>NW_003314296.1:238779-318539 GCF_000143415.4 Selaginella moellendorffii | reverse complement strand
TGATAAAACAGTTGTTTGTACACAGCAGCCAAGACAATGTTCCCAGTTTTGGAAAGCAGGAAATTACGATGGTTCTAACGCACAAACAATGCCAGGTCCTTGCTCATTATGACTGCTTTTTAAGGAAGTAACTCATTACGTGGTTTTGTAGCTGGAATGGACCACGTACGAATGCATCCCAAATTCCTTCATTCTAACGCAAGAAGCCACAAGTGGGCTTTTGGTGGTAATTCAAATAGGCATATCACTGTTCCTCTTTTCTTTCTAATGCATGATCTTACACTTTTTGCAGCAATAGCAGAGCTGCTTGATAATGCACTCGACCAGACAACAAATGGAGCGACATTTGCCAACATAGATGTTCTCAAGAATCCAGTTAATGGCACGCCAATGCTTCTGTTTGAAGGTTTGTAAGACATTTTTTTTTTTCCTTTTTTCTTTCTTTATGCAAGTAACATTGTATTTGTTAATTTAGACAATGGTGATGGCATGACTCTTGATCATTTGCGACAATGTATGTCCTTTGGGTATTCTGTAAATGACACAGCCAGTAGAACAATTGGACAATGTAAGTGCCATCTTTTTTTTTACATTTTTTAATATTATTTATACTACCAAATGGAAATGGTTTCAAGACAAGTACAACGCGCCTTGGTGCAGATGTCATTGTATTTTCAAAATCAAACACTGCAGTAGGTGACAGGTATAAGAGTTGACTGCCATATTTTTCGCCACTTTATTTAACATTGTGTACAGATTTATTCAAAGTGTGGGATTACTCTCTTATAGCTTTCTCCGTGATACAGTGCAGCAAGATATTATAGTTCCAATGGTTTTGAGTGGATAAATTCTCTTAGATGTGTATTCATCACATTGTTCATATTTGCAGCTGAATTATGAAGGATATGGGCTTGAGTTAAAAGAGATCCATAAATGTACACATCAAGATTGGAAAATTCATATGGATGTAATCACTAAATGGAGTCCTTATCAAAATGAAGGATCTATTCATAGCCAAGTAGGTATTCTAGATCAATAATCTTAAGTTATGTGTCTCTACTATTCAAGTTCAAGAAAATTAATGACCAAGGGACAAGAATAATCATCTATAATCTATGGGAGAATGACGAGCAACAAATTGAACTAGACTTCAAATCTGATCCTCATGTATGTTTTATATTTTAAAAGTTTACTTTTCTGACACCCATTAAGGATATCCAAATTAGAAACGGTCAACATGACATACAATGTGAAATGGCAAACAAATATTCCAATATTAAACACTTTTTCCTGTACAAAAGTTCTCTACGGGTAAGAAAAAATTTAAAATACACTTTCTCATCCACTCAGGTTTGCAGGTATATATTTCAATGTTGTATTTGCATCTACCAGAAAACTTCAAGATCATTCTTCGAAATCAAGAAGTTGAACACTCTGACATAAGGAGTGATGCAATGCATATAGAGCAATTTAATTTCAAGTTTCAAAATGATTTAAAAGTAGTTGTCCCCATTTTTAAAATTTTCTTTGATATTTATTCAACTTTGAATGTAGATGTCTGCAAAAGTAAACTTTTGGTACACACAACAAATAGATATACAAGGATTTAATGTCTACCACAAAAACCGACTTATTAAGGTAACCAATCATTCAGAAAGATCATTTTTCTCATTTAATATATGACAGCCCTTTTGGAAAATATGGAATTCATCACGAAAACAAGGGTAAAGTGTTTATGGCAAGTTTTACTATTCTACTATTGGTCTTTGATACATTCTTTAAGGTTATTTAGGAGTTTTGGAAGCAAACTTTGTGGAGCTCACTCATGATAAATAAGGATTTGAAAGAACACCTATTGTTTAACAATTAGAGTATCAACTGCAAATAATGCAGAAAAGATTATGGTTGGCTTGTTTGTTTATACCTTTTTATTAAGTTCTTTTTCTAAAAGCAGACCAATAGACCAGTTGCTGATGTTGCTTTTGCTACTGAGAAAAAAAACATGATGCATAAAGAAAACACTTTATACCAATTTCAAAATGAACAACAAATAGAACATCTTCACGGTAGAACTTTTTAACACAAGAATGATGTTTCTTTGCTAAAATATATTCACAATGCTAATCATTGTTCTTAGATTGCGAGGACACAGAACATTTTCAAAGAAAAGTAACAAAGGCATCGGAATCTCACTTTGCTAATGAAATAGATAAGGTATTTGGTGTAAATTTGTGAGAAACATAAATTAAATTTAAGCTAACTCAAAATTTGATGATTTCCAGAATGTAAAATAACAAATGGCAGAGTTTCTATTTAGAAAAAAAAACAGACACTGAGATCACCTCCACACTAAAAGATGCTCAGCCAATACATAACTTCCCTAAACTAGCTACATTGAGGGAACTATCACTGAAGTACGTATGGATTGTATCTATTACTAACTTTAAATTTCCATTTCAGAGTGGAGGCACATCTAAAAATAGCAATTGCTGAAAACCCAAAAGAATGTACTTGATCTTCCTCTAATCCCTCTCAGATGATTTTGTATTTTTTGAGCTGTATTTGTTATTATTACAGATTCAACAGCTGAACGGAATGATAAGTCTTATCAAGCGGTGGGCTATTCAATGAGCATGACAAATATTAAAATGAGATTGAGAAAAAGGAAAAATATTGTGTCTTACAGATATTAAAAAATAGATTGAGAAAAAAAGTTTTAATCTATACTATGGTCCTCTCATCATTAATTAGAATGATGGTATAAAACAAATTTCAAATTGTCAGAAAATAAACTAAATAAAGCCAAATAATACAGCTCATCCAGCCGAACCAGATAGCAGCCCCCATGGAAGAGGAAGTCCATGTACGTATGGACAAGCTCCACCTGTGTAACAGACCACACGACATAGTTCCTCTCCTCGGGTGAGTGTGAAGGGTTTGGATTTGGCACACCAGCTTCTGCTTTAAAGGCAAAACCCAGCAGCAAACTTTGTTGAAAAGGAACCAATTTCTTAGCTTTGACAAAGTAGCACTGGCTTTTGCACCGTAATTTGTAAATATTACAGCTCTTCAACGATGGTTTGCAATAGTTCCCATTACTCTACTTGGTAGATAGAAATATTGCTCTGCTGAATTACAATCATTTGGAACCTGCATAAAAAAAGGCTTACACTTGACTTTTGTGTTTCTGGATTACACAACATCAACTTCTAGCATACAAGACACGGAAACAAGCATTCTTTGTGCAAAAAAATCATCCAGCACAAGACCATTATCACAGTCATACACTAGAAACCATGAGGAAACCAGGAGGAAGAGCGATACAGTATGGAAGAAAATGCGAGATAACTGACACAGTTCAAGCAGTGTACATGGATGAGAGTGGAAGAGGTGCAGCAGTACAAGGACTACCGTCCACAACAAGCCATACAGTTAGCAACAGCAATTTTGCATGATTGTTTATGTCTGGTGCTGCTACAGGTCGAGCATTTGACACGGGGTACCAGGGTAGTGGAGTAGACTTGCTTTATGATGCCCGACTGAATTTTCACGTACCGTTTGTCTCTTCCAGCTTAACGGCTGGGGCAGGATGAGGGTGGTTCGAGAGTTACATCGGAATCAGGTGTGGATCTTTTACTTGTCGCTGGGTTCTAACACCTGTTATCTTCAGCCTTTAGATTTTTGAAAAGGTTTCCTTAACCGTGCAAGACAGGCACCGGGAAATGGAGATTACGCAGGCCATCTCACATGCATGCCCTACTGTCTGGCTTATTGGATCGCATGCTTTGAGCAGCTGGTTGGAGCTGGTTGGATTCGTCTGATTTTCAGACGAAGAATCAGATGAAAAAAAGAAGAAAAGGAAAGTGTTTTTCCTGGGAGTTGTTTCCCTTCGCACACACTTGCCCTAGAAAAGCTTAAGAATGCATCAAGTTTCTATACTACAAATAAACGAAGATCAAACTGTTTCGCTATGGATCAAAATGGTGTTCAGTAGTTGCGTTCATAACCAGCAAGTGTAGCTGGAATTCGAGTGTTGGAAGATGCATCAGACACAATTTTGTGCTTATCTGGACGCAATCCGTTTCCGTGGGCGTTGTAATCCTCTTTGGTCCTTATAACCTTGGTAACAAAAGGGAAAGGCCTAGAAAAACGCCTGTGACTAGACATGGACCATACTGTGTCGGTTCTCTGTGATTTTCAAGTCAGTCATGGAACTCCATCATCAGCGATTCATCCTTTTGCCACCGGCAGAATCAGAATAGTAAAGCAAAGATTCCTTGCGTGCTATGACTACCTTCTTGGATGTGACGTGCTGCACCTGGGATCCATTATGGGCGAACCACTTTGAGAAGTTTACAAAACCTTCACAGAACGTTTATGTCTCTGCTTCTGCAGGTGGCTTGGGATGAATCGACAAGGCCACGATTCCTTTAAGTTTTCTAGAGCACTTGCTGGTGGGAAAGAGGAGCCGTGTATTGCCACAGTTGTTATTAAACATGAAGATCGGTAGATCGTGGAAAGGGCTTTTGGCCGGTAGTGTAGAATCAGATTTTTTTTAAAAAAAATGAACAAGAACTTAAGTTTCTCGAGAAGATAAACTACTTTTGCCACTAACTCTTCTGGAGAGGGAGGAGGAAGATAAAGTCGTAATCTTTTTTCCCCACTAATACAAGAATAAATTTTATTATTTCAACCAATGCATATGCATCAAGGCAGTGATAACAACGTTGCCAACGGTTTGATAAATGTGAACATTATATAGCAGATATCACGGAGAAACCCTATCGTGAACAATCATGAAGTGCACAGATGATGGGATCAGAAGGGTCAAAGAAAATTCGAAAGAGGAACTCATGTTGCGTGTGACGAATATAGATTCAAAGCCTGGTGCTCTGACCAAGAAGTTCTCTGTCATGGATGACAGAGAAATACTCGAGGCAATTGCATCACACCGAGTTTCAAGTTTAATAGATTCATGTGGTGCCCGTCTGAATTCGTTTGTAAAATTCCTGGACTACGCGTTCCTTGAGACAAATGGGAAACAGTAAGTGTATTTTCCTTTTGACAGAGCATTTTAAACACCAAAATATTCTGTAGGTCATTGATTGTTTCGGATGCATGCTTCCTGGATTACCTACATTGTTCCATCGACTAGAGGCTGCTCACCTTGGAGACCTGATGCGGTTATGAGTACGACCGGGCAAGCTCAGCACTCGCTCCTCCAGATTTTCAAGGACCGCCAGGGGCGCACCGGACACCGCAGGACGTGCGGTGCTCTGCCGTGGAGTATGGAAGCACACACACTCAAACCCTATCCTTCAAGATATGAAAGTGGTAAGTCCTTTCTTTGGTTTTAATTCTAAAATAACTGCTACAATTGAACTTGCCAGGGACAAAAACGAGCCCAGGAGTCCATGGAAAAGGTATTTCACGTCTAAACCAGTTTATTCAATTTGTTCCCTTTGATACAGGGAGAGAGCTCAAAAAAGGCCGTCATAAAAGAGGTGTTCATCAAAGAAATCAGTGACCGTTCTTACAGGTGGTCCTTCCATGCAAGAGTCACACACAAGAACAAGTTGATACACTTCAACACGAAAAGATCTGGATGCATAATGTCATTTGACGTTGTTGATGTCCAGGGAACAGAGATTAGAATTATTGGCTCCGACGATTGTGCCTTGGTTTTGTCAGATAAGATTGTACAGGGTACAGTGTATTCATTTTCTGGTAGTGGTGGAATACGACATTCCAATCAGGCATACACACCATTTGAAGCAACATGGGAGATTCAGGCTAACAAAGGTATGGAGTTTACAGCTTTGGATGAGGATGCAATGTTCCCAAGAATTGTCTTGGCAAAAACAAGCATATTAAGTGCGTGTCAGAAGGAAAGGGACTCTTTTGTTGATGTGGTTGGTATCGTAATATGGATTGGTACAATTACAGTAACATCTCGTGACAGTGGAACTTTTGTGAAGAAGAGAACATTGTGTCTAGGTGATGATTCAGGCCACAGTGTTGATCTATGTCTCTGGGATTTAAAAGCAGAAGAAGAGGGCTCATATATACAGGAGCGGATAGACAGTGGAGTTCAGCCAATAATATGTGTCAAGGGTGGAAAGGTATCGGACTACAATGGTAAATCACTTTCAGCAATTGGTGTGAGCACTATTCTTATTGAACTGGAAATGGAAGCAGTGGCTGATTTGAGAGAATGGATGACATTGTACTACAATGTCACTAACTTCATACATTTGAGCACTTCATCATCCAGACAGATTGTTAGCTGCACCACTACTTTATCAGAGATATCAAACATGTAGTTAAAGGTGTTAGAGAGTTCCCTTATCTATAGAGTGATAGCTACTGTGAAGGAAATGAAGACAGATGAGTTTTACTATAATGCATGCATCAATGTTGTGAATGCACGGCAATGTGGCAAAAAAACTACCCAAACAGCAGATGGTTGGTTTTGCAGTTATTGCAATATTGTGTCTGCCAACATGGAGTTCAAGTATGCTCTAAAGATGTGCATTGAGGATAGTAGCAGTCATATGTGGGCCATTGCATTTCAAGAGGCTACACAGGAAATAGTGGGAATGTCAGCAAAGGAACTAGCTACAATGCGAGATGAGAACTACCCTGCATTCTCACTACTTATCGATGGTATCCGATCAAAGATTTACAAATTCAAAATCTGGAGCAAGCTTGAAAAATACCAAGACATGGAGAAGCTAAGGTTCTATATACTTGGACTTGACACCTAAGGTATGCAGATTCCATTCTAATCTTTTACACGTTGATATATTTATCTGTGTTTTGTTTTGTAGTTACATGGAACTTGCA
This sequence comes from Selaginella moellendorffii, assembly GCF_000143415.4. Taxonomy (NCBI): domain Eukaryota; kingdom Viridiplantae; phylum Streptophyta; class Lycopodiopsida; order Selaginellales; family Selaginellaceae; genus Selaginella; species Selaginella moellendorffii. Next base: position 311,693 of record NW_003314296.1, on the reverse strand, counting down.
AAAACAAATAAAATAAAACACACCTCCTAGCAAACATCAGCTCTGTTTGATGGTTATCTATAGCAAGAAAGGAATGTCAAGATACAAAAACTAAAAAAGGGAAAGAAGAACAACACATGATTCTCAAGTGGACAATAAATGACAAATGCATCAACTGTATCAGAATTTAGCATGTTATAATGAACAAACACATTGTCCACCAGAAAATACAATCATTTATACTTCAATACACATTGCTTGCTTGCAAATGCAAAACCAGCCATTCTATACCAAAAATCCCTTTACCATACCATCCCATTAACTGCTCTTACCTCTGGAATGCCCAAATAATATACCAAATTGAGGAATATGATTGAGCCACCTCTTCATGTGTTGAATAATTCTTTTAAGCTTTGAGTCCAAGCTTGTATTATTCTATTCTAGTTAAACATTTAAGAAATAGTGTTTGGTTGCAATCACTAAGTAAAAACTAAATAAACCAAGTGCTTGTTACATATTGAACTTAAGCAAGTTTTAATAAATTGTTCTCTTTTTAGAATTAGCATCTAACTATCCCAGCAGAGCTAGTAATAAATATTTATTCTTATTATGCCTAGGAATATATTAATATTCATATTATGAAGTTCACAAAAGTACATTGATATTCACCTAACATTTGTTGGGTAATACTAGTCTATATATATGAACTAAGGGCCATCTGATCCCAAGCCTGGGCTAGGGTCAATTTGCCATAAAACTTTTGTGGATGTTTGCTTTGGCTAATTAGAAATCTGCATAGCTTAGGTAACAATAAGCTGGAGAGAAATGCAACACATGTGACATTATCTCTCCCTCTGATTTGGCAATTTGTAGTGGACCTCCCTTGGTTCGGAGTGCTAGCATCGCAATGGGCAACTCTCCCAAGAGCTACTCCATATCTCCTAGAAAAACTTTAGGTCCTACTTGATCCATCCCATAGCACTGCACCCCATGATAACTGAGAGGAACATAAATTCATTGAGCTCAAGGCCCTCCTCTAGCAGCTTGCCAAGGATGTCCACCACTTTGGCTGCATTGCCTTGCCTGCTATCAGTGTGTTCCACTAAGCCTCATCCTTGGCACGGCAGAATCGAAGATGTGGTGAGCAACAGCTATACTTCCACACTTGCTGTAGAAATTGATGACACTGTTTGTGATGCTACTACACTCTTGCAGATCCCAGGATGGAATTCCTTCCGGTTTCCAGATCCAGAAGGCATTTATCTCAAGATCAACAACAAAGTCCCAGGGCTGGGAATGAGACTCAATCGAAGCACTCTGGACCTCCGAGCTAACAGTTCTCTTCTTTTTTACGAGCTAAAGTTCCTATGTAACAGATACTCAAAAGAAATCCCTGATGCTTACAAGCAATTACTGCTGGATGCCATTGCTGGAGAGTGCTGTCTCTTCATCAGGACCAGTGAACTGGATGCGGCATGGAAGATTTTCACTCCTCTTCTCAAAGATCTCAAGAGGAAGAAGATGGTGCCTGAGTTATACCCGAACGGAAGCCGGGGTCCCATGGGAGCTCACTATCTTGCAGCCAAGTGGGGCAATGTTTAGAAAAGTGCTAATTTTGAAATATTCAAACTTGGAGATCCAACATGGACGCAATGTAAAGACCACTTCCCAGACCAGTGCAGCCGTTTGGCAATGGCGATAAATGCTAGGGCAGGGGGAGCTTTGATTGGATGTTTGCTTGGAGAATTTTGCTCGCCATGGCATTAGATTAGTCAGAGGAAACGTTGTTTCTTCAAAAGAGAAGCAAATGACACAGATGCCGATGAGATTGGACAACAAACAGCTATAGCAATTCTCACTGTTGCATAGCCATGACATAAGTATATAAGATCATGGGTTGGGACTTAAGTAATTATCCTCAAAGATTCACAGCATACAAAGTCTTGGAAAAGGTTTCAGAGTCTGGATAGTGAATATTGTACATTAGTGGAATATAGTGGAGTTAGTGGATATTCCCACAGGTTTTTACATAAGAGGTTCTTGACTGTTGTAGAAGTCAATAAGTTGTTTCAGGATTTGCTGATCAAGGTATAAAGTTCATAAGTGTATGTGCTTGATGTCTTGATAAGTCCTCTTGCTCAAAAATTCTTTAATTGGTCAAATAAAGATGTAATAAAATAAATAAGGCTTTATTGCATAAGTAGTACCATAAACAAAGTTGGGTTGCATCAATATCTGGTACATCACTACTTAAAATAAGAGTAGAAGATGCAAGTACTTAGTTTTCTAAATAGGCATTCATTGAATCTTCCATGTTTTGTTCATGACTTTAAGGTATAATTTAAATTTTAACATTTTTAATTATGATGGTTTTTTTTATGATAAGTGGAAATTTCTCTCAGCAAATATAAATATTTTTCTAACAAACACCTCCCAAACTTGAATTTGTCTACAGAACTTTGTTATTATCTTATTTTAGTTCTTTCTCCCACATTAATAATGATATATATAAAAGCTAGTAGAAGAAGGAAAGCCACTCTAGAGTTTTGGATTGCCACTATCAGCGGTGTTACTACTTATATAACTTGCACTTGACTATTAGCATATGTTAATGTTCAGGTGATCTTACAAAGAAGAAGATATTGTTCTATGAGGGACATATTCCTCAAGTAAGAAAGAATGCATTTTTTTTCTGTTCACATGGTTTATGTACACTATTAGAACTTTTCTCAAAAGTAAAATTTTCAATTTTCAAATTATATATAAATACAAGTACATGTTATAGATAATTTTCAGAAGTTCACTATATGCATAATTTATTATTAGCAGTATTAGATGCCCATAAAGGATCATTAGGAAATGTTGCTAAATAGATTACTAAATTAAAATAATTTTGAATTCTTAAATATGAAGGTACCAAGCACTGATTTTTACAATATTTTCTTGTTGACCATAATAATTTTATATTATATTTTAAAACTAAATTAGCTTGATTTTCTAAAATTAAAATACAGTTAAATATATTCTTTTCTATAGGTCTAACTCTCCAAATTTCTAAATTTTCGTAAAATAAAATTACATGACAAGACAAAGTCAAATAGAGTATAACCTTAGAGTTTGGAGAAATTAAAAAGTTTTCAGAATAAAGAGCTGAACCATGATATAAATTACTATTAATAAAATAGCAATTATCTAAATTTTTTATTGTAGTATAGTTTTCATAACTAAAATATAAAGAATTAGAATTAGAATTAGAATTATCTAATAAGGCATATCTTATTGAATACTTAAGAGATTCATTCTCAAAATAGCTAGATAACTTTTCATTTAAAATAACTAAGTTTTTCTGAAGAATCTTTTCTAGCCCATATATAATATTGTTTCCTTTGATATCTTCTGTAGAACTAGGACATGTATCTTTACATTTTATAATTATTTCAATATTTCCTAGTGAAGTCAAGATAATTTTTGAATTTGAATAAGTTGCAGGATAAAACTTTCTTAAATGAATTTTTCCAATTAAATTCCATATACCTTGAATAATTGTTCTCATGTCTTCTGGTTGTAGAACATGAAGCTGTCCAAATTTAGGCTTAGCTGTATTAAGGAAAGTAAAATTTAAAGACAGAAGAATTATAATTAAACTTAAAAATTTAATATAGTTTTGAACTTTCATTATTTTTATTTTAAAGTAAATATGTAAATAAAAACTTTTTTATATAATAAAATTTATATAAATCAATGACTAAGCTTTATATTTTAATGGATGACAATTCCAAAGTTATTTAGCAATAGTACAAACACATAAATATATGATCAAATATATCAATAAAATATTAATAAAGTTATTCTCTTTGTGATTACATCGAATAATAAAATAAATTTAATTTAAATTTTTGTTTGCTTAAGAAAACATGTAGAGTGTCTGAAGTGGTAATGAATGAACTTAGAATATACTTGGATATTCTACAATATTTTACCATTCAATGATTGTTATTCATTTAGCTTAATCTTGTATTAATAATTGATAAACTATTTTAAACACTTTGTAGTATATTCTAGTTTCTTCTAGCATCTAATAAAGCACTAGCAGACCTCAACTATCCACTGAGATAACTTGCATAACAGCCACTACAATCCAATTGCTATGCAAGCTAAGCTCTTGTAGAGAGATGGCACTAATGGGGCTCAATTTGAGGAGTTGGCTTGAGTCACTGATAAGTTAATCACTTGTCCCTTTGGTTCACTTGCCTAGAGATGGAAGCGTGGGGGCACTTTGTTGGCTTCCATCTAACAAACTCTCATGTACAATCATTAATAAAACATCCAAACAAATTGACCAAATAATATAGTCTTCAATACTGGCACTTTGAGTCAAGGATGATAACAACCTCAAAACTTTTGCTCACTACTAATAATTTGAGGTGGTGGTGGAATATAAGTGGGATAAAAAAGGGCATAATAATTTTCTAATAAAGAAGTATGGAATATCAAAAGAAATCCCATGAATGGTGGAAAATTGAGTTACCCTAAAGGTGTGAAAGAGCATAAAGAAAAGACTCAATATAAATTACTAAAGAAAATGACATGAAAAATGATTTGTAAAGGTTTAGATATAAAGGGAAAAAACCCATGAATAAATTTTTTTCAAAATAGTGAAAGGTCTAGAGATACTTGGGGTTAAATGTCCTTGGGTTTGAGTAATACTAACATCTAGAAAAATCTAAATTTAAAAGATCATATTTAGTATTAAAAGGGGGTCTAGACCACATGTTAAAATTAATATTTGATAGTCTAGTTTAGTTTGGCTAGGGTTGACTTGAGGGGTAAGGTATCAAGAGAGTGAGGCTTTCAAGAAAATTATGACTCTCAACTTCAATTCACGAGGGTATGAATTTGCAAGGAAGTATTGTGAATTATAAACAACTAAAAAGAATAACTCAAAAAATGATTTATAAAGATTCAAATATAAAGGGAAATAGCTCATGAACAAAAGTGCCCCCTTTTCTAAATGATTAAGGGTTTTGGAATACTTAAGGTAATTATTAATAGTAATGAGCATCTTTAGCATGAGAAATGTGATGATAAACTTCCTCATCTAGTAGTTTAAACAAACTTGTGATGAGAAACAGACTTCCAAAAGCTAACATCTTAACAATCATCAAGTATGTACTTCTATACTTCACTTGGTATAGGATTTTGAGATAGTGAGGTATGAGAAATAATTAAAGAGGCTAAGGGAATGATGTATTTGAGGTAAACTTTTATATTTGGACTTTGCAAAAAGTCACCTAACCCAGTATTATTTAAACCCAAAGACACTTAACCCTAAATATCCCAAGACCCTTAACCAATTGAAAAAGAGGGTGCACTCTTATTCATGAATCTTTTTCTTTTGTATTTGAACTTTTATAAATTGTTTATCAAATTGTTCTCTTTAGTTATTTACACTTGGGTGGCCTATTGGCAAAAAGTCAATGCCAACCTAGAGAGCATTAAAATAACTAGGATAAAAATTTTGTACTTGGGCAGACCATTGGGAAAGGAGTCAATGCTAACCTGGAGGGCATTAAAGCAACTAGGATCAGAATTATGCCAATTATTAAAGAAATGGATCCTTCCTTGAGTTCTCAAAGCTATAGTTTGTGAACCCCATTCACCTCTCATAGCTCAAGCATCATTGTATTCTCCAAAACTTTGACAAGTTACCCATTGAGCTCCTTGCCTTCTTCTCAAGCATTGAAACCAGTAGTGTAGTTTGCATCATCCGTTACACAATTGCCTCCTTCATCCTCTATCCTATTCAAAAACTTGAGAGCCTAATCTTCCTGCCCATTCTCTGCATTTAGAGTGTTCTAGGAGACAAGTGTGATCAACTCAAGTTCTTGATCAGCATACTGGGCTCACTTATGCTTTTATAGTGGTGGTTAAGACACAATGGAAAGCATGGGAGGCTTTTTAAGTGCTCATCACGACCTGGAAAAGGTCTGCCAATCACTAATGAAGCTCATATAAATATAAACCTTGAAAATGTTAATAAAACTAATACAAATGCATGTAATCATCATAGCTATACTGTTTATAAATTAGCACATCAAAAAAATTATAAGGACCATACAACACATATGTTTCATATTAGAAATATGTCATCTATATATGTTTTTTGTGGTGCATTACATTTTGAAAATGGGTCAAGCTCAATGTGTTGCTAGAATGAAAAAGTTACTGTATTGCATATGCTTTTTAATGAAAATAAAAACTCCAACTTTAAAATTGACATAAGAAATTTCAACAATGCTTTGGCTTTTGCATTAATGGGTGCTAATGTTAATAATTTAAGTGATAAAGGCCTATATTTCTTTAGAATACATAGTCAAATTTATCATAATATTGCTTCAGCATATTCTGTTGCCAATATGCTACCATTATATGGATAAATATACATGTTTTATGCATTTGAGGCTATAAATATTAAAAATAAAAATTCATTCAACACAAATTCTGATCCTAATTTATTATTATAATTAGATAGGTTGCTAACAACAATAAACCCATATACACAAGCTTTTTAAATGATATATAATCTTGAATCACAAGAACAATATAACTCAATTAAATCTCAGCACCAGACTCTTATTTTGAAATTTCCTCACTAGAGTCCTCATACAAGGATTCCTCATTAATACCTTCTTGTTCGACTAGAAGCTCCATTTCTATAGGAGATTCCGTCTTTACCTTGGTTTGCTTATGTCTTACTTTAGCCATCTCCTAGCAATCTACCTCTATCCTTTGCAAGAATTGAAAAAAAAGCTTAAATACCAAATTGTTAGCTATAAATTTTTCCTTTTTAATTTGCTAGTTAAGCTCGTCTATCTAACCATCTCTACCTTGGCCTCAATTAAGTTCACTTGTTAAGATTTCCATCTAATGTAATAGCTCCTACTTAGTCTTACTTGGTTTCAACTATTCACTGCACAAACAATAAGGTGTTAACCATCCATCCATAAATTACTAAATTCTTTTGCAATCCCCTTCCCAGGGTTAGATTAGTTTTTTTAATGCTTCTTTGTAATTGGTTGGGTTCCAATGCATCACCTCACCCTAAGTTTAGATATGTAAGCTTGATATGAAGGCATGGAACACATCTATATTACTGTAAGAACCAACTCCTCGAGGTGTTGCAAGCTAAAGGATCCTTGAAACCACGACTAGAATAATAAAGAGTTCATCAGATGAGACAGAGTCCAAGATCGAGTCTGAAACCAACTCCGAGACCGAGTTTGAGATCAAGTTCGAGATTGAGTTCAAGATCCAAGATTAGGTCTAAGACTAAATCTGAGATCGAGTCTGAGACCAAGTCCGAATACTAACATAGGTTAATACGGGTCATGGTGTGAAAGCCTAGGTTGAAGAGGGGTTCTAAAAGTATAGTAGGGATGGTGAGGTTTAAGAACCAATTTTAAAGGATTAAAGGAATAAGACTCTCTAGTGGTGCTTCCAAATTGAAATAAAGGGTTAGGGGCCTTGGTGTAAGCTCCTGAGTTTGGACTTCCTGAGAGGTCCAAATTCAGGAGCTTACATTTGGTATCAGAGCGGTCTCAAGGTCCGACTCTGTTGGTTGGCTAGAGGTATCACACACATGTTGATTGACATTTGGGTGGTCCAATTTGCTCTTGCTGGGCTCGACTTAAGGGGTAGGGTGTCAAGAGAGTGGGGCTCTCAGGAGAGTTGCGGTTCTTAGCTTCCATTCACGAGGGTGTGAACTTGTAGGGAAGCATGGTGGATTGTAAGCAACCAAAGAGAACGACTTGAAAGACGATCCATAAGGTTCAAATATAGAGGGAAAGGGCCCATAAACAAGAGTGCACCCTCTTTTTCCAATCGATTAAGAGTCTTGGGATATTTGGGTTAAGTGTCCTTGGGTTTGAATAATACTAGGCTAGGTGACCTCCCGGGAAATCCAAATTCAGGAGCTTACACTTGAGTGAATATGGACTTGTATAGACTTGGGTGGTGCTAAAGAGGCCATTCAAGGAAGTGCTCTAAAGCAACTCCCACTCCCAAAAGGGAAAGTGATTATAGTGCTCTTGGTTCATGTGGAGTGGTGCCCCATTTGAGTACCGTGCAATGCATTGGTCCTCACTCCTTCCCAGGGGCTTAGGCCTTCCTTTTGCGATGGAAATGGGGGAGTAAGGGTACTCATATCGAATCGTTAGGCCATAGTGTTTCCCCCTGGAGTCTAGAAGTAAAAAATTCAGAGATTAATTGGGTGTTTTAAAGTGTTTGGGTGTCCTAATGATGGCTTCTTTTTTTTTTGTTTTTTTGGCAATGAGCATTCCCTTTACGACATTGACTTACTATATCACAACATATGCAATTTCTCCCCCATAAGAGTATACCTAACTTCTTTATCCCCATAAGAAGTCTTATGTAGTTACCTTCTACTAATTTAACCAATTATTTTGCACCTTTTGTTTAGTTGTCTCATAGTTGTCAAGTCCTACAACTCATTGCTGGTGCTTCCACACCTCCATCATTATTTGGGTCCCTACACTCTAACCGCATGCCTTCTAGCTTAGGCTATGCCATTCCCATTTCCATTGGGATTCCTTTGGAAGGGTTCTCATGAACCCGCTAACTTGACCTCAAGGCAACACGCCTTGGCACATTCAGTGTTTCCACACCATCAGCTCCACGAGTTTACCTATATGACACTTCTTACTTGTGTCTAGGTCTTTGCCAAAGACCAATATAGTTATCTCTTATGCCAACTATCAGTTAGCACTGCACTATAGGGTTCACACACAACTTTATACCAAAGTTGCTTTATTTTAGGGAACACCTTTCCCATGACTTTATTATGGCACATTCTGCCCTCTGTCCTCGTACTTGGATCTTACGATCCTTCCCATCCTTCATGGGGCACCATACACCTCAATCCAAATACTTTTTCCAATCCCTTAGGACCATTCCTTGACTCTTCTTGAGTCATTCAGCATTTTTGGACTTTGGTAAACCAATGACCCATAAGGTCCTATTTTTGAGGTGTTAGCTCACTGGAATACAACTTCATGTATTCATGTCCTACTCATAAGGACCATCTTGCAAGTGTTACTTCAACACTTTATTATTTTCCGTTCTCTGTGGGCTACCTTTGCCCCTTAGAACTATCCATCTCTATAATGAAAATACCGACTCATCCTTTAAGCACACCCCCAACTCCTTAGGTTTGTTCCAGCATTTATAAAAAGTAACCCTGGTTACCATTTCGAGGATTCGTGTCCTGATCAATACTTGACCTCTCACGGTCATCAATTCCGGTCTCAAATTCATGAGCACCAGCCTAAACTATGTGAGGATAATTTTGTGACTCCTTTATTGTTTTGGGGTTTCTACCTTTCCCATGATCCCAACTATAGTTGTTTACCATAACTACCTTAGTTAGTTTGCTGAGTCAACCGCTCATCCGGATCACATCCTCAACTCTCTGAGGAAAACTTTATACTGTTCCCAAAATCCAAAAGTCGTTCTCTTACTAGCCTTTTTCCATCCACCATATCGTGCACAAGTTCACGCATGAACTTGAGTGGAGAGCCATGTCCTCTCGACATGCTACTCCTCGAGGATAGGTCCATATCTAGGACCTTCCAATTCCAATACAAGTGGTGATATACTTGGCTACCAATAAGAGTCGGACTAAGGAACAGCTCTAATACCAAATTGTAAGCGACTAAATTTTTCATTCTACTTTAGTCACTTAACCACACCTCCGACCACTTGGAGGAGTCTCACTCACAACCTCCATAAGTCTTATTCTAGACTTAGGGACTAGCTAGCCCCAAGAATGACATCCATGCAACTCAACCATTGCACTTGGTCCAAGTGCTCCATATGTCCTATCCCATGACTGACACCCCAAGGTACCATTGACATATCGGCCTGTTACACTAAGGCCATGCCCCTTCACCTTGATCACACTAGTGGTCTAACACCACCTGCATCACAGTCCCGTCTCTTAAGGATTGGGCCATCCATCCATGAGTGATCATCCCAGATCCACCCTTTAGCATCCTTAGGATGCCCACAGACATGGGGATTAGCCTTCCCCAATACCCCTTTTTCCAGTCCCCACCAAGTCCCTTTCTGTCCATAGCCATGTTCGCCAACACTGCCACTAGATCAAGGCCCACAGGCCTGACCACTAAGTCCCATTGTATGTGACTGTGTCCTTGGTCGCCATACCAGAGGGCTACTCCTCTTCCTTTCCACAGTCTGGAACTTTGGGACAACCTTTCGGAACACCATAGCCTTATGTGGGCCTCATAGGTACTTTCCCCGCCTTCTGCCTTTGGGTGCTCTAGCCATGGGCTTAGAGCGAGGTTCCGTTGAGCCACACCAGGTATCCAAATAGGTAGTGCCACCCACATTTAGACTGGGAGCATCGGCCAGTTGATCTCCCGGGGGAACTAGAGCTGGCTCTTGAACACTTCACCAAGCTACCCCGCTTGTCAATTTGTGTTCACTCTAGTCTTGGACTTCCTAGTGGGCAGCTTATCACCCAACACTGGGTACAACCTTCCTGGGCCAAACTGGCCTTTCCTAGCCAAACTGGCTCCACTATAGTCCTCCCCCTTACTATACTTTTAGAGCTCACCAAACCCCCTAGGGTTTGGGAGACGAACACTTTGGGCTTTCACCCTCTCAGACTCAAACTCAGACTCGGACTCGGACTCAGACTCGGACTCGGACTCGGACTCGGACTCGGACTCGGGATTGGTCTCAGCCTTGGCCTCGGTCTCGGTCTCGGTCCCGATTTCGGTCTCGGTCTCAGTCTTGGTCTCAGTCTCAGTCCCGGTCTCCGTCTTGGTCCTGGTCTCGGTCTCGACCTTGGACTCCATCTCGGGTCCTTCTCAGACTCCATCTTGGATTCCATCTTGGACTCCATCTCGGACTCTGTCTCGGTCCATCTCGAACTCCATCTTGGGTCCGTCTCAGACTCCAACTCGGGTCCATCTCAGGTCCATCTCGGACTCCATCTCAGACTCCATCTCAGGTCCATCTTGGACTCCAACTCAGGTCCATCTTGGACTCCATCTCCGGTCCATCTCAGACTCCAACTCGGACTCTATCTCGGACTCATCCACGTGTCACGTGGTGGTCCTTTTGAGTCCCTTTTTGGAGCCTCGCTTATTGCTTGCTTTGTACTCATTCCTCGAGCCCTTTGTTGGGAGTTCCACTCCCACTCTTGACCTTTCAAGTTGGAGTTTTTGGTCCAAACGTGTTACATTCGTTTGGCTTTCGCTTTGGCCACTACCACGTGGCACCCTTCCGGCTCCACTTTGGGGCCTAGGGATTTTGTGTCTCACAGCTACTTAGAGAAAGGCACAAATAGCAATAGAGGAGTTGGACACCACATTGACACTAGCTCTAGCATTTGTTTCCCCTCCAGTTCTCACTACTTACAAGTTGCCCTTCTTGGAGACATTTGCAGTAGTGCCAGTGTCAAAGTTGATATCTGGAGTTCTAGTGTCTGCATGCATGCCAAACTTCACCAACATGTAGCCTGAAAGGTCTCTTTTGATGTCAAGTTGTTACTCAAGCAATCTTATAGACCAGGTCCTAACAATTCCAATCATGACAACACTTGCCGCTCTTTGTCTACAATTCCTAGCTTTGCTTTAGCAGTTTGAGATCCCAGTGAGCACCTTTTTCAGCCCCAGACATGACTTCCATTTTTATTGTCAATGCCATAGTGGCTCTTGATCTAGGCACATTCATAGTTTTAACAGCAATTGCAGGGCATTAATGTGGAGGCTCTTGCTAACTTTAGCTCAGCCACAAACATTCTCTCCTCCACTCTTTCTCAACAAGCAAGCCTCCAAGTCCAAAACTATTCCAAAGTCATGTTAAAGACCTTTGTAACTCACACTATAGCACCTATGGGAATTTGCTAAAATGTCAGTATTCTCATCCACAGTCATGAGTCCATAGCTAACTTCCTTGTTGTGGACTACATTGCTTTGGGAGCCTCCTCATAGGAGAAGTCTGTCATCTTGGGGCAGCCATGGTTAGATGCAACACCTTGTGTCTTTGACTTCAAGCACAAGTAGCTATAGATTGGGAGAGGAGACAGCTAGGTGATAATTCTCAATGATAAGGGGCAAGCTTTGGCATCCCAAGACATGGCTAAGGTCACAATAGCACCATCAAGCTCCTCTCCACAATGATCTATTGCTTCTTCGTCAATTGCTAGCATGATGATGGAGTCTCAATTTTGAGATGTAATATGATTGATTTTCTGTACATAGACTGAACAACCTTATCCTTGACTTCTCCTCCATCCACTCTGCATCACCATGTTCACTCGGGCTCTAGGTGGCTAAAGATCCAAGCAAGATTCTTGGGATTCCAAAAATGCCCAACTTGGAGGAGAACACAGTTTTTGTGGTGCCTTTGAAGAGCAAATTTTTTGAGACAGATCCTCATATAGGGACACCAGACACTCTACAACACATTCTCACATAACTAGAGGTGCTAGATCCAATTCTTCCCAGCTCAGAGATTCCATACAACTCTATCAACAGGAGCAAAATCCATATGAGTTTTCAGGTAGAAGCAATGGCTCCTAAGCTTGTGGAGCACAAGGCCCATCCACATAAGGTAGAGATGTAACCTTGGCCACTGGATGAGACCACTTCACTCATTGACGCAACATCACCCACATTCATATTGCCAAGGGAGTTTGTAGCTATAGAGCATGATTTCTCTTCCTCTCTTGGAGTTGATATCCACCAAGAAGTTTGTGATGTTGTACTAACCACCTTTACAGGAAAATCTCCAAGTCACATGTACTTTACCATGTGACCTTCTAAGTGATGATAAGAACACATTTGCAGTGACTCATAGATTGTTTCTAGCCACACTTTTTTCTTTGGACCATCTCCAACCTTTAACCATAGTCCACAACACTTTGACACAACAGATGGACAAGGTGCATACAGGCCAAAAGTTGCAAATTATTTACTCACTAAAGGTGGCAAAAGTAGCACTTTTTCTCCACCACTAGCCTAGCTCTTTTCAAAAGCTTCTCCAACCTTGAGACATCACATTGGACCTCTCTAAAAACAAGATATTAGCCGTGGCCTCACCCACAGCATGACATCTTTTATGGTCACTCACAATTTACTTAACCATCGGATTCTTGTGAGCACTTCTGATTGAGTTCACTACTTTGGAGACTCTTCCTTCCATACTCTAGGGGCTCCATAGGTCACCACATACAGCCAAGCTCCAGATTTCATCATATTGGCAATACTAACACATCACACATTGGAGGGTGAAATGGTTAGATTTGCAACATCTTTGGCCTCCTTCAAAACTCTTTATGATCTCTTGGCATAGATTCAATCTCTAGGAGAGAGTTTTCCAAACTTCCTATGTTGTGAGATTTTTTCTTGTCTCCTCTTTTCTTTCTTTTTCTTTCATTATTTTTGCTTTCTTTTAGATGGTGTTTCTAGGATGGAGTAATCATGAGCTTGGACTTTCACCTTAAGGTTGCATCAACTCCTCGCATCTGGGAGGTCATCCATTTCACAGTTTGCTACTCAAGGTTCCTAGGTTTTTTTTCACTTTATTTCACTCCCACTATCATCAACATCACTCTCCACCACTTACAGTTACAATCATTCATTCTATTACTAACTACACCATTGTTTACCACTCACTACAATTGTCTGGTTCACACTTCTTCACTTTTCTCATCATGCACACATGGCCTCAGGGATCTCACTCTATTCATCATCACTATATGCAATAGCCACACCAAAAAGCAGCCAATCTAACATGCTAAACTCAAGATATGACTTAGACTACTTTGATGCAGTGAGTATGGGTAAATCTAAGACACTTAGTAGCTGATTTTTGAGAGATGGTTAGACCTGATGCACACAAGAGACTAAGTATTACTATGGGTAGATGTTTTACCCAATCCCATATTTCTACAGTAGAAAAACACAATGATTCTAATAGATGGCTATAAAGATTACAAACCTTTTCTTCTTCCGCAATGAGCACACATGCTACCAACAACTTCAACTATATTCAAAGGCTGCCAGATCCCCTCCACTATCACTCCATTATAATCAACTAGCAATTTCTTCCACCATTCATCTATTAGGTTGTCATCTTTCATCATTTTTGCAGTTACCGTTCCTAGGCAACACATTAACTTCCATCACTTCATTCCCTTGGAACTTTGAGAACAGCTAGGCTATGATTGAGGTACCTCCATTTCTAACAACCATGTAAATACCATATTTCAAAGTTATAGTGCTAATTGAGTGATATTGTTCTTGTGATTCAAGGTTATACATCATTTAAAAAGCTTGTGTATATATGTTTATTGTTCTTAAAACTTATCTAATTGTAATAAAAAATTAAGATCACAATTTGTGTTGAATGAATTTTCCTTTCTAATATTTGTAGCCTCATATATATTAAACATGTAAAATTATCTATATGATAATGGCATGTTGGCAACAGGATATGTTGAAGCAATATTGTTATAAATTTGACCATGTATTTTAAAGCCATATATGCTTTTACCACTTAAAATATCAACATTTTAAAATATAAATTATGCTTTTGCATTGTGAGTGCTTGGGATATGGAAAGGGAATACAGAAAATGTGCATATCAATTAGCCCAAAAACCCTAGTTGATATACAAAAGCAATTTGATGAAACAATTTGATGAAGTGATTTGGATTGAAACCAATTCGATGGCTACCAAAATCTCACTACGCTAATATTAGTATATAGCATCGTAACCATACACTTGGCCCTCACATCATTCCCTCCTCTCGGAATAATGGAAGACCATCAGGGTTATCTTGTAAATGGGCCGGGATCTGGACGAACATCTGAAAGAGGCATCAGTGGATTTGTAGGTGGTATTAATTGCTTCTGATCCCTTTGTATGAAGCATTTCAACTGTTGCACATGCACAATCTCTGGAGGATTGGTCTGCTAGATGTCATGCCGAACCTCATAAACTTATGGTCCAACTTGCCGCAACACTTGATACGGTCCTTTCCATTGCGCAAGGAGCCCCTTACATAAACCATGTACCGTAAGATGGGGAAAATGGACTAACACCAAATCATCCACTTTGTACTCCACAAATGGATGATGATGGGAGTTATAGCCCCATTTGTATGCAGCCTAGGTGTTAGGTAGACTCTGGTCGGACAAGTGGAAGAATGCTTGTCAAATACTAATCCCACAACCTAGCATCGGCAGCTCATGGCAATTGTGAAGGTGAACCCAGCTCTGTTGGTAATATTGGATCATGACTATATAGGAGTTTATATGGTGAAGCACCAACTGAACTCTGCACCCCTGTGACACATGCATACTGAAAAGATGGCAAATAACCATCCCAATCCAAATGCTGAAAATTCACATACTTTGCAATCATCCCTTTGAATGTCCGAAAAAGCTATTCTACTAGACCATCTGATTGAGGAGGAAGTATCCAACAGTAGTTGCAAAGGCACTAGCAAGAGCACCAACTTCCACCCAACAAGTTAAGTAGTCAGAAGCAATAATAACATACTCATTGCCAGCAGTCGACAGTGGAAAAAGTCCCATAAGATCAAATGCCACTAACTCAAACGAATGGGAAACTGCAATTGACTCCAACCATCCTTCCGTAGCACGAGGGGGAGTATTACGAGCTTGGCACCAAATGTAGCTATACACATACTAGATAATATCACATCCCATCTCCAGCCAATAGAAAGACCTGTGCAGCTTCTCGGTTACACGACGATGTCCCATATGCCCACCTAGAACAGGAGAATCATGGTAGGCATAGAGAAATTGCGGAATAAAAATAGAAGGCACCACTAGCCATAAATGATCATCAAGATCCATCCCCACAAAATAAAAAAGGCCATCTTTAAGGCAATATTGAGAATGTTAATGCCGGAAAAACAAGTCATTAGCAAGTGATGTAGGATTCTCAAACCCATTGCAAAGCCTTTGAATCCACGGCTCAATCTTTTGAGCTTTGCGAACCTCATCAAGAGAAAGTAAGATCTTGCTCTACGCCTTGTGGACACTAAATGTCAAGTACAGCAACCACTGACGACACAGAATCTGTAAGCAACCAAAGGGAACGACTCGAGAGACGATCCATAGGGGTTTAAATATAGAGGGAAAGGGCCCATGAACAACGGAATATAGGTGTCCCTATACTCCTCCCCTCACCACGCCCTAGTATGGGGTTGGGACTTGAACCCAGCCTTGCTTTACTAGGGGGTTGGGACTCGAACCCAACCTCCGTAGAATACGTCTACGGATTTGACATCCCCGTAGGGAGTCAGATGTAGCTCCCTACGCCTGGTCGACCTAGCCAACCCATGCTAATTAGCTTACCTTAAGCGCGCCTTTGGGTCCCAATATATGCCATTTGCTCAACTTTGCAAATTGATATTTTTAATTGAACTTTGCATAAGTACATAGAGTTCTACCTTGCAGAAATTCCTCCACTAGATCTCGCGTGTTCGCCAGGTTCTCCTTTGGTTCCCATGTTGCTTCGCAATGTGGAAATCCTTTCCACTTCACATGGAACTCTCTCACCTCGCGTCCTTGTCGCTTACTCTTGCACGCATTGAGGATGGCCTCGACTTCGTATTCCTTTTCCCCTTGGATAACCTCAGGTAAAGGTCTTACTTGGTCCTTGCGAAGCGGATCCTCAAAGTACGGCTTGAGCAAGTTCACGTGGAACACTAGGTGCATCTTCCCCATCTCTCGAGGAAGTCGGAGTCGGTAAGCCACTTTACCGATTCGTGCCTCAATCTCGTAAGGCCCCGCGAACCTGCTTAAAGAACTCAAGATCAATTCATTTACAGGAATACATGCATTTTTACCTTACTTCCGGCTGATCCCACTTGGTAGCCTGAGGTTCTTGGTGTTCAGCCACACCTTCTCCCCAGCTTGGAACTCTACATCCCGGTGCTTTAGGTTCGCGTACTTGGTTTGCCTTTGTTGAGCCCGTTCCAAGGAATCCCTCACTAGATTCCAAATGTTGAATCTTTCCGCCGTGAATGCCTCCACTGCGGGTAGCTCTCTATGATACTCAGCCATGCCGAGTTCCATAGGACCTTCAATAGCTCGCCCATTGATGACTTCCCATGGACTCACCTCGATACTTGAATGTGGTGAGTTGTTATAACACATTTCCGCAAGTCCCAAATGACTTACCCAATCGGTCTGGTCTCCCGAAACATAGCATCGCAAATAATCCTCCAGCTGCCTATTCACCCTTTCCGTTTGTCCGTCTGTCTGTGGGTGATAGGCTGTGCTGAATTTCAACTTGGTGCGATACTGTTCCAGGAGAGTCTTCCAGAACCTATTAGTGAAGATCTTATCTCGATCTGAGATGATCTCTTCTGGCCTTCCCCGCACTCGAACCACTTGTTCGAAGAACAGCTTCGCCACACCTTCCGCATCCACTTCCGTTGTGGTGGGTATGAAATGTGCCATTTTTGAAAATCGGTCCACCACCACGAATACCGCATCAAACCCCTCGCTTGGGGGAAGTCCCGTGATGAAGTCCATCGTAAGACATTTCCACGGACGATCTGGCATTGGGATGCTTTGCAACAAGCCCCCACTAGCCTTAGTCACGGCTTTGACCTACTGACATGTTGGACATGTCTTTACATAGTCTTGGACGTCTTTAGCCATATCTGGCCAATGGTACTTCCTCTTGAGTAAGCCCATCGTCTTGGGCACTCCGCCGTGTCCCGCAAGAGGTCCGTCATGACACTCTTCTAAGGCTACCTTCCTTAGTTCCCCTTCTGGGACATACACCCTCATTTGCTTGTAATAGATGAGTCCGTTGCGTTCTGCATAGCCCATTTTCTCTTCCGTTGGTAGCTCACCTCTCTAGTGAGCTTCCCGTGCCTCCAGATTCCTCAGTAACACTTCTTGTGCTAGACCATTGTTCTCATATGCTGTCCGCACATCGTCCCAAAAGGTTGCTGTTGCGCTGGATATCGCCAACCTCAAGCTCGCTTTTTGACTTAGCGCATCCGCCACGACGTTGCTCTTCCCAGGCTTGTACAGAATCTCGCAATCAAACTCGGCTAAGGCATTGGCCCACCAACCTTGTTTCCCTCTCAGGTCGGGCTGTGACAAGAAGTGTTTCGTTGCCACATTGTCCGTGTAAACCTTGAAGTGTCTCCCAAGGTAGTGTCGCCACTCCTTGAGCGCCTTGATCACCGCAAACAATTCCTTCTCGTGGGCAGGCCACTTTCGTTGAGCCTTGTCCAACTTTTTCGAGAAGAACGCTACTGGATGGTTGTCTTGCTTCAAAACTGCGCCCAACGCAAAGTCCGAAGCATCCGTTTCTACCTCGAAGTCCTTACCAAAGTCTGGTAATGCCAACACGGGAGCCTTCCTCAACTTCCCTTTGAGGTGGACGAATGCCGCCTTACATTCCGCTGTCCATACCATCTTCCCTTTTCCTGTTTGGTCCGTTAAGGGCAGGGCTACTCTCGAATAGTGTCTGATAAACTTTCGGTAGTAGTTGCATAGCCCCAAGAACGCCCTCAACTCATGTACATTCGATGGTCGCTCCCATTCCTGGATCGCTTGGACCTTCTCCAGGTCCACCTTGAGCCCGTCCTGGCCCACCACATGCCTGAGAAACTTTACCTCTTGTTGAGCAAAGTCACATTTGCTCTCTTTAGCATACAGTTTGTGTTCCCTTAGTTTTTCAAACACCTTCGCCAAGTGTTCGGCATGCTCCTCTAGCGTCTCGCTATAGATTAGGATGTCGTCAATATAGACGACCACGAAGTGATCCAAATAGGGTACAAAGATGTGGTTCATCAACGCCGAAAACGTTGCCGGCGCATTGCACAGCCCAAAGGGCATCACCAGAAACTCAAAGCTCCCATACCTCGTTCGACAGGTTGTTTTCTCGACATCTTCCTCAGCTACCCTGATCTGGTAATATCCTTACCTTAGGTCAATCCTTGAGAAGTATTTTGCCTTTCCCAACCTATCGAACAGGTCCTCAATCTTTGGCAAAGGGTACTTGTTCTTCTTTGTATACTTGTTGAGCAACCGGTAATCTATGCACATGCGCATAGATCCATCTTTCTTTTTCACAAATAACACCGGCACCCCATACGGCGACTTGCTCAACCTAACATACCCTTTGTCCACCAACTCCTCTAGTTGGCACTTAAGCTCCTTGAGTTTTTTTTCGTTCAAACGATAGGGGGGACGAACCACTGCCTCAGCACCCTCGACCAGCTCAATCTTATGTTCCATCGGTTGTGCGGGGGGCAACCCCGCCGGTAACTCCTCCGGCATGGTATCCTGGAATTGGTCCAACACCCGCTGGATCACTAAAGGTACTTCTTCCGTTCCTGTCTTTTGTCACTCTTCACCGAGAGTAAGCACAAAAAGGCTGCCTTAATTCCTTTAGTGAGTTGTCCTCTCGTGGACACCAGGTTTAGGCAGGAATCTTTGGCCTTGCTTTGCCCTACCTTTAGATCCTGGGCCTGTGGGTTATGTTTTCCTCATCTAGAAAATCCATAGATGCTGGAATAACAGGTTTGTCAGAAACATGAGAAGAGAGTGAAGAAGAAAGAAGAACTCAAGAAAGGGTATTAGCATCAGCCATAAAACTCTCTGGGCGATGAACAACATCAAAATTATATATCTTTGAAGCTTTAAAGCCCATCAAGCAGTACGACCAACCAAGTTCTTCCGCTTCAATAATGAAGTAACAGCAACATGGTCACTTTCAAGTAATGTCCGAGAACCATGTAGATATGCATGAAGTTTCTTGAAACCCCAGATTACTGCTAAACACTCCTTCTCTATTGTGGAGTAGTTCATCTTCACTAGTTGTAATGTACGGCTTATATACGCAATGGGATGGCACTGACTAAGCACACTCGAGCTCTTTTGCATCAACACACTTCCAAGACCAATGTTAGAAGCATCCACATGCAAAATAAAAGTAGTCAAGATATGCCAAAACTGGAAGAGTCGTCAATAGCTTTTTGAGATCCACAAACACCCGCTCACAATCCAGAGACCAGATGAAAGATGATGTTGATAACTTCAGCAACGCTCGCAATGGTGCAGTGCAATAAAAAAGATGATCCACAAAACGACCAAGATACTGCACCTTGCCCAAGAAGTGCTGCACATCATTCACGCACTTCGGAGTAGGGAACTTTAGAACAGCCACAAGTTTTTCAGGATCAATTTGCAAACCCTCACGAGAAATATGATACCCAAGATAGCTCCCAAACACGCACTTCAATCACTTCAACTTTAAACTAACGTCACGTAGCCGATCCAACACTTTACAAACATCATGAACGTGCTCCTCCCACATCCCCTTCAAGTGGATCAAGACATCATCAATGAAGTTAGCAATCACCTTCGGCATATCGCAATGAACTTCGTCCATCATCTGTTGGAAAGTTGCTGGAGCATTGTTCGAATCAAACAGCATCACCAAGAACTCGTACAAACTAATTGGTGTACGAAAAGCAGTCTTAGGAATATTTTCTTCGGCCATCGGTACTTGCTAGTACCCAGAAGTAAGATTTAGCTTGGTGAACCAACGATTTCACCCTAAATGATCCAAAAGATCAGCAGTGTGAGGAAGAGGGTACACATCTGGGATCGTCATTTTGTTTAATAGACGATAGTTGATGTAGAAATGAATACTCCTATCAAGCTTCGTCACAAGATGAGTTTCATATGCCCAAGGACTCCGTGACTTCCGAATAACACCCTTCTCCAACATCTCCTTGACATTTGCATGTAAAATCTTTATTTTCTTGGGTGACCGACGACAAATAGGAACCTTGATTGGACGAGTATCCCCGGTTGGAATTGGATGACGTGTGGCAATCTTGGCCCCAGACGATAGGTCAAATTCAAAGAGATCAGAATACTCCTTCATGAGCTAGTCAACTGCTGCAACACAAAGATCATCGGAGGGGTCGGAAAAGGGAAGAGCAGAATAAAACGGAAATAGAAGAGGAAATAGTGGGGGAACAAAAGTAATGGAAGCAGAGGTAGAAGTAAAGGGACGAAGAGGTACGGAAGTGAGAGGAATAGATGAAATATAAAGGAGTATAAGATAAGGGGGAAAAACCTCAAAGTCACACTTAGCATGATTGCATTGCAATTAATCCATCCAAGAATGAGGTCAAAAGCTTGACTCGGCACCACTCGCAATGACTGCAACTCAAGCTCGCCATAAAAAATGAAAATTAGTTCCACCGCATGACGCAAGTGTAGATGGCAACGTGTGGTAATAGGTCGAGCAATAGAAGATAAACTCGAACCTATATCAACTAACATGGAGAGAATAATACAAGACATTTTGTTATAAAACAAGCTTAAAAGGTAAGCATTGGATGAACCGGTGTTGAATGAACCCTTTGATGATACTCCCGAAAGAAAGATGGAGGGGTCATTGACTTATTCGCACAAGGTCCCTCCATTACTCGCATGACTCCTTGTTTCCTAGATGCATCTCAGTGTCCAAACCTTCCACTGCAATAGCACCAACGGGACGTTGTTAACACCAAGGTCTCCAACCAGGAAATAGAGGTTGCCAATCTAGAGTTAAAGGAGGAGATTGCTGATCTACCATGAAAATGAACAAAAAAGAAAGAGAAAAAGAAGAGAAATGACAAAAAACTAGAAGGAAATAGTAGATCTAGACAATGCAAAAAGCTAGATCTAAACCAAAATCCTGAAAGGAAAGAATAAAAGAAAGAAAATGGAAAAAACTAAATCTAAACAATGCAAAAACTAGATCTAAACCAAAATCCCAAATCCAAGCACTCCTCAGGGACAATCATAAGTGCCCTTTACCTCCACCAATGTGAGTGCTTAGAATATGAAAAGGGAATTAGCCCAAAAACCCTAGTTTATATACAAGAGTGAATAGTCCGGATTGAAACCAATCCGACAGCTACCAAAATCCCATTACGCTAATATTAGTATACCGCATAGTAGTCGTACACTTGGACTTCACAGCATAAAATAAAATTATATGAAGATTTATCAAACAAAAGCAAGAGAACAATTACTAAGAATAATAATTACTAATTTAGTTATTAGCAAGACATTACTTAATTATGCATTTACTTGGAATATAGAACAGTAAGATTTTAAGAGCATTAATATATTACTACTCATCCAGTCATGAAAATAATTACTAAGAAAACTGTTTTATAAAAATAAATTTTATACAAATTGTAAATTCAAATCTTCTATTTCATAGTATTAGCACTAATAAAAAAATTTGTAGTTAGGAAAAAAATTTAAAATATTAATGCTTAATCAAATATTGCATATGTTTTTCTGATAGGAGTTAGATTGTAAATAACTATGGCTACATATAAAAATATATTATATACTCATAATGTTAAAAATGATTAATTGTTTGTATTAACAAATGGTGTTTTGATTATAGACCTACACACTGAGAAAACTAAGCCATCCCATATTTAGCCACTTGAGCATTAGCAGCCTTGATATACCATCACCTAGTGTTTGGGTTCCATATATTTTAGTGATATCTAGATAGGCCATCTATATAGAATATAGTTGTCTTATTATATATTTAAATACTGTTACAATCAAATTCTAAAAGTTAATTTTCACCTAAAATATTCAAAGGGAATAATAAGTTTAGGTAGAGTTGATTATAAGCAGTAAAAATAAGTGTTTAAAATAAAGTAAAATACTAATGAGATAAATACAGGTAAAAGATTATGAAATTTAGGATACATGAAAAATAAGAATTATAAATAAAATATAGCTCTAACCATATAACAGTAATTACCTGTACTAAATCATTGAATTAGCTATTAGAATAAAAACTGGTGGAAATTCAAAATTCAAAATAAAATACAATTTAAAACATTTTAAACTGGCTGTTTGAAGTACTTTATTAACTTAACATTTCTAAGCCATAAAAAATATTAGAAAGAAAGAATATCTCTTTATACTTAATTTTGTATCAAAATATTATAGTACTAATATAGGACAGCTCTTAATAAACAACTAAGTAAAGCTTTTTTCGCCTATACTCACGTTTTCGCCTCTACTTGCAAAATAGTAACAAACAAATAGAGACGAAAACGTAAAAAAAAAAGAAGGAGAAGAGAAGAAGATTAAGAAGAGAATAGAAAAGAACTCATCCTTAAACCTCAAAGGCATAAATAAAGATAAACATATGTCACTCTTTCAACTCTACTTTGCATAAACAGTTATAAGTGGGAGAAAAGATGGTTAATTCAATGCAAATGCATACAATAGTAAGTGGGGGTTTTTTTCCAGCACGTCTAAATGCTATTTATAAATTACATAATTTTATAACCATTCTTAACTGCTTTATGTTTATCTATAATGAGTATTGCCTAAATCGAGTCTTTCTTCTTTGAATGCCTAAACTTAGGCATAACTCCATTTCACCTAAACTTTCTTTTTTTGCTCTATCTGGGATGATACCCAAGATAAAATATTTACCTCTTTATCAACAACTAAGTAGACCCATCCTCAATATCATCCTCTCTCATTACAGACTTCTTTGGACAGCTTTTCAAGAGTTGCTAGATACTTTTGCATGAAGGATTGGAAGGACAACCATCTGAGTGTGACAATGGACTTATCCCCAGTGAGCCAAACTCTCTTGAGGAAAATCATTAAACAAAATGTAGATCTATATTAGTTTTGGATTTTGATCTGGGCCAGGGAAAGCTTAATGCCAGATAGCCCAAGACCTTTTGATACCACACTTCCCATCATCATGGGCAGCATAATTAACTACTGTTAAACTTTGGCCAGCACCTCAGTGTCCCAATTTCTACACCCTTGAATTCACCTAGTAAAGAAAGTAAAAACTTACCATCCTAATGACCATGTGGATTTGCTATATTGAGGAGCAAGTGAGCCATGAATTCCCCTCCTCTGTTGCCAGCAGAGAAACTCAAGCAATTCTTCAATGTACTTCCCAACATAATCCTCTTGGCATTGGGCATGACAATCAGAGTGCCAACAGTACACTAGATCAATCGATTTCCTAAGCACAAAGGGGATGGATAAGACCTTAGACATAGCATATACATAAAGCTGCTATTGTGCGAGATCATCTGGGCCAGAGAGACATTAGAAGAAATGCACTTCTACTAGGGCATCTAGGGGAGAGTTGGCACAATCCCTTTCTTTACTACCCAACATCCAAGCTTTGCATACCTAGCATAGGCACATGCATTTGTGCTGTTGTGACCCGCTGAAGTTCTAGATGTCAAGCTAAGTCACCCAAAGCCTAGGTAAAGAAGAGCCATAAGACCTGCAAATTGCTTCAGCTCAGAACACCAAGTAGTGTTAATCTAGTGCACATTCTTCAATGGTCTAAGCTATCATACTCGGGACATACCTGGTCATATGTGTACCACAAACATCCCCATGCTCAAGTGGCACAAGCTCTTGGGCCTCCATCTCTGGTGCTGGGTGATGCCGGTCAACGGTCACCTCCTCTCTCACTTCCCCTGGAAACTTTGCATCTAAGAGAAGCTGTAGTAGAAGGAGAGTTTTATCCCTCTTGGGCCACACAAACAAATAGGTATCACTCACCCCTCCTCCCCCAGCCTGTGGGCCATGCCATGGCCTCACTGGCCAGCCCAAACCTCACAAAAATATTTTAGAAGGATCCATAGAATTTTTTTTTAATATTTATCAAGTTACCCTGCATCTGATGACAACTATTGGCCAGATTCAGTGGCCCACAAAGTTCAACGATCACTCCTTATAGTAGTAGACTAACAATTGCCCAACAAATGCTGGGTGGTTGGCAAATTTCATACCATTTCAAGAGGTTTGCTGAACTTAACTATGTTTGTTGTTTGATTAACTTCACAATTGAAAAACATTCTCTTGATTGAATCTGAATGTCTTAATAACTTTTAATAGATGATTGTAAGCCACAAATTTTTACTTTTTAATTTACTAGCTTACCTTGTTTATCTGACCACTATGGTCTTGGCTTTAATTAAGTTCCTTTGCAAAGTTCTCACTTATTGTACCAACTCTTACTTGGTCTTACTTTGTTTCAGCAACTCATTGCATGAGAAATAGAGTGTTAGGCATCCATCTATAAATTCCTAAATTCTCTCATAATCCCCCTCCCCAGGTTAAATTGAACTTAAGGTTTGGCTACACTCCTCACAAGCACAAGCAACTAAGCATACCAAGCCCCCAAGTTCCTAACATCCTTTAATACAATAAGATTTGATCATAAGACCTTTTAAATCCTAAATTTTGGGTGCAACACTTACTTTGGGACACTAGGGGGTAACACCGTGGTATATCAACCTGGTACGGGTGCCTCTACTCCCCCACTTTCATCCCGAAGAGAAGGCCCAAGCCCCTAGGAAGGGTGAGGATCAATGAGCCACAAGGTATTCAAGTGGGGGATCATTCCATATGAGGCAAGAGCATTGCAATCAATTTCCCTTTTAGGAGTGGGAGTTGCTTTTGGGCACTTCCTTGGGGGGCCCCATAAGAACCCCCCCAACCCCCCCCCCCCCCCCCCCTAGGAGACACACACTTTGGGCTTTCACCCCACAATCTGTATTAGTATTTGGACTTGATCTCGGACTCAATCTTGGATTCGGTCTTGGACTTGATCTCGGACTCGACCTTGGACTTTGTCTCGGACTCGATCTCAAACCCTATCTCAGACTTAATCTCGGACTCTGTCTTGGATCTGACTTTAGACTTTATCTTCGACTCGATCTCGAACTCGGTCTTGAACTCGGTCTTGAACTCGGTCCCGGAGTCAGTCTCGAACTCAATCTCGAACTTGGTCTTGAACTTGGTCTCAAAGTCAGTCTTGGACTCAATCTCAGCCTCGGTCTTATCCGATGAACTCTTTTGGGGATCCTTTAGCCTACAACACCTCGGGGAGTTGGTTCCTTACAATGATTTAGAATGGCAATATTGCATATAAGAAATTTCTACTTTAAAATGCCATCTCAATTAAGGTAGTTATTTGTTTTTATTTATTTGTATTGTTCACCAAAAGATCCAAATCTATTATGGGATCAATTCAAAATTGATATTTCTGAGGATATGCTATAAATGATATAAACTATTTTGATATTGCTTTATTCGATATTAACTCAAAATTTCAACTACACAATAAATCCAATTCTGATTTTGATTTACCACTCCCATAGTTACAAACACAGCAAGGATCCCGGTTGTGTTCACTGTGTTTCATGAACACAGCCATGGTTCATATTCCCACAGTCGTGTTCATGAATAGAGTATATTGTTGCGAACACGGGCCATGATCCCAGCCGTGGTTGCCAAGATCACAGCCTGTGTTTGTAACACGATTTAAACTCTTAGGGTGCATGCAACAATCTCTTGTATTTCCTCCAAACTCTCGATCTTATTCACTGCTATTGCCACAGCCGATTCTAGTAGCGCCACAGCTGCTGCTACCACTGCCGATTCTGGTAGTGCCGCAGCCATTGATTCTGAATCCAGCATACTGCAGGTGAAAGCATCCTTCTTCACGGTGGTGGGACGAGGTAAGTGTGCTTGAGAGGATTATGCAAATATTGCACAATAGTGAACAAGCTCAATGGTGTTGATTGTGTGTGAGCTCATATATTGGGAGAAGGCCTAGGCAGCAGGGATATTGTGAGTTGCCCCCTTATCCCAGGTAATAAGAAGGTAGAGTTAATTAATATGCAAAAGGTTATTGACTTTGAGAAAGGCACAAGGGGGAAGAAATAGCTAAATATAGAACTTTTTAGTGGCAGTGGTATCATCCTAGGCAACTGGAAGTGGCTACTTTTCCTCATTGTTTAGCAAGTAGAGCCAAGTCTATATTGTAGATTTGATGGATCCAAAGTGGAAGAGTTGAGTTGATACAGCGATTGGAAGGTTTTTCTGGAATGAACACATTTCATTTGTGAAAGCTCAATCCTCTTACTTCCTCAATATGATCTAGGAAGTGTGAGACACAAAATCCCTAGGCCCCAAAGTAGAGCCGGAAAGGGCGCCACGTGGTAGTGGCCGAAGCGAGAGCCAAACGAGCGTAACACGTTTGGACCAAAAGCTCCGACTTGAAAAGTCAAGAGCGGGAGTGGAACTCCCAACGAAGTGCTCGAGGAACGAGCACGAAGCGAGCAAAAGGCGAGGCTCCAAAAAGGGACCCAAAAGGACCAACACATGACACGTGGGAGTGTCCGAGATGGACTCGAGTTGGAGTCCGAAGTGGAGTCCGAGATGGACCCGAGTTGGAGTCCGAAGTGGAGTCCGAGATGGACCCGAGTTGGAGTCCGAAGTGGAGTCCGAGATGGACCCGAGTTGGAGTCCGAAGTGGAGTCCGAGATGGACCCGAGATGGAGTCCGAGATGGAGCTGATAGTGGAGTCCGAGGTGGACCCGAGATGGACCCGAGTTGGAGTCCGAAGTGGAGTCCGAGGTGGACCCGAGATGGAGTCCGAGATGGAGTCCGAAGTGGAGTCCGAGATGGACCCGAGATGGAGTCCGAGATGGAGTCCGAGATGGAGTCCGAGGTGGACCCGAGATGGACCCGAAATGGAGTCCGAGATGGAGTCCGAGATGGACCCGAGATGGAGTCCGAGATGGAGTCCGAGATGGACCCGAGATGGACCCGAGATGGACCCAAGATGGAGTCCGAGATGGACCCGAGATGGAGTCCGAGATGGAGTCTGAGATGGACCCGAGATGGACCCAAGATGGAGTCCGAGATGGAGTCCGAAGTCGAGACCGAGACCGGGACCGAGACCGGGACCGAGACCGAGACCGAGACCGAGACCGAGACCGAGATCGGGACCGAGACCAAGACCGAGGCCGAGGCCGAGACTGAGCCCGAGCCCGAGTCCGAGTCCGAATCCGAGTCCGAGTCCGAGTCCGAGTCCGAGTCCGGAGCCTGAGAGGGTGAAAGCCCAAAGCGTTCGTCTCCCAGACCCTGGGGGGTTTGGTGAGCTCCAAAAGTATAGTAGGGGGAGGACTGCAGTGGAGCCAGTTTGGCCAGGAAAGGCCAGTTTGGCCCAGGAAGGCCGGACCCAGTGTTGGGTGATGAGCTGCCCACTGGGAAGTCCAAGACTAGAGTGAACACGGACCGAAACATGGGGTAGCTTGGTGAAGTGTTCAAGAGCTGGCTTTAGTTCCCCCGGGAGATCGACTGGCCGATGCTCCCAGTCCAAGTGTGGGTGGCACTACCTACTTGGATACCTGGTGTGGCTCAACAGAACCCGCTCTAAGCCCATGGCTAGAGCACCCAAGGGCAGAAGGCGAGGAGAGTACCCAGGTGGCTCGCGTAAGGCCACGGTATTCCGAAATGTTGTCCCAAAGGCCCAGACTGTGGAAAGGAAGAGGAGCAGTCCTCTGGGGCAGTGACCAAGGACACAGTCGTGTGGTGAGGAAGTCCCAGAGGACCGTGGGACTTAGTGGTCGGGCCTATGAGTCTCGATCCAGTGGCAGTGTTGGCAAACACGGCCAGGGGCAGAAAAGGGCTTAGTGGGGACTGACAGAGGGATATTGGGGAAGGCTATTCCCCTTGTCGGTGGGCATCCTAAGGATGCTAAGGAGTGGATCTGAGATGACCACTCACGGATGGTTTGCCTAGTCTTGGAGAGCCAAGACGGTGATGCAAGTGGTATTGGACCACCAGTGTGGCAAAGGTGATTGGGCATGGCTTTAGCGTAACGGGCTGTTATGTCGGTGGTACCTTTGAGTGTCGGTCATGGGATTGGACACGTGGAGCACTTGGACCAAGTGCAAATGTTGAGTGGCATGGATGCCATTCTTGGGGTTAGCAAGTCCCAAGTCCTGGATTGGACTTATGGAGGTTGTGAATGAAACTCCTCCAAGTGGTCAGAGGTGTGGTTAAGTGACTAAAGTAGAATGGAAAATTTAGTCGCTTACAGGAAGTTCCTAGACATAGTGTGCTTTATGCACCACCAAAATATGATGATCTTCAGGAGAAGCTTTTGTTGAAAGAGAAGGGATTCATTGATGCTGAGATGGCATCCATGAAGAAGTAGTGGGAACAGAGGGGTGTAACCATATGCATAGATGGGTGGACAGATAGGAGGAATCGGCATATCATAAGGCTTGTGGCATATAATCAAGGACAGGTAGCTTTTTTGAAGGCTATTGATATTTCCTTAATAGGAAAAATAATTGAGAATACTTTGTGTTGTTGGGAAGAAGGCATTAGCATTGTGGGTGCAAAGAATGTTTTCATGGTAGTAACAAATGGGGAAAATGCGAACAAAGCAACAGTAGCAATTCTGAAATAAAGGTACCCAAAGATTCAATGGGCAACATGTTTTGCCCATTTTTTAAACAATGTGTTAAAAGACTTCAATAAACTTCCATGGATGGTAATGCTTCTGGAGTGAGGAAAGGTTTTGGTGAGCTTTGTCAAAAACCACTCTCATATGGTGGCACTCCTAGCAAAGTTTACTCACAAGCAAATGCTATGCTATTGTGATATGAGGTTTGGCTACAACTTTATTATGATAGAGAAGATGGTGGACCTTCGGGAAGCTGTACAATAGATGTTCATATGCCTTGCATACAAAGCAAAGCTTGAGTTGAAGACAAGAGTAGGCAGAGATAGTTATGAAACCATTTTTGATGACCATTTTTGGGAACAAGTTAAGGACATGTTAGAGGTGTCCAAGGATGTTATGTTGCTACTTCGTCTTGTGGACAGTGATATACCTGCAATTGAAAAAATATATAAGTGTATGAATAGATTGGATGCAAATTTAGAGGAAGGACAGTCAGATTATAGCAGGTACATGGAACTTTATCAGATTATGTCTAACTGGTGGCATGAGTATCACTCGCTCATGCACTCGGTGGCATATATGCTAGACCCCGAGTTTCAAAAGCATGAAAAACATGCTAATAGAGAAGTCATGAAGGATTGGAATGCTTATCCATTGGCCATGTTTACATCCAGTGAAAGGGACGTGATATGGGATGAGCTTTTAATTTATAGGAGGATAGGAGGCATTTTCAACTCGATTGATGCTAAAGCTGATCGCACTAAGAAGGGAGTGGTATGTTGGTGGGAGGACTATGGTTATGAAATTCCAGCTCTTCAAAAGTTGGCCATTCAAGTTCTAAGTCAGGCATGCTTGTCATCCTTGGTGGAGAGATTGTTCAGCACTTTCAAGCATGTGTTTTCAAAGAAGAGGAACAGACTTACTATGGACAGAACAACAGATCTAGTTTTTGTGGCTTGCAATAGTAGGTTGTTAACTTGCAAAAATGACCATGACTACAACAAGTTTGTGAGCTACAAAGTACTAGAGATAATTCCTCATCTGGAAGATGAGCTTGAGTCAAGAGCTCGTCTTCTAGATGAGGAATTGTGTCTAGTACTTTGTACTAGAGGAAGATGGTTATGATGTTGAAGATTGTGAGGTTGAAGATAATGATGATTTGTAGGCTATTTGAGTATAATAAAAATTAGCATATTCCTAAAATAAAAAATAGAAATATTCTTAAAATATTCACTAGAATATTTGTGAGCCATCATGAGTCATGATCATGTTCTGTGGTCGGGTTCCTGAAATCTAAGGCTCATGTTCTTGAAATCTAAGGCTTGTGTTTGTGTTCCATGTTTGTGTTTATAACTATGACCACCCCCAACTCTTGCTCCCATTATCGAACACATGCTCAATATACAAATCTCTAATCTATCATAAAACCAAATCAATGCAAATATAAATCAATTCAGTGATGACTAATGCTATATTTTTTAGCTCATTATGAATGCCATTGATATTAACCAGTATTAGTGTTTCTTTATTGATAGATCTGGTGGTATTGGGAAAAATTTTCTACTTAATACCATTATTACAACATTATAATTAAAAAAAATAAAAGTAATTGCAAGCATTTTGCTAAAATATAGTCAAACGGCATACCTATGTCATACTTTCTAACATCTACTCGGCGGTTATTTGTGTTGATGATAATATAATTTTTACAACTTTAAACTTCCTATTCATTTAAATGAAACTTCTGTCTCTATGTTAACAATTAATACTATTGCTAGAAAAAACATTAAATAATCAAATGTTCTCATATAGGATGAAATTAGTATGGTGCACACACATGCTTTCTCTATAGTTAATAAATGTTTAAAGCATCTTAAATTTAATTCTAAACCATTTGGAGGCATTATAGTGATTACAAGTGGTGACTTTCGTCAAGGCTGGATAGCTTTTGAGCTGAGCTCAAGTTAATAAAAGTTAATAAAAGTCAATATTCTCCACTAAATACAAAAATTGATATTCAAATGATTGGTTCAAGATGAACCAACAATTCTATTCAAAACTTTAGACATATTTTCAGTCCAATAAGTAAACAAATATCATGAGTCAAAGAAGAAACTCTATAATACCACTAAAAAATTTGACTAGAACAAAAACTAAATTTAGTCTTCCTTAGCATCCACATCTACAAAAAGAGGAGTTCATATAGTATTATGCTCTCTAACTGTGGGCTCTTGTTGTATATGAGCTTATGCCATTACTTTTGCATAACATAGTAAATTATAGCCCATGTCATCGATCCACCTAATATAAACAACCATGATGGAATTACTATAAATGAGAAATTTATATTTTATTATCACATGTTATGAAATGTCCCAAGAACATCTTCAAATGCACTTTCCTTCTTCAATGCAAAAACTACACAACTAATTTCTTTAGCCACTAGCACCATCGAACCAAAACCTACTATAGCATCAAGCACAATCCCCTTAAGAGGACAAAACAACTTTAGAAAGATTTGCATGGCCTTTGGTGAATGGTGTCAATAGCCAAGGAATTCTATATGATGGTCCTCATTAATGACATTTGGGATGATGTCTATTGAACTATCATATAATGCCAAACTTGCATGCTTATCAACTTGTGTAATACTATGATGGCAAGACTAGCAGTAGAGAGTATGGTAGGTCCATGCTAAAACCTACAATGAAAAGAAGCAATTAATTTAACATATGAAAAATAAGGAAATGCAAACCTTTTAGATCCGGCTACTTGCTCCTTATGTTTCGACTGGGATGTTTGAGAGTAGGCAGCTCGATGCAAACTCAACCAATCTAGAGTTGTCATTCTACACCATTGTTACAAGAAGACCTCCCCAAAATAAAGAACGAAGTAGTCTTTAATAACTATTTCCCAATTGCCAACATTTCCCATTGGAGAAAGAGGGCGAAATTGAATAGTGTTTCAAAACCGGGAAATATTAAAGTTAATACATATTTTTTTTCATACTTGTTTGTGTGAAGCTAATGAAGACAACTCTTGAAGGTTATCCTCTATATTTGAACCTCTATAGATCATCTCTCAAGTCATTCTCTTTGGTTGCTTACAATCCACCATGCTTCCCTGCAAGTTCACACCCTCGTGAATGGAAGCCCCACTCTCTTGACACCCTACCCCTTGGGTTAAGCCCAGCTGGAACAAACTGGACCTGCCAAATGTCAATCAATATGTGGTGCAATTCCCCTAGCCAACTAATAGAGTCGGACCCCAAATTGCTTCTAATATCAAATGTAAGCTCATGAGTTTGGACTTCTTAGGAAGTCACCCAACCTAGTACTATTTAAACCCAAGGACACTTAACCTAAAGTATCCAAAAACCCTTAACCAATTGGAAAAGGACGTGCACTCTTATTCATGGGCCCTCTCTCTTTATATTTGAATCTTTATAGATCATTTCTCAAGTCATTCTCTTTGGTTGCTTACAAAAATGCATTTATACTTTGATATATAGAGTGCTAGCTAGTTTTTCCGACATCTACAACCATATTACAATAAGCAAGGTCATTGGAAATCAAATTCTTACTCTCTTGGACATCTTCACTATAGAGCTGCCTGTAAGCAACTAAATTTTCTAGTTTACTTTAGTCATTTAACCACACATCTGACCACTTGGAGGAGTCTCACTCACAACCTCCGTAAGTCTTGTTTTGCACTTAGGGGCTTGCTAGCCCCAAGAATGGCATCCATGCCACTCAACTATTGTGGTCCAAGTGCTCTACGTGTCCGATCCCATGATTAACACCCCAAGTTACCATTGACATATTAGCCTATTATGCTAAGGCCATGCCCCTTCACCTTGGTCACACCGGTGGTTTAACACCACCTGCATCACAATCCCATCTTTCAAGGACTGAGTCATCCATTCATGAGTGATCATCCCAGATCCACTCCTTAGCATCCTTGGATGCCCACAGACATGAGGATTAGCCTTCCCCAATACCCCTTTTCCAGTCCTCATCAAGTCCCTTTTTATCCATGGCCGTGTTCGCCAACACTGCCACTAGATCAAGGCCCACAGGCCCGACCACTAAGTTGCACTGTCCTCTGGGACTTCCTCACTATGTGACTGTGTCCTTAGTCACCATACCAAAGGGCTACTCCTCTTCCTTTCCACAGTCTGGGACTTTGGGACAACATTTCGGAACACCATGGCCCTACACAGGCCTCATGGGTACTCTCCCTGCTTTCTGCCTTTGGGTGCTCTAACAGTGGGCTTAGAGCGAGGTTCCGTTGAGCCATGCCAGGTATCCAAGTAAATAGTGCCACCCACACTTGGACTGGGAGCATTGGCCAGTCGATCTCTCAAGGGAACTAAAGTTGGCTCTTGAATACTTCACCAAGATACCCCGCTTGTCAGTCCATATTCACTCTAGTCTTGGACTTCCTAGTGGTCAGCTCATCACCCAACACTTGGGTACAGCCTTCCTGGGCTAAACTGGCCTTTCCTGGCCAAACTGGCTCCATTGCAGTCCTCCTCCTTACTATACTTTTGGAGCTCACCAAACCCCCTAGGGTCTGGGAGATGAACGCTTTGGGCTTTCACCCTCTCAGAATCGAACTCAAACTCGAACTTGGACTCGGACTCGGACTTGGGCTTGGGCTCGGTCTCGGTCTTGGCCTTGGTCTATCTCAGGTCCATCTCGGGTCCATCTCGGACTCCATCTCGGGTCCATCTCGGACTCCATCTCGGGTCCATCTCGGACTCAATCTCGGGTCCATCTCGGACTCCATCTTGGGTCCATCTTGGGTCCATCTCGGACTCCATCTCGGGTCCGTCTCGGACTCAATCTTGGGTCCATCTCAGGTCCATCTTAGACTCCATCTCAAGTCCATCTCGGGTCCATCTTGGACTCCATCTCGGGTCCATCTCAGACTCAATCTCAGGTCCATCTCGGGTCCATCTTGGACTCCATCTTGGGTCCATCTTGGGTCCATCTCAGACTCCATCTCAGGTCCATCTCGGACTCAATCTTGGGTCTATTTCGGACTCCATCTCGGACTCCTCCACATGTCATGTTTTGGTCCTCTTGTGTCCCCTTTTCTAGAGACTCACTCATGGCTTGCCTCGTGCTTGTTCCTCGAGCACTTCGTTGGGAGTTCCACTCCCACTCTCGACCTTTTCAAGTCGGAGCTTTTAGTCCAAATGTGTTACACTCGTTTGGCTTTCGCTTCGGCCACTACCACGTGGCACCCTTTTGGCTCCACTTTGGGGCCTAGGGATTTTGTGTCTCACACTGCCTTCGTACATTTTGAGCAATCAGGGCTAGATGAGCAACAACAATAGAATTTAGGGAATGAGTAACTATAGTAGGATGAGATAGGGAAAGAGAGTTTTCAGTTGGGTTTTCCACTTGTTCCTCTTCGGTTTGCTCAATATGAATCTCATCCCTGTCCTAAGGCATCTCCACTCCCTCCAAAGTGCCTCTACAATAAAGTAGAAATATGAGTTACTGCTAGGAAGTTTTACTCATCAAACCTGGATAACACTCAAGGTAGAGATCGAGCTCAAAAGGTGATGATGGCATTTGCCTCCACAACTCCAAGTACCATTGACAAAGTTCTCACTTTCACGCAGTGGGACAATGAAACTCTAGCTCATACGTGCCAAGTTTCTTCCCACTAGTTAAGAGCTTTAAAAAAACACTTGCTATATATATTGGAGCACATGGGCAATGATTTAAATACCTATAAAAGAGCCATGATTAAATAAGCAAGTCAATTTCTTGCAATATACCTATATATCATGCAGCACAAGAAAAATGGTTGGCCCAATTGATTCTTGAAATCCATGAAGCTTGAGCTGCCATCAAGAAGCCATCCATCCCCAAGCTCTTAAAGGGAAGTTTGGACGTATTCTAGAAGTGCTATACCAGTGCGGGCACTAGTAAGGAACTTCGTATCCCATACTTGAAGTACCTCCATAACAGTTGCAATACTTTGAGTGATATAGAGCTTCTCCTTCACATTCTGAAGTTTGCTCTCTAGCCTCTTATCATTATTATGATGCTAAGTGTTGAGGAGCTCCAAGCAAGAGGTTTGTTCGTTGAAGGAGAGCTTGCTTTTTGTGATGTTATAAATCAATTCTTCAGGTGCTTTACCATTTCCTGCAAGGACAAGGATTTCAAAGTGGAATGAAAAAGATAAAAGGGACTAAATTATTACCATGAGAGAATATATTTGCAATGCAATTCAGCCAATCTTTATCGCATTGGATGTTCGCAATTGCAAGTAGTTTTTCACCTTTAACTTCTTCGATTTCAAAATGCATTGCTCAATTTGTTGTAGTTCAAGGTTCTTTTACAACTCATCTATCACTTGAGTAATCTTCAAGTATAAGTTTTGCTCCGCCTTGACAATTGGCTAAAAAAAAATTGTGAGTAGAAAACACAAGTTAATGCAAGAAAAAAATACCTTTGCCAAGACTATAACCAAAATATCCATAGGCACTTGATACCAAATAAGCAACTCTTGGCCTTTACGTGCTACAAGCTTTGCTTGAACTTGTTCCATAACCTCGCGACTATACAGCATTTAGATTTCCTCAAGAGAAAGCATGCTAACATAATCAAAGGTGCTCGATATTATGGACCAAGGTATGTGCTTGGAAAGTAAACTGATTAAGCCTGTAACATAGTTGGTGAGAATAAAGGTTACTAGCAAGGGATTTTTATATATTGATCTTGTGATATGCAAGGTTGAACCTCATAGCTTGGTTTCAATCCTTTAGCTCCACAAATGTCATTGGAACACAAATATGTTGCTTGTTATTGTCCTAGAACTTCTCTTAAATACACCTCTAAAACACTAGCCATTGGTGGTTTCCATCAATAATGAAGAACATCTTGCCTATAAAGGCTTGTGTCTCCTTGTGGCACACAATCAAAGTATCAAACTCTTGAGATTTCCTCTACCATATCTGATCCCAAGTTTGCTTGATCTTGTGAGTAACCATGTCTATGTGATTTGTTCTGGGGAATGATGAAGATATAATAAATGATCTAGCAGTGTGCCCAAATCCAACCTTTGTGAAAGAGGTATAAATAGCCATGTTGAGGTTGTAGGCTAAGTGCACCTAATGACTTTGCTTAAAACGTCAAAGTGGAATTTGAAGATGTTAGGATCCTTTCTAAGCCATTTCACCTAACACCCTCTTGATAGTTTGTTTTTGAGCCTGGACAATAGTTTTGTGTACTTGCTCATTCAAGATCATGTCAGCCTCTAGCATAGTTACCACCTCATTTCTGTGACCTTTAGGAGTAGCAACATATCCGCCATTTCCACCACCAAGATCTGCCTCACCACCTATAGCACTAGGTGCCTCATTTCTGCCACCAAGTTCTGCCTTACCACCTATGGCACTAGGTGCCTTATTTCCACCACTAGCAGCAGCTTCTCTTGCACTATAGATAGGTTTTGCATTTCCGCACTCTCTAGAACCATCTGGCTCTTACATGCTGACACTAGGATTAGGATTAACCATTGCTTAGATTTAGACACCACTACTCCCACCATAGTCTTCCTTTGAAGCAACTCTTTAAACTTGTGAGATATTCCTAGTGAATTTAGCACAACTATCTAGTCATTTTCCTAGAGAACGGATCCATTGAGGTTGACCGGTACACTTCTTCTATTATGGCATGATTTATAAGTCTGCATAAAAAGACCAAAAACCTAAAAAAAAGTTTTGAAGAAAATTAGAAGCAATTTCTTTGGTGCTGGGGAGATTAGTTCATTGCCAAATCAATTTTCCAACACCAAGGGAATAAAAGAAAAAAGAAAAGGAGTAACTCCCTTAATGCTAGGAAGATTGGTTCAATAGTGAACTAATCTTCTAGTGCCAAGAAAACTAAAGAAAAGCTCTATTTCGTTAAAGTGGGAATTGTCATTATCCCACTTGTAAAATAAGGTTTCCAAACCTTTATATAGT
This sequence comes from Selaginella moellendorffii, assembly GCF_000143415.4. Classification (NCBI taxonomy): domain Eukaryota; kingdom Viridiplantae; phylum Streptophyta; class Lycopodiopsida; order Selaginellales; family Selaginellaceae; genus Selaginella; species Selaginella moellendorffii. The sequence goes on along the minus strand of NW_003314296.1, from coordinate 274,321 downwards.
ATATAAATATAACAAAATTCAACTGCATTGAGGCACATGCCATTTTATTTTAAACAAGGAAATGTCTACTCAATCACTTCTCCTCCCCCTGCCACTACTTCACCTCTCTCTTCTCCTTGTCATCGTCGTCCAATTTCTTTCCATCCTTTTAATATTGGCTCAGTTGCTCCGAGTCTAGGTGGAACCCAAGTCCCCATTCAATCTTTACTTTCCCCTTATTAATAAAACAACTTCGTAGACTTCCAATAACATGCTGTAACACTTCTAGTATAATGCAAATCCTCTCAAAGAATTGTCTTTTAATATTAATACAATGGCATGGAACCCCATGCCATAATAAGTTACATTTTTAAATAAATACATGCCATCTCAGACTGTTATTTTTTGCCTCCAACGCCTATACAATAATCTTGGAATTTCATCACTCTCCACACTATCAGGATTTAAACCCAATAGTAATGCCATCTCTTCTCTAATACGTCCACGCTCATGTTCAGTGGTCGAAAAACCCATCCGGTTGAGCAAATTATGGAGATGCGGATAGTGCTTGGCTAGACAATATACATGCCATAAATGATGACTGGTGTCTGTCCGATCAAATGGCTTCTGATATACCGTTCCATCTGCCATTTGGTTGATTTCTGCAGCCACCTCCTGGACCGGCCGTCCTCCACACCCATTGAGTTTAGCAACTCCCCGTCATGGTACCTCCTCAGCACATCTACCCATTTGTCAAAAACAACTTTTGTCGCAAGTAGAATGTTATGGATGCTGAGTGTGTCATTGACCCCCAGTGTTTTCGAGAGAAGACTCGAGAATTCCTGCAATGGAAATGGCGTGAGGCCACATGCTATGCCACATGCAACGAGGCTTACCTGCCAGGCGCTAGTTGCTAGTGCACGTCCTTGTCCTGGTTTTTGTGGCTTCTTTAGTTGAACCCAGAGCTTCCGTGTTCGTGCCAATGTCTCGTGCAGACCTGATTTGTAGCACGTTTCTTGCTTGACATTCTGCGCGTGGGAGATGTATATGATAGATTGGAGGGGCGAGTTGCCTTTTATCAGGCGGACAACTCTTGTCTTGAAGACTTTCTTCACCTCCTCGCCCACCATAATATCCACAACTATCTCTTGCATCGCCAAGCTAGAATGCTGCCCGGAGACGGCATAGAACCGGATGTTCTGACCGTCCAACACCTTCCTATTGATCAAGTCTGGAAACCTCGTCTCGCCCTTCATTGTTCGGTAGTAGGGGATCACGTCTGCGATGTCGGGTGTTACTGGACTTGCCAGCATCTTCTGCTTCAGTTTCTCCACCCACTCATCAGATACTAGCCTGTGGTTGTATTTACTTTGGATGTCGATGTGGCTCACGTCAATTGTATATACTTTGTTGGAATAATAACAAGTACTATTATCTGCGACGATTTTTGCTGCCTCTTCTTGCTCTTTCTGCTCTTTGCGGCTCTTCTTTTTGGTGGGTGTAGTGTTTGCACCCGAGGCAATGGCATCACCGAGTAGCTTCTTTTTTGGAGCAGGAGAGTCCGACGTCGGCTTGAGCTTGACCACCCTTTTCTGCTTCAGGGTAGTTTCCAGATCAACCCCCTTCCCCTTCGCTTTGCGAACTGGAGTCACTCTCAACGGCTCAATGTTGGAATATAGTTTTTGAACATCGCCGTAGGTGAGGTCCGTGGATTCCATGTGATCTTCATAGACCCGCAGCGTCTTTGAAATTGTGGGCCTCCTGGACAACCTCTCCCTAGCTCCCTCTAGGAATTCCTCATAGCCACTGCCCCCCTCCGGGAAGCCGCTAGGATGTGCAAGGTGGATCTTGAAGGCGGACGCTGTCTCTACCACAAGTGCTAGTCCATATTCTTGCATGGAACTGCATGGAGTGTCTGTCACTTGGATGAGGATCCCCATGCATTCTTTTCTCCCACCATCTGTGTTGTACAGCCTCAGATCCTCGCCTTCCATCCCGAAAGTCCAACTGGTGAGCTCCTCCCCCTTCTCTGCATCCACATTGACAGTGGCTGGAAGAAGAACGCAATTCCTCGCCTGTTCAGAAATGCACAACAATTAGAGCTGACAGATGAAAAGCTAGCAGCTGGAAATAACGTGAGGCCACATGCCATTCACCACTGTATCAGATGTCTTGAGGCTGCATCCTAAGATGGCGTGAGGCTACACGCCATCTGTAACCGGACTGCACTCGAGAGCCCAATCAGTGCATGCCAATGTTGCTACTGAATGGCATGTGGCCTCATGCCATTTTCTACTTGGCCTAAAAGACTTACCATTTGAAGCCGAATGAAGGCATGACAATTGAGGCCGGACTCGCTGGCGAATGTGCACTGTGTGTGCAGCGGATCGTAGCAGCAAGGCTACTCTGCCACTTACTGTTGGAGAGTGGCGCTGAAATCTCCCGGGACGCCAAGTGGGCTGCGTGTGGGTGGCGGAGTGGGCGGCGGAGTTGGTGGCAAAGTTACAAACTAGGTGTGTCTTGAAGTGGACGCCGATGCACACGAGCGCCATGCGAGCGCGAGTGTGATGCAAGCACGAGTGGACGCCGATGCACACGAGAAACTTGTAGAGAAGGTAGATGAGCGTGATCGTGAGTGGGAGCGCGATGCGAGCGCGAGTACAAAGCAAAATGCAAAACCTAACCTCACACGCGCGAAATGTCACGACGGTTGATAATCCCGCAACGTCATCATTCCTCGGACTTGGGCGCCACCATTAATTTTTGGATCGCCGCGCGCATGCATGCACGTGAAATCCAAAAGAAATCCGCAATGTCATCATTCCTCGGACTGCATGCACGCGAAATCCAAAAGAAAGATCATGATTGGGATATCATTTAATACCCTCGCTATATTTATACCATGCATGATTGGATATTCCAAAGCATCTTGTATTTCCAAAAATGCCAGATGTTCAGCTAAATAAAGAATGGTATACAATGTCCTTCTTGATGACCCTGCAAAGAAGCATCTCGATCGGACACCACATGAGACCACACGAGCCTTACAATGTTTCAGGGGCATTTGCCATAGATCCGACCGTTATTTTGCTCCAAGATTTTACAGTTTGGTGTGCATTGACCTTTCCATCGACACTGCAAAGGGACATCACAATCAGATGCGGGATCACAAGAAACTAACTTCACTAACTCTGGTTTCACCAAGATCTACGTAAGGAGTTATGAAATGAAAGGACCCTCTCTATTGAAATGTGTTTATGGTCCTAGGGGCATTGTGACATATCAAAGGATTTTGCATCAAGTTCTGTATTTGCATGTTTATCAAGCTATTGAATTGCTAAACCCTAAACCCTAAACATGTGGCAAATGCTGCGTGAAGAAAGATGCCCTTTCTGGGCAAATGCTGTAAGAGGCAGATGCCGAGCAGATGTATCTCAGGCTAGCGAAGGGGACAAACGAAAGCTAGCTATAAACATGACGGGATGCAAATAGATTACTAGGCTGGTCCTGCGAAAATCAAAAACCATAATTGAAAACATTGAAAATGCAAAAAGAAAGGTTTATAATATTTTTGAATTTTAAGCAACCAAAGGAATGTAAGTAGGGCATGTGTTTGTAAGTTTAAAAATGCCTCAACCACTTAAATTCCCAAGTAAATAAAGCTGTTTCTATTTTTGGTATAGGTAAACTTTATAGCATGTGGGCTCATGCAATTTTGAACCCAAAAATGCACCAAAAAATGCTCGACTAGCATTATTCTTTGAATGGCGTGTGGCCTTACATTGCCATAAATGGACGTACACACACAGCATAATTATTCCTTTACACGGTGAATAATCTTGGCGCGGATCGCTGACATGGCATGGCAAAATTCGAATCACTGACATGGCACAGCTGGATCGAGGCAAGGACATGATGTGACAAAGTTCAACCTCCGACAGCAAAGTCTAGAAGCTACTCAGTTTGAAATTTGTCAGAGGAATGATAAAATCTGGTTTGTCAGAGGATTTGATGTGACGTTCAAGCGTGTATTATTTTTGAATTCTTAAACTCATTCCTAGGTCTGTCATTTTTGTGCACCGTGTTCTTGGTTTCGCTAAGCGCAGTGAGCGCTGCTTGTGTAAGCGGCGTTGTGAGCTGTGGTTTATGCGTCTACGAGCGGTTGCGGCATTGCGAGCGCCATTGCAAGCGGCAGTTTATGCGAGTGGCAGTTTGTGCAAGCGGCAGTTTATGCGAGTGGCAGTTTGTGCAAGCGGCGCTACGAGTAGTTGCGGTGGTGCGAGCGGCGCTACGGTACCACTAATGGTATGAGGGCTCATGCCATCTTGGGGCTTGTAAGTTCATCACTAGCATATTGCCAATAGTTTCTTTACCTGCCTGTAGCTGTGTGTTTATCAAGATGGCATGAGGCCTCATGCCAATTTTGTGAATGCGAAATTTCACGTGGGTGTCAATAGCATGTTTGAATAATGGCATGTGGCCTCATGCTATTGAGGTTGTTTGGTATGTTATGATTTAGGCCATTCTCCAATCATTTTTTGTATGGTCTTAACTTCTTTTCTGCACTTTCAGAATGGCCTCCGCAAGTGCGACGCATGTTCCCTCCGTGGATCTTAAGAACCGTGCTACATGGATTCAGGCAAAGGTGTTTCTAAACAACCCCGAGGGGGAGGTGGTAGCTGAGGGCTTAGCCACAGTTGTCGATCCAAGAGATGCGGTTGCTAATCAAGAATTGGGCTGGGATGATATTGGAGTTGTGATTTTAGAGGTTGTTGACACAGAAGAAAACAGTCTGACTATTGGAAGCATTGTGCGGTGGAAATTGAGGCACTTAGTGTTTGAGAATGTGAAGGATTCACAATCAAACACCACTACAACTGATGACAGAACATCTCTTCATGGGAAAAGAAAGTACACCTTCCTAAAGCGCAGCCAAAGGGATCTGAGCAACGAACCGAAAAGGCAGAAAATGGCGATGGAGGTTCGAATGGTCTCGACAGTTGCTTGTTGTAAGAGGAGGTGCTGTCAACATGCTGATTGGGATGCTATTGAAGAGGAGAGAGCAAGATACAAGACATTGTCCTGGAAGGCAGCTCGCAATTTTGTGTATGAGGCATTACGGTCATCTATTGATGCTTCAGAACATCAGGTGGGGGGCATGGTCTTCCAGAGGGGTTTGGTCTGCATGAAGGCATGGAGAATCATTTATGGAGTCCCTCGAACCACATTCTACAGAATCAAAACTGAGTTCGAGGAACAAAGGGTTCAACAGGCAGTCCATGGGAACGACGGTACTCACAAAACCAGGGGTCATGTTGTATATGGAGAGGCAATCTTCAAGAGGTTTGTCGAGACATATAGCGAGTAGCAACCACATAAAACCCGCCTTTTGGAAGATGGAACTCGAGACACCCAACGAGTTCTCCCTTCCATGTATACCAAGGGGGCCATATTGGAAGATGTGAATCGGGAACTCCAGAGTAATGGCTACAGGAAGCTGAGTCAATCTAGATTTAGTAGATTGTGGAGCAACAGGTTCAGGGATGTGAGTATAGGAAAGTACTCCAGCTTTTCAAAGTGTGACGAGTGCACTGCTATCAAAATGGCTTTGTCGAAGAATTCTTGCATCGCTCAAGAGCGAGAGACATTGGTTAGAAGGCGGCTCGACCACAACATCGAGCAGAGAAGCTGCAGGACTGCATATTATCATAACAGGATTCTCTCCATGGAGAGACCTGACTCTTACCTCTGCATCATCCACGACAAAATGGACCAGAAAAAGACGTGCTTACCTCGACTCAATCCTGCCCCCAAGGCAATCTCTTCATCCATGCAGCTGCCTGTGTCTCTGTTTGGCATAATCGCTCATGGGCATGGTGCCCAGAACTATGGGAACTTCTTTGTACCTCTATGGGGTGGCGGGGGTGCAAACATGATGATTGCGTCCCTAGCAAAACACTTAAGGTCTCTGCAAAGTACACAGACTGAGCTGAACGGCCAACCCTTGCATAAGGCCCTTGTCGATCGAACCCCATACAGGGTTCAGCTGGAGGAGGAGCAAAGGCTTACAGTATCGCGTGGGGCCCCATGCCACACGCTCAATGAACAAACAAATAGTGTGTGCGCGCATGCCATCGCTCTTCTTTAGCTTCAGATTCGGCTTGTTCACCTTGACAATGAGATTTATTATACAACCAGATGGACTCAGTCTGGACACAAAGTCACCGCGCTAGTCACCATGCCCCAGATATGTCTAGCCCCTGGACAAAAAACATATAATTTCACATCATTTTCAAATACTTGAAAATTTGTACCTAGTCCCATTTTACTGAATAAATCCCACTTTAACGAAATAGAGCTTTAAGGGAAATGATCTGTGACAATACAATAGCATAGGATGTCCGAAGAAAGTAGTCTCTATAAGAGACCCATGGGAGGGTCCCAAAGTTGGGCCAGGGATAGAGCCCACAGTAAAAAATGCTAAAGAGACGTACTAGGGGTGAACACCCTCTGGACTTGGCAAAGAAAAGTCTTTGCTATGGAACTGAAATGATACCTCGAGAACAAAGGTAGCGATCTGATGTTGCTAGGTGCAACAATCAAAGATAGGAGCAAAAGACTAGTGGCTAAAAAAAGAGCCATGCGAATCATGGGAAAGAATCCAAAAAGACAAAGTTAAGCCAAGAACACTGATGTGTTGAGTGCTAACGAATTGTGGAAAAGGCAATGTGTCTCCAAGGATGGATTCCCAATTGCTCTGATTTGGCAAAAGCGAAAGCTCCAAAGTAAGGAGTGGTAAGGTAGCTAAATAATAGGGCCATGGATAGCCCTAGCACAAATTATGATAATTGGAACTTAATGCCCAAGGTGGCATGAAATAAAAGAGAGGATGATGATGCCCTCAAATAGAGAACTTTTTAGGATGGGGAAGTGGAATTGTACAATATGTGCAATGCAACGTGTTAAAGACACCTAAAAAGTTGACTTCAAGAAGTCAAAAGTAAAAGTTCCAAAGTGCAAAGGTTATATCAATGGAAACTGAGACTACTGAAGAAGTAGTAGTGGAATTAAGATAGAGATAGTGTCTCTAATAGGTTTAGCGAAAACTAAACCAATGAAAAGAGAGAATCACCACAAGTGGTCCAATCAGTTTCTAAGTTGGAGAGACTATCCTCCTTAGAGGATGTGCAAGGCATGGTGAGCCTTCGGTATCAAACCATTGATGTAGCGCATGTGATCATGGGATGAAATTTAGATATATTGTCACCGTGGATCCTTGGAAACCTTGAGGGATAAATAGGGATAAAATAGCCACTAAGGGCTCTCTTATCAAGCAATTGCCCGTTTTCCAGTTGGCTTACGAGGAAAGAAATGATGCATGCACTACTATTGACAAATATTGGCGAGGTGCCAAGATTGGAAAGGGTAATACATGTTGGTATTACTTTATAAAATAGTTTATCATTTGATGAGGACATCGAACTTCGTCTATGGGTGGTGGAGTTGTGAGACATAAAATCCCTAGGCCCCAAAGTGGAGCTAGAAGGGTGCCATGTGGTAGTGGCCGAAGCGAAAGCCAAATGAGCATAACATGTTTGGACCAAAAGCTCCGACTTGAAAGGTTGAAAGTGGGAATAGAATTCCCAACGAAGTGCTCGAGGAACAAGCACAAAATGAGTGATAAGTGAGTCTCTAGAAAAGAGACACAAAAGGACCCAAGATGGAGTCCGAGATGGACCCGAGATGGAGTCCAAGATAGACCCGAGATGGACCCGAGATGGAGTCTGAGATGGACCCAAGATGGAGTCCGAGATGGAATTGAGACCGAGACCGAGTCTGAGTTCAAAATCGGGACCGAGACCGAGTCCGAGTTGAGTTCAAGTTCAAGTCCGAGTCCGAATACTAATACAAGCTATTGGGTGAAAGCCCAAAGTGATCGTCCCCGGGGGGGGGTTGCATGGACTTGGGTGGTGTTGGAAAGGCCACCCAAAGAAGTGCTCAAGAGTAGCTCCCACTCTTGGAAGGGAAACTAACTGCGGTGCTCCCAGCTCATGTGAAGTGGTGCCCCACTTGACTACTTGTGACTCATTAGTTCTCACCCTTCCTAGAGGCGTGGACCTTCCTTTCGAGATGGGAGTGGGGGGGTAGAGGTACCCATACCGGGCCATTAGGCCACAATGTTTCACCCCGGCATCCCGAAGCAAGTGTTGCACCCAAGGCTTGGGATTTAGAGGGTCCCATGATCAAGTCTTATTGTACCAAGGGATGTTAGGAACTTAAAGGCTTGGTGTGTTTGGCTACTTGTGCCTACGGGAAGTGTAGCTGAACCTTAAGTCCAGTCTAACCCGGGGAGAGGGATTGGGAAAGATTTGGGAATCCGTGGATGGATGGCTAACGTTCTGTTGCTTGTGCAGTGAGTAGTTGAAACCAAATAGGACCAAGTAGGAGCTGGTACAATAGGCGAGAACCTTGATGAGAACTTAGCTAAAGCCAAGGCAGTGTTGGTTAAATAAACGAAGTAAATTAGCAAATTGGAAGGATAAAATTTATGGCTTACACATGGCCATAAAACTTCTATTATTTCAAGCTCAGTTAAAATGAATAAACTATATCATTCTTTACAACACTAACACTAACAAAGAATATATGTTCAAGGAATCTTTCAGTGCATATGGTATTTTGATAATATCTGGTGGGAGACATAGAAACTACAAATTACTATCACCATTGCCAAGTTTAAAAAGCTATTCAGAAAAAATCTATCACCACCCCTATTGTAAACTTTGTTTTCCCAAATACTGATGACATTATAAATACTTACATAGCTGTATCAAAGTTCATTCTCACCCCACTCAAAGATAACATATTTAGAATAAATAATGACATTGTTGGAAGACTACCAGGTGATCCATATGTTCACTTAAGCATTGATATGGTTGACTCAGATGACCTTGAAGAGTTCCCAATTGAATTCTTAAATTCAATCACCCTATTGAGACAACCACCACATAAACTAATTTTGATTCTTTTTAGGAACATATTTCCACAAATTGGTTTATGCAATGGCACTCACCTCATTCTTAGGCAAACATCTCGAAATGTTTTAGATTGTGAAATTATCACAGGACAATTCAAGGGATCGTGAGTTTTTATTCCACGTATTACTCTTAAACCTTATGATGTTGAAATCCCTTTTAAGATATCCTAAAGACAATTCTTAATTTGGTTAATGCTTAACAATTTCTAAAGCCCAAGGCCAAACTTTCAACTATGTTGGCATTTACCTCCCCTAACCTGTTTTCACACATGGTCAACTTTATGTTGCCCTCTCAAGGTGTAGATCACTTGAACAACTTTGTGTTCAAGTGCTTGCAACCCTTGTTCAAGGCAATTTTATACCACATAATCAACACTTTTACACTATGAATACAGTCTATGCTGAAATTCTTAAGTGGACTGATAATTACATGGCATAATTCTAAATCCAACCATGATTCCACAATGCTATTTGCTTAGCCACCCTTAACTTGCAGTTGCGAGTTTCAAGTGCACACCACAAGAAATATGGTGTGTGGGTGGTGTGCCATTTTGGCTATAGCAACGTGTTATGAAGGTGCTAATGGTAGAGGTACAGTTCTCATCCAATTGCTTCCCAAAGTGCAGCTCTCATTGCCATATAATGGTTTTTGGCTCATCCCAAGAGGAACCTATGGAGCAACTTGCAACACCTGGGCCAAAGATGGACTTGGAAGCATTCTTTTTGCATTCAGAATGGAGGATTGCAACTCAACACTGATCTAATCTAGCTTATGCAATGCTTATGGGCAGAGTTTGTAATTTCTAGCATAGGAAATCTGGATTTGAAGAGTTTAGACAACAACTAAGTATAGTAAGTGCATTACTATTTTATGATTACAACTAACTTGTGGGGCATGATGCAGGAGCTAAGCAATAACCACAGCCACCACAGCTTAGTTTTTCTGAAATGTCCAGCACCTACACACACTAAGTTATAGTTAAGACATTCATGTTCGGTCAAGATAATGTCTTTCAATTGTGGAGTTGATCAAACAGCAAACATCAGCAAACCTCTTGAAATGGCATGAAATTTGCCAACCACCCAACATTTGTTGGGCAATTGCTAATATCAAAATGAAACTATAATGAATATCATCAACTGTCATGTTTATTGCATTCACAATGTATGAAACCAATTGTGAGCTATTCATGGACTATGAAATCATCTTTTTTTTCTAATGAACTAGGGCCATCTTCCTCAAGTCCATCGTTTTTAAAGAAGCGTGATTCGCGAAAAGCCCTAAATTTTGAAGTTTAAAATTCGCATATTTATATTCGCATATCCCCGAGTCGGAGATCCAACGGCCACGACAAACTGGACACGTGGAAGCAGTGGATTCAGGCTCGGAGCTGTAAGCAAATTATAAGATCCCTGTGGTCTGATTTTCCCTCTCTTTCGCGGTCGCGTCGTGCGTAGGGCTTTCGATCGCGGGAGCTGGATTGGATCGATCGATCCATGGCGGTGAAGGACGGCGCTGTGAGCGCCGATGCGTTTGAGGCGGGCGGCGGCGGCCTGGTGCTCCAGTCCAACGGCAAATCCCCCCCCAAGGTGCGTTGCTTCTCTCCCTCTGACCTAAAATGGAGCGCCTCGCGGTGGCATTCTGATCGATCCGGCGGCCCGGGCTTCCAGGTTGTTGTGCAGACCAAGAAGATTCTCTCCAAGCACGCCGGGAAGCTTGCGACTCGCGCGGACAAGCATGAGAAATTTATCAACAAGGTGAGAAAGAGGAGAGGTTTTATGGGATTTTCTTCTCAATTTCATTCGCATTCCTTTCCAGGTGAAGTATTGTCTTGGAGTCTTTTGCTTTGGCACATTTTGCTACTTGCTTGGTTCAAGTAAGTTCCTTCATTGGTTTTTTTCTTTCTTTTTTCTTTTAATTTCTTTTGCGTACGATGAAAGCTTTGATCTTTCTTATCATTTTCTCCAGGGCCTCAAGATATCCCGTATTTATACTGCACATTCTTCATAACCGTGGCGCCTCTCCGGTGGATATACTATAGAATAAGGAAGTGGCACTATTATCTATTTGTGCGTTCTTTTCTATTTGTCTTTCTGTTCTTGACGATTCTTCTCTGCAGGACTTCTGTTACTACGCAAACGCCATCTTTATGGCAATGCTGCTCTATTTTCCGAAAAACGAGAGGCTGTTTATGGTCTGCTTTGCCTTTGCTGAGGTATGCCTTTCCAGATTGGTATCTTCTTTTGGAGACACACGCATTGTTATTGTTTTTGCAGGGACCTCTTGCCTGGGCGTTGATTATATGGAGATGCAGCCTTGTGTTCAGCTCGATCGACAAAATTATCAGCGTGTTGATCCATTTGCTTCCTGGTGAGTGATTGATTGTGCTTTTTCGCATTTATGCTCACTTCGATTGCTCCCAGGTCTGGTATTTTTTATCGTTCGTTGGTGGGACCCGAGTACATTCTCGCTTCATTCAACCGAGCTCACTGGACCATGGCCCGCTTGGCCCTTGGTCCAAACTCGAACAGATCTGTGGACCTGGCTTTTTGCTGTTCCTTTGGCTGCATACACGGTGTGGCAGATCCTTTACTTTCTCATTGTGAACGTGCTAAGGCGACAGAGGCTGTTGAATGATCCCGAGATCATGACTTCTTACCGGTTAGCGGAACTTTCTTTTCATTTGGTGTTTCTTTTTACTATTTTTTTCGAACTTAACATGCTCTTGTATCAGGGAGTTGTCTCGTAAAGCCTCGAGAGCGAATAACATCTGGTGGCGACTGAGTGGAATTCTGGGAGCTCAAAACCGGTTTGTCATGTACGCGGTGCTCCAGGCGCTCCTGACGGTGGCAACCATGGCTCTCACAGTCCTGATGTTCAAGTCATATCGGCTCCACTGCGCGTTTGAGCTCCTCAAGGTGGCAGCCGCGATCTGGAACGGAGGGAACTTTCTCTTCGAGGTGATGCCCAGGCAAGCAGACAGGAAGAAAGCCAAAGCCATCGCGAAGCTGCAAGTAGCTCCAGCACCATCATCTCTCGCAAATGGCTCCGCCAGCAACACTCACAGCAGTGACGACAAGATGGTTTGCTCGATCTGCCGCAAGCTCAGCGCTCCAAACATGTCGGGGATGAAGTTCATGCTCAGCCAAAACGATGGATCCGTCCAAGAGCTGCCGAGCGACGAGGGCGAGAGACAACCAGCGAGAGACATCACAGCTTCATCGCCCAGATTGCGACGAAAATCATATGGAGACTTGAACGCTCTCCAGGAACACCAGCAGCATTCCATCGACAGCTAAAACTTCGTTTTGTTTTTCCTCTCTGTAACATAAAGCCTTTTGTGTATTCCGTGCGTGGCGCCACCTAAGCTGGCCACGTGGTTGCCGCGTGTCAATCTTTGTGCAAATGTGGTAGCCACGTGGCTTGATACGCGGCACTTAGCGATGATTACCGAACTTTCATACAAAGAATGAGGCGGCCCCCATACGCCCGTTGCTTGCACGGAGAAGAGGAGACGAGGCATTTAAAGAGAGGTGTGAGCCGTTCGATACACCCACTTCCCAGCCCCGCGCGGCCGTCCGATCGGCGTGACAATGGCGATCAAGCTTGCGACGCTATTGCTCGTCTCGCTCCTCTCGATCGCTCAAACTGGCGCTCATCGAGGTAGAAAATTCTCGCGGTAACTCCACCTAAGAATTTCTCCCGGTCGATCAAGCGATTGATCGTGAAGCTTGTTTTCTTTTTCGATTCTTTGGTGTAGCCCATCTAGGTGCTCCAGTTTCGAGCGTCACCGACAAAGGACCTCGAGATATCGGGCAATGCTCGTGTCGCAAATCGTGCAATCCCAACAATGATATTTGCTACAATCGATCAATCTGCTGGGCGTGCTACGTGAATGGAACCACAGGTTGTATATATCATCTTTGATCGCATTTCTCGAAGATCAGTTCTCAAAGATCAGTTCTCGGAGATCACAAAAATTTCTTGGCAGACAATCCTGGTGGGAGCTTGGCTCCATCCGCCGGCGACGCTGGATTCATCTTCTTGCATCAACTCGCGTCCAGCAAATGCAGTTGCAAAAAAGCCTGCAATCCAGGAAATCGGCTCTGCTACAACGTCGAGGCGTGCTCTGATTGTTCACAAGGTGGTGGAAGATCTGCGGAGACTCTTCCAATTTCTCTGGATTTCCTTGATGGATTTTTTCTGATTGGTTTTTGTTTTCTCTTGTTTTTTTATTTTTTATTGTTTTTAAAAGGTATTGCTCCATCGGCTAATCCACCGAGGAAATGCAATTGTCGACAATCTTGCGACCCGGATCATTCTAATGCGTGCTTTGACGAAAATTCTTGCTACACGTGCGTTACAGGTAAGATTAATCATAATAATAATTCGTTTATATCTCTCTTTTCTTGATTTTTCTTTACGTTTTTTCTTATAGGGAATACAGCACTACCCCCAAATTCCGGATGAAATTTCTCACAACTTAATTCCATGTAAAAGCCCATTAAATCAAATCTGACGGCCGACAAAGCAGACTCTCGGCGATCATGCCACGTGTCGGTTTGCGTTGTTTCGTTTGGCAATGGCAGCAGGACTGTAGAGTCAGTGGTTAGGGTTTTTGGCACGCGAGGGCGCCCGTGCCTGTCGCCGTCGTGGAGCTCCTAGGAGCTGTAGATCTTGACGCATTTCTCTCGATCGATCTCTCGATCTGTCCATCTCCAGCTCCCGTGGCGTATGCGACTGCGAGCGCCGACCGACGGCGGTGAGCGATGCTTTCGAATGAGAAGGCGTCTGTGACGAAAGAGCAGAACGAGCGGCACAAGAAGGTACCGGAAATCCAGCTGAATCAGCGGAGAATTCGCCCAAGTCTCTCCGGAAATTTCTAGCTAGGTTATTGATTCCACTCTTGGTTTCGTGTGCTAGATCCTAGAGGGACTGCTGAAGCTGCCAGAGAATAGGGAATGCGCTGATTGTAGAAGCAAGTAAGTCCAAGATCTAAAGTTCTTCTCCTTCTCTCGTTTTTACTGACTGGAACTTGGAATGCCAGGGGTCCGAGATGGGCTAGCGTCAATTTGGGAATTTTTTTGTGCATACAATGCTCTGGAATTCATCGGAGCCTCGGAGTTCACATATCAAAGGTACACACATTCTTTGATCGCGGCTTTCGTAGAACGAAGTTTACTTCTTCTTTTTTTTATCTATAGATACGATCCGCGACGCTGGATACATGGCTCCCCGAGCAAGTTTTAGTAATGCAAGGTTGGTTCTTTTCTCGTTTGATTTTTTGTTTTTCGTGGCTGAGCTTTCTTTGCGTAGAAACGGGTAATGCGAGAGCCAACAGCCACTGGGAAGCGGAACTGCCACCCAACTATCGTCGTCCGACGGAAAACGATCGAATTGGCCTCGAGAATTTCATCAGAGCAAAGTATGTGACGCCGAATAAAATCTGATGCAGTGCTGACATTCTTCTATTACAGATACGATGCGAAGAGGTGGATTCCAAGGACTAAGCCGTCTAAATCACCGGAGAGGCACGCAACCAGCGAAGATCGTGCGAGGCAGCTGAAAGCTGATACGACGCATAGAAAAGCTGATGGCAGTAAGACACCGCCAAGAGGCAAGCGAGTGGCTACTGATAACACGGATGTGCCTGAAGAGCCTCGGCGTTCTTCAGCGGATTCTTCAGGGAAGACACCGGTAAGTTTTTTGTCATTGTTTTGCATTTTGCCGATCACAACGCCATCAGAATGCGAACTCGAGGGAAAATGTGAAGACTCCTGAGAAGCCTCACGTTCCACAAGTAGCAGAGAAGCCAGCTCCTCCGAAAGTTGATCACGCGGCGGACCTCTTCAGCCTTCTAACAGTCGCTACTCCTGAGACGGAAACGCCATCGGGATCCGACGAGAACTTGTGGGCGGCTTTTCAAGGTACTCGCAGAAAATTTCGTTTTCTTTTCTGCCGGCATTGATGTTTTGTTTTTGTTGTAGCTGCCGATACTTCCACTACAGCCCCGGATGCCACAGCTGCTACTGCCACACCTGATCAAACAGAAAAGAACACATCTACTGTGAAGTCTGTCACGTCCGAGCTCGAAGATTTGTTCGCAGCGTCCCCGATAATCACAGCAAAGCCAGAAGCGCCTCCAAAGGATGTGAAGAAAGACATCCTTAGCCTTTTCGACAAGGTAGATAGTTCATCTTTTACAAGTTCTTCCTCGTTTCTGACTTCGCCTCTTCGCTATGCAGACACGCATGACATCTCCTTTCACTCTGCACCAGCAGCAAGTGGCGGCACTGCAGCAGTCGATGCTTGCCGCGTCTCAAATGCCGCGGCCGCCATATCCCATACCTCATCAGCCTCTAGCAAACAATACCACCATACCAAGCAGCGCGAGCAAAGAGGCTGAGAATGGACACCTCCATCTCTTGGGCGGTCTCCAGTTCCCCGCTGGACCTCCAAACGGTGCCTTGCTGCAAAATGGCACGGTAAGTCAGTGATCTTTCTCACAAACTTTCAGTCGATCGATCCTTTTTTTCTGTATCGTTCAGGCACCACAGCAACCAGCATACCAAGGATATGGGAACCAAACAAGGTACTTTTGCTACTTTGGTTTTCGAGTTTCGTCATGGCTCATCGTTGTGATCACGCAGCTCGCAATCGTTCTCGGCTCCAGTGATGTCTGCCTCCTCGTATCCAAACGGTGCGAATCACCAGCACCATGGCGGCGGCTCCTCCAGATCGAGCAGCGGCAGCAAGCAGCAGCCGCTCGTCACTCCATCGTCCGGCGCGAGTTTTGATTTCTCGTCTCTCGCCAATGACGCATTCTTCAAGCGCTAAGAGTTTGTACATTTTTTATCTCTCCTCTATAGTTACTATGATTTTTAACACAATGAACAATAAAGATTCTGTAGTATATTCGTTTGGCGGTAACATTGGGTATATTCTCCTGGCATCTATTTTGAAAAGCCCTAATGCGGGGTTAAGCCCTTTCGTGTTCTTCGCGAGAGGGCGATGGAACGATCGATTCGATTCCGCTTCTTTCTACGCGTTCCTTGCTCCAGATCTTTGGATTTTCAACGACAGCGGCCCCGGATTTAAGCCTGAGGTACGAGAAATCTTTAAAGCTTCTCCTTCCAGTCATGTCTGTGCACAGTTTCCTTTTCTCTATTCTTTCTCCTTGCTGGAGAGCCACGACGCGACGACGCAAGTTGATCGCGAGGAAGAAAGCAAAATTTCGCTCGTGAGTGAGTGAAAGGTAGGAATGGCAGGAAGAACAAAAAAAACTCGTTTGGTTCTTTCTTTTAGTGCTTGCACGTTGACTTTCCCTGAGCGAGTGATTGCTAGAGTTAAAAACGTTGGTGAGAGTTATACACGGTTTAGGAGTGTCCCTGTTATCGCCATGGGAGTTATACTATAGATTGTTTAAATCTTTGCAAGCTCATGGCTCTTTCCTTGATCTTTTTCTTTGATTGCTTTCTTTGCATTCGTGGGCGGTACTTACGATGGAGTTGGTCTTGTTTTCTTCGTCCAGGTGGATCCATTTCCTCGGAATGGTTACTATTCACTGGAGCTTGCTTGAGAGAAGGGAAAAACGAAGATCCTTGAGAGGTCAGTGACACACTCAGTCACAGGTGGTGGTGGTGGCCGCGATCGAGGCTGCGAGAGAGAGATGGGAAACCAGTTGACTTGTATGGCCAACAACAAGAGCGTCACGGACTCCCAGATCAAATCGACCAGATCCTCCTCCAGCAAAAAGGCCAAGAGCAGGGCCAGATTGGAGGAGGAATTGCTCCAGCAGCAGCAGGCCCTGGCGCTGGCCCTCTTCCACCAGCAGCAGAAAGTCGGGCGAGCAATGTCCCAGCGCTACAACGATACTGCCGCTGCTGCTGCTCTCCACCGAAAGGGAGGCTTTGCCAGAAGCTCCAGCGCCAGGCCTCGCTCGCTGGCCGATCCGGAGCTCCCACCACACCAATTTCTCGAGGTAAACAGTTCATCTTCCTTGGTTTCCTGACTTCCAGCCTCTTGTCTTTCGGTGTGTTGTTTTACAGCGTCCGGATCTCGTGTCCATTGAGACCACGCACTTTGTTCTCGTCCACGGTGGCGGCTATGGTGCCTGGTGCTGGTACAAGTCCATCGCGCTGCTGGAGGAGGCTGGATTCGCAGCCACCGCCATCGATCTCACAGCCTCCGGCATTGAATCCACAGATCCAAATTGCGTCACCAGTCTCTCGCAGTACGCCAAGCCTCTATCGGATTTCCTCGGCAGTCTTCCACAGGGAGAAAAGGTTCCTTTACTCCTCTTGCTTTGTTCGTTCTCAAGCTTTTCTTCTTCTTGGTTCGTGTGTAACTGCCATAGGTGATCTTGGTCGGCCATGACTTTGGAGGAGCATGCGTCTCTCACGCGATGGAGTGGTATCCCAGCAAGATCTCGAAAGCCATCTTCGTTGCCGCTGCCATGCCGACAAACTCCCAGCGAGCCTTCGATGTCTTTGCAGTAGAGGTACTACACATAAGGTTAGAACAGAGAAATTTTCTTTTGCTTACACCGAATTTCCCGAGAAGTACTATAACGACGAACGATGCCTTTCCTTTTCTCTCTTCTTGTCTGTTGCTGCAGCTCATGAGCCCGGCAGATCTACTCCTCCAGGCACAAATCTTCACGTACGCAAACGGGGAATCAAACGCACCCACGGCGCTCGCTTTCGACAGGAGCGCTGTCAAAGAGCTCTTTTTCAACCGCAGTCCTGCAAAGGTACCTCTCCATCCAGCCTCTTATGTTAGAACCAAAAAGAAAATCTGGCTCTACTTAATTGCCTGCGTGTGTAGGACGTCGCTTTGGCATCGGTTTCCTTGCGGCCTATACCGTTTGCTCCCGTCCTTGAAAGGCTGGTTCTCACCCAAGACAAGTACGGCACGGTACGGCGCTTCTTCGTGGAGACCCCGGATGACAATGCCTTGACAAGCGAATTGCAACACCGCATTGTGGCCGGGAATCCTCCGGAGCGCGTTTTCAAAGTGAAAGGCAGCGACCATTCGCCATTCTTTTCGAAGCCTCAGTCTCTCCACAGAGCACTCGTTGAGATAGCTCACAGCTAATCTGGAAGAGAAGAGGACCAACTGAAGAAAGTCAAGTAAAAAAGTTCTCACTCTCTTTTTCTCTCTCGATCTACCGGAAGGATATCTCTATGCGGCTTCGGCTTTGGCTTCGCCAAAACAAAACTCGTACTTGTCACCTGATCCTTTGGCCGCTCCAAAGTTTTGCTCGATGTCGATGTCCACTTTGACACCTAAGCTGGAGAGGGAGCCCAGCATCTTTACCAGCATGTCCCTCACGAAGCGCATGGAGCTCTGTCCAGAAGTTATCTTGTTGGTACACGAAAAAAACGAATGTCTACTTTTGAGTACCTTTGCACTTTTCCTGGAGCCCGTGTGGCATGTAGCAAGCTTTACTGGCCACAGTCTGACCATGCTTTTGATATATTTTCCCAAAACCTCCTCGTCCTGAGAAAAGTATTTCGAACAGGTGATTTTTTTACACTTGCACTGAGATTGTTTACCTTGCACTCTTCGTGTATAAGCTTCGCAGCGTCTTCTGGTTTTGCCTTGAGAAGAAGTGCCTGCGGAGCTGACAGTGTTGGCACACAGAAGGACGAAACAAGGCGCTTACTTTTGCTAAAGAGAAGGTACTCGATGGAGAAGGAGGTATCTTGTATTGTTCTCGATACTTTTGAATTTCCATGACATCTTTCGCTCTTCCTGCAGACGAAAATTTGTTTCTGACAATTAGAAATGCAGCTATTTTACCTGCATTTGCAGCACAGACGAGGCATATATCGTAGGTAGCAGGATAGAGTTGAACGTCGTTGAGATGGAACTCCCTTGCGACGTCGAGAAATACCACTGCCCTTTTGGTTTTCATCCCTTGCCTGAGACGGAACCACACGTTAGAAGGAAAAGAAAGAAAGTCGGTTCCAAACTTTATAAACAGATGTGCTGAATCGGCATTTGGCCTCTGTGAGTTCTCACGCATGTGCCTCAGGATATCAAACGAAAGCCCAATATCAAACTTGTCGCTGGCGTATTCCTACACGAAAACTTCGCTGTTAACCACGTATCAAACAAAAAACATGCTAGATACCAGCAACTTGTGAGACGCCTTAATGTCGGGAGTCAGCCCGAATCGATTGTACCTAGTGAAAACTCGTAACGCTAATAGAGCAAAAAAACGATGTCAGATACACTCCACATCAGAATATATTTCGCACTCACCGTACTTTGGCTCGTTTATTTGGGTGAATGCTTTCGCTACAAGCTCTGATATATCTGCGTTGAAGTTTCGGAAAACTTTGAGCTGCGCGGCCCTCTGTACTACAGAATTGTCAATAACCGTCAGAGAAATGATAAAAGAGAAGAACACTTCAGCTGAAATGCGAGGAACTTACAAACTTGTGAAGCCGCTCCAAGAGCTTGAGGCAGAGATTGATATCGGCTCGAGTTTTACACGCATGGAAGAGCTCGAAAAGATCAGCCTTTGAGAAAGTGTCTCCTTTCGACATCTGGAGCATCATCTTGTCATACATTTCTTGCACGGCCTCGGTAGCAGGATTTGGATCCGGGATAATCAAATCCTTCTCTGCAAAATCATAGTTAGTCACTCGGGAAACAGAGAAAAACATCTCGTAAGAACAAAAGAAAAATGAAAAGTATTCACAAAACCTTCGAATTTCGCGTATTTCTTCTTCCTCTCCTCACGAGTCAAGGGAGCAGCGTCTTCTTTAGGCTTAGATCGCGTGCCTCCTGCGATCGACGAGAAGAAAACACGAGCATTGCCTCGCGATCGCGGTATAAACAGCTTACCCGTAGCAGTAGCGAAATGCGCAGCAATGGAGCGAGCTGGGAGCAATGGCGAGCGATCGCAGCGCCGGACCAGAAGCCGCATTGCCTGGCGGAGCGCCATCGAGGCCTCGCGCTAAAACCCTAAAAATATTTTGAAGCTCTGGAAATTTTAGGGTTCTTCGTCGGGATTGTAGGCAGCGCCATGGTTTTCAAGGGCGAGGTGGAATTCGACTTGGATCCGCCGGAGAACTTCGATCCGGCAGATCCACACGGCGATCCAATCGCATTCATCGAGATGCGCGACTGGATTGTAAGGGAGAAGTGGATTGGGGTTGAGCGGGCAAAGATTTTGCGGGAGAGGTTGAGGGCGTGCTACCAGCGCGAAGGCGTCAATCACCTCAAGAACTGCAGGAAATGGGCCGTGGCGTACCTCGATGCTGCCAAGAATGCTGGATGGGGCCGAAGATCGAATTTCAAAGCCACTGGTCCAACACTCCCAAAGGGATGGAAAGAGAAGGTATGCTATTTCTTCTTTGTTTGTTCTTCCTTGTGTTCTTCCATAGCAACATTCTTTGTTCTAAAGCTTTGGAATTTTTTGTTCTTGCGTTTTGGTTTCTTCTTCTTTGTTCTAGAGCTTTGGATTTTTGTCATTCGTTTTCGTGGTTGGAATGGATTTTTTTCTTCTTCTTCTTCTTCTTTTTGCGAGTCTTACGTTTCTTGTTTTGGTTCGTGATTTTCTGAGCTTACCTTTCACTGTGATTCTTTTTAAGGTGGAATTGTTTGAGATTTTCACCTTTGTTGTTCTTGTGGTCTTTGTATCAACATTCTTTGTTCTAGAGCTTTGGAATTCTTTTCTCCTTCACTTTGATGGTTGGGATGGTTTGGATTGGTTTTCCTTTCTTTTTTTGGTGAGTCTTGAGTTTCTTCTAAAAGCTTTGGATTTTCTGAGCTAGCTTTCATTGTGATTCTTCGAATACTTTCGTTGAAGGTTGATTTCTTACACGCTGGTGCGCATCTCGCAGGAGGAAGAAAAGAAGATGGAGTACGCTTGACACTTTCTGTGCAACAAATAATCACAACTGTGATCGTACGTGCTCCATTCAATCAGACCTTTGATCTCTCATTTTCTATAGATGTTTCGAAAGGAATCAGTTTGTATACACATTGGACATCAACGCAAACACCGAAGAATCACTCTCATCAACACACTTGCAACTCGCCACCAATCCTTGCCCGACATCGCTGTGAACTCTGCTTGCTCCCAGCAGCGTCTTCCACCCCACAACGCTGGGCTCGATCGGCATGCTACCGATCAAATCGCCCGCCTCCTCCATCGTCCCGGATCGCCCAAGCAAATCAACCACGCAGCAGTAGTGATCCATCTGGGGTGTGATCCCATAGTCACTTTGCATCGACACGAAGAGGTTCCAAGCTTCTTGGATCATCCCCGCGTGGCTACACGCGAACAGATTCGAGAGGAAAGTAACCTCGTTTGAGACGTAGCCGTGGAGTTCCATGGCTCTGGTGAGATCGCCCGCCACCTCAGCATGCCCATTCTGGGCATATGCCGTGACCACAGCGTTCCAGGAGATATACGACTTGGTCAAGATGGCGTTGAATGCCCGGTGGGCGGTCAAAACGCTGCCGCATCGGCCGTACATGTTGACCAGCGACGTCCCCAGCTCCGTGTGCTCCTGGAGGAGCCCGGACTCGTTGACCGCCGTGTGGACCAGCAGAGCCTCGGCGACAGCACCGTTGACGGCCGCGGCATCGATAATTGCGAGGAATGTGATCTTGTTGGGTTCCTGGCCCTCGAGATCCATCAAAGGGAGCATCTTTAGAGCGTCTTCCGGATGCCCATTAGCGGTAAATGCAGAGATTAGAGCGTTGCAGCTTACTGCGTTTCTCTTGGGCATTTTTACAAAGAGCTGTTTAGCTTGATCTAAATGGCCGCTTTGCCCGTACGCTACTACCATAGTGTTGCTGGCCATTTGGTCCCATAAGGGCATCCTGCCGTACAGGTTCTCGGCTTGGTCAAGATGCCCATTCTGGGCAAGTGCGCCAACGATGGCGGTCCACGTAATCACGTCGTGCTCCAGCGTGGCATCGAATATCCGCTTGGCCTCGTGGGCACATCCCATCCGTCCGTATGCGGTGATCATGGCCGTCACGGACACCACGTCAGGGCGCGCCAGGGATTCGAAAATGTTCCTGGCATATTCCAGTCTCTCGCAATTGGTGTAGAGCTTGATGAGAACATTGGCTATGGCGGTGAAGAACCCTAGCTCCGCGGCGGCCAGGGCGTGGAGCTTCCGGCCTTCGTGGAGATCAGGCGCGGCGGCGCAGGCGTCGATGATGGCCACCAAGGTGATTTGATTCACCGTCTCGCCATGGAGCAGCATTGTCTTGAAGAGCACGAGCGATTCGTGGAGGTTCCCGGCTTGCGCGTAGCCGGCGATCATCGTGTTCCAGGAGATCGTGTTCCTGTGCCACGACATTCGGTCGAAGAGCTCTCGCATTCGATCGATCTCTCCGGGATGGTGGGAGTAGGCCGCGAGCATCGAATTCACAGACACGCTATCGTAGGCGGGCATCGCATCGAAGAATTTCTTGGGCTCTGCCAGATCCCTGCCCGCCATCGCCGAGATCATCGCGTTCCAGGAGACGACGCTTCTCCAGGGCATGCGATCGAAGAGCTCCATCGCGCTGGCGAGATCGCCACTCCGCAAGAACAGCACCAGCATCGTCGTCCACGAGACCGCATTGGGCGATGGAATTCGATCGAAGATCCTCTTGGCCTCGGCGGTGGCGCCGCATCGCCCAAAAAGATTTAGCAGCGCGGTGGCGGGGATCACATCGATTTCATAGCCATACGGCGCCATCAGGCACTGGATCATCCGGATAGTCGCCAAGCTCAAGGATCTAATCGAAGAACACGCGTGGAGAAGGCTCACGAAGCTCACCTTGTTGGGCTGGAAGCCCTCGAGATCCATAGCCCGGAAGAGCTCTAGCGCTTCTTCTCCGCGATCGTTCTTGGCAAATGCCGCGAGCATCGAATTCCAAGAGACAAGATCCCTGTCTCGATTCTTCCAGAACAGATCAAGCGCTAGATCGAGCCGAGCGTTTTGTCCATAGGCTGCGATCATGATATTCGCGGACACAGTATCCGGCCATGGCATCGCCCTATAGATGGTTTGAGCTTCCAGCAAATGCCCGTTGTGGGCAAATGCCGCGAGGAGCAAATTCCACGAGTAAGATGTCGGCTGGGCGATGCGATCAAACGCGGATCTAGCATCCTGGGCGGCGCCACATCTCCCATACATCTGGATGAGAAAATTCCCCACCAGCGCGTCGCGATCGAGGCCATTCTTCGTGATTGCGTCGTGAATTCGCCGCCCATCGCCCAATGCGCGCGCGTCCCGGCAGTCCTTGATCACGGCGATGCAGTGGGCGCTGGAATCCAAGCAGCGGGGCGCTTCATCCGCGATCCAGCGCCGGGACTGGGCGATCCAATTGACGCAGCAGCGATGAGGCCTCGATCGCGGGCTTCCTCGCATAAAAGGATCGATCAAGGAAGAATAGGTTTTGGAACTTCTTCCATCGCCTCCTCGAATCACTGCCCTGATCGCAGCGGTGGACGCTGGATTCTAAGCGCGGCGCTACTTCCGTCTCAAATCGTCATAATTCTTGCTTTTATTAAACTCGTGAAAACAATATAAGTTGCTACTCAATCGAGATAAGCTCTTATGTAGTAATGTTCCTCCACATTTCCCGAAACCCAGTCCCAAGAACCACCACTCCGCCTCTCGTTCTGGAAGCATTGGCTGATAATGTTGTGGAAAGCATCCTACAAAACACATAA
Organism: Selaginella moellendorffii; assembly: GCF_000143415.4. Classification (NCBI taxonomy): domain Eukaryota; kingdom Viridiplantae; phylum Streptophyta; class Lycopodiopsida; order Selaginellales; family Selaginellaceae; genus Selaginella; species Selaginella moellendorffii. Next base: position 250,606 of record NW_003314296.1, on the reverse strand, counting down.
TTAAGAAAATTTCAACGTAAAAACTATCATACCCAGCAGTATCGTCTGTTGGTACCATGGTAATGCGCTTGAATTTTTCTTCTGAGGGGACCCGGCCTGGAAGGACTTGAAGCAGGGGCCTCACCATAATCTCTTGTAACATCGCTTCGCCCCCGGTTACAAATATCTGCAGCTGCGACCTCAAATTGAGCTGCTGTGAAGTATTGCACAGAGCTTTGCTACGCGATCAGGCAAGTTGTAGCATGGATTGCTTCCATATGCAAGGAGGTGAGAAGAATTGAGAAGAGAACAATGCACAAGATCTTGCAAAGAGATACTGCTATACATGAACTGAACGTCTTCTTGTATATGTACACTCAAGGCTTGTCTGTTCACGGCACGTAAGCGTGGGAAATTAAAAACACGACTAGTACAGAACGTCAAAGTTGACAAAGCCAAATCTACCTAGAATATACTTGTATATTCCACCAGGAAGAATAGGATAAGCAACAGTTTTTCAGCAATTGCTTTGAATCCTCATTGACACATGCACCATAGAAACCTGCCTACATATTATACCTTCACTAAATTTATTTTCTGCAACATCAAGACCATTGCCAAAGTCCCTTGCTAAGGGATCATCCATCGAGTACTTCTTACATTGGCCACAAGGAAACTCCTGACAAATTTTATCTATTAATGAATCAGCCCCATAGTTAATAACTTTCAGATCCATAATGCAAATCAACTTAGTAGCTGTTGTTGAATATAGTGGATCACCTTGAGCACATAGACCTATTGTACCAAGTTGGGACACATAAGCTCTATGCATTCATTGCCACAAGTTTACACATAATACTGTCATATATATAGTTAGAATTTAAATAGCCTAATTTAAATGTAAGCTTTAAGCAAAATTGATTCTAAGTTAGTCCAAGAAGTAATTACAATTAACAAAAAGTTGAACAATCAAGTGAATATATATTCTTAATTTTAAAACTTCATTCTTAATCAAGATAGGTGTTTTAATCATATTTAGAAAAAATAAATTAAAAATATGATAAAATATGTAAATATTATGTAGATTATTCTTAAAAAAAGAAAAACTAGTGTAACCCAATTCATTATTACTAAACTATACCGTGTATCTATTGATAAATATAAATTGCAAAATATTTAAAACATTTCTTGAATTAAACTTAACAACAATATTTGATGGGTGCCAAATAAACACTTGCATAAAAAATGTAATTTCGTATAGTACATATCTAATTTTTTTATATTACTAAATTTTTATAATTAAGATGACATTTTCATATATTATCACCATATATATTTGAAAATTAGAATTTTAGAGATAAATATTTACTAGTTTAATTTAATTGATATATTTAATTGGATAATTGAATACAATGCACTCAGTTAATGAATATATTATTTATTATTTATTAGTGCTTTATTCTTTAAAAAAATTCATAAGAAACAAAAACAAACCAATATTCATACATTTATATGGCCTAATGGCTGATTAGTTTAGATCATACAGCACAACTGGGACATGGTTTCTGGTGCTGATCATCGGAAAGTTGATCACCTTTTCTGGCTCTGCATCCCATCTGTTAAATACATTATGCTGTTAATAGAATGTTTAACTAGAAAATATATATTATACTTGAACTGGGTGACCAAATGGTGAAGAAACACTGCAGTTTGGACTTTAGCAAGCTCTTGGCCTGGACACAATCTAGATCCACCACCAAAAGGAAGCACGTAACTTGGCGGAATGTTTTTCTGATAAGTAGCAGATTAAAACATAGTTAGTGAGAAATCATAATCTTTACCTCTAGCCAGCGCCATGGGTGGAACTTGGCTGAATTTGGAAACATATTTTCATCGAAATGGATGTTGAGAAAATAAGGAAGCACTGTCCAGCCCTTCGGAATTATGTAACCTTGAAAGAATTTCGATGGAGTGTTAGACTGGTCGATTCTTAAATATATGTGAATTACCTCTGTATTCCACGTCTTTGAGGGCTTTCCTCATTACTCCTTGAGCTCCATTGGCAAGGCGAAGTGTCTCGTTAAAAACCTGAGCTTGCAGTTAATTCTGTATTAATACATAATTTAAAGAGAAAACTTACAGCTTGGGTGAACTCTAAAGACATGTAATCATTCCAAGAAAGGCCTTCGCTTGGATCTTTCCCCTTCCTGATTGCAAGGTTCTCTTCCTGCATTAGAAAACTAAGGATCTAGAGAATCTTGGAATGGAAGTTTCTTACTCTGATGTGCTCGAGTGCTTTGGGAGTTTCTGATAAGTTTTTCACAGCCAAAGCAATGACGACTGCCGGAACATTCTCTGCATTTGCAATGTTGACCAAAACATTGTCAATTATAATCTTCTCCACATCTCCTCTTGTTTCACTTCTTCGATCAATGCGTTGAGGATGTCCTTGTGTTCTATGTCTGGCTTGGCCCTTCGAGTAGCTACCATATCCATTATAATCTTGGACAGCTTCTCTCGTGCCTGATTTGAAAAAACAAATTAAGTTTTGAAATATAAAAAATAAAATATAAAAAATATAAGAGTACCTTCATTGATTTAAAGTATGGAGTTCCTGGAATCATCATAGGAATACCAATGATCCCCGCCATGAGGGTGTGGAACTCTTTCAATATAGTTGTGGAAAGCTTGCCAGGCTCCAATCCAAACAATTGCTTCATCAAAAAGTCGTGGGTGATCTGAAATAAAAACGAAAGGATTTGTGATCAAACTTCTGAGAAAATGTTCAGGTAGTAACCCTTTGGATCTCGTCCTGGAGAAGAATCCTTTGGCCTCTGCTCCACGTTCTCATCCCTTGCTTGGTAAGGAGCTCCATCTCTCGCGTGAGATGCTTCTTGAGGGGCGTGGAGCTCACAAACCTCTTTAGCATGGCGTGCATTCTCTTTTGCAAGTCACCGTGATGGAAGAGCATCGCGTGCTCGCCTGGGACATCCTTGAGCGATCGGGGATAGCCCGTCTCGAAGAGAACACCCTCGTTGTGGAGAACAAACTTGACACCCTCCACATCAGTGATCATGACAGTCTTGCCCGTCAGCAAGCTCGTCTTGAACACTGGTCCATACCTGTTGCATTGCAATCAATATTATAAATCCAAGGTGAGAATCGATGAAATTACTTGCTCTCTCTTTCTCTTGTGAAGCGAAATGGAGTCTCGGATCGAACAATTGTCACGTATGGCACCAGCTCGCCAATGAGCGGCCATCCCATGCTCCCGGGTGGGAGCCTCTGGAGCTTTCGGAATCGCCATGACCTCCAGTAGACGAGCGCCGCAAGCCAGAAAACTCCAGCAACTCCTGCCAAAGACGTCCATGCCCAAACAGTGGAAGAAGAAATCATCGTATTGTATCGATCTTTTCTCGTTCCTCAGCGCCTCTCTATATTCAGTCGAAATATATCCATTATCCTCAGCTGCCAGTCCAGCGTCAAACCTTCAAATCTTACTGCAAATTGTGGGTTTGAGGCTTTCAATGTTTCGTGGATTGCCCAGTTCCCCCGCTGATCTTTTTGCAAGTCAATTTGATGATCTTCTAGCTAGAAACTCGCTGTCAGATTGACTAAGGTTTAGGTTTATCGTTTTTCTAAGGGAAAAGAAAAAGGGAAACGCAAATAGCAAAGCACTGTAATAAATGGCGTGATGTGATGGAAGTGGCCAATCATGATCAAGTGAGGCTGTAGCATGTGCGTGACAGTGGGAAGAGAGATCAGGCAAAAGCGGAACGTTTTCCTGGGCGGGAGTGTTCAAGAAAGAGATAGCACAGTTCTTCAAGCACTTAGTCAGGTAAGAGGACTGTTGGGCTTCAGTTGGCAAAATTATTAATGACATAGAGGGGGAAGTTTTTTTTGGGAGGGGGGATTTTCAGGTTTGAAATAATCTCTAAAAATATCCAAGAATCTCTCTACAGCTAGATTTTTCTTGTCTTTTATAAGTAATGATGTTATTAATGCATTGGGATAATTTATTTTGGGGGGACCCCCCTTCCACCAAATTCCAATGCCATGTCACTGATAGGGAAGGACCCCATTCTTAGGGAAAATTCATTATGAGGTAATGCAAGCAACCATTCTCACTTTTCAGCTGAGGCATTGACTTTAAAAGGATCCATGACAATTTCAAGTTCAGTATTAGGAACATTTTGTATTTATCATTTCTATTCAAATGATTGTTTGATCAGCCTTTTACTTTTTTTTTTGCATGAATTCTAAATTTATTGGTTTAGAACTTTTGACCTTTTTAGTTTGCTTGAGGCATATAATTTAATATTTTTTCAAAGAGCTGAAACATTTACAGGTTTAATGATTTTTACAATCCATTGATTTTGCCCATGATGACTTGAATGCTAGATCTATGTGATGATTTGGTATTCAAGTTTGAAAATTGTGGCATGCAAGGGTAACTGAGACTGTTTAAAGGTTTTCTTCATGCCCATTTAGATATGATTGCAATCCAAAGTCCACTTTCCTATACTTAGTTGGGTATGTAGTTCTATAAAGGATCATAAGACTCATTCAATGAATCAAGCAGTAATCATTTCTCAAATATTAGCCTCTTTAGCTCCACCTCATATGGATGGGGCATCTTAGTCGTGGAAGGTGGGGGGAGTACCCACAAAGTTTTTGGGTCATAATGTTTCAAAATGTTATCCCAAAGTTCTTAACCATATAAAAAAAAAGGCTTAGTATTTAAGGAAGGTTAGTGAGATTTAGTGGATGGGCTTCAAGCTCTAATTCAGTAATGGTATTGGTGAGCATTGCTATGGACAAAGAAAGATTTTATATGTATAAAAAAGAAGAATATTAAGGGATGGTGTTCTTTATGTTTTAGGGCATTCTAAAGATATTAAAGTGTGGTAATAAAATAATCATTCAAAGATGGATAGTTTAATTTTGAAGAGGTAGGACTTTTGTATAAGTGGTCATTGACTACCAATAAGATAGTAAGAATGACTATGGCTTTAGTGTTAAAGGTTGGCATTTTGATAGTACTTTTGTGTTATGAATGTGATTGTGGGTATTAAAAGTTACATATTGGCAAATCTTTTTGAATATTCTTTCTTTACTACCATGACGATAGAAAATTAGTATTGTTACTTCCCTTTTCAGTCTTTCTTGTTTATGTGTTAGTAAATTATGCTTAGCATCTATACTTAACTAGATAAATATAAAGTAGGAACTCTTATGTGTTTCTTATTGAGTATACTTAGCTTAGCTTTTAATTCTCTTTTGCTTTGTTTTGTATTGGCTTGTTAAGAACCTTTGCATATTGAAACCAATCCCTCAAATCACTATATAATAACTTATCATATTTGTCAAATATATTAGTTCCATTTGGTCCCTTTGGTTATTTATAGAAAGTGTCTAAATTTACTAGTTAAACATATTTATAGAATATAAAGATTGTCTTGAATAGAATAGTGTTGTTCTGGCATCTGCAATTTAGCACCATTTTATATTTAATAAGTTTTCATGATTATCTCAAAAACTAACTTGTGGGATTAGGGTGAAAGCTTAAAGTGTGTGTTCCTCAGGGGGGTTCCAAATGTATAGTAGGGATAATGGGTAGGCATAGCCAACCAACTTAAGGTATAACTTAGTTTTAGTTGTGTATTTTATGTCTGCCTTGCGTTTAAACCCAAACTCTATACTATATTAGCTAGTGGAGTATTTATATCCTTGCATTAGGCCATCAATATGGTGAAATAGTGCCAAAATCTAGCTTTGTTTGGCTCCATTTTAAGTGTTGGTTTTAATATTAGAATGTTAAATGCTCTATGACTATTCCAATGTTACTTCATGCTCTTGTTTCTTCACTCCTTAGATTGTACACTTAGGAGTCATTTAATACTCTCCTGTATTTCACTTTTTGGCTACATATTTAAGAGTTTAGTTCATCCCTTTGTTTAGTGGCCTAAAGCTTTGAAACTTGGGTTTCGCTCCACTACCATTGGCTCATGTGTCCAAAGGTTATAATTCCACTCTATGGTAATCTTATGGTAAATCATGAAAACCACATATGTTACACTTTAGGTGTCTAAAGTGAAATTGAACATATGGAACACTTGAACAAAATGCTCTATTAGTGTGGGTTTGAGATCACCTCTAGAACCTAGCAAGTTCCCCAAGTCAAAATAAAGATTTATAGAGGTTATGAATGGGATTCTTTCAAATGGTCAAAAGCATGATTAAGTGATTAAAGTATAATGGAAAATTTAATCATTTACAAGCATATTGAGTGGGTTGAACAAGATATATTAGTAGAACTTAGCATGACTATAGTTAGGGATTCTCTCATAACTACTCCCAACATCACTTAACCAACTTATGAATTGAGTGGAAGCTTTAAAAATAAAGGATAAGTTACTTTTCAAACTCTAGATAAAACTTTAGTGCAATATCAAAAACTCATCTAGCAATAGTAGTAGATACAAGACAAGATATTCAAGAAGCTAAAAGTCTTATGCTTGCTAAATGTTATACCATCCATCCCCTCGTATTTTTCTCTCACTACAAAGCTCATAAACATTCAATTGAGGTGTTTAACTCTCCATCTTGAGCAATGGCTAGCATACCTATAACAGCAAGTCCTATAGCAGTATGGTCAAGACTCAAGATGGTTATGAACAACTTCTACAATTATTGATAGTATGTATACAGTTGCCATTAGGAATGCTAAGAGTTATACTCTTGCTACTTAAGCTTCTCAAGGCTCCATCAACATGATTAATAATCCCTTTTTCACCGAAGATTGCTTGTAATCCTTGAGATAGTTATTATCACATTGCTACCTAAGCTTCATACTGTAAATTGCATCATAGAATTTGTTAAATAAACCTAAAAATTGTATTTTCTTATATTCTTAAATTTAATCAATATATAATTTTTTTTAATTAATAATAATTTATATCATCTTTGCATATGTCATTATATTATTTAAATAAATAAGTATATAAATTTCTAACTATGATTAAAACACCAAAAAAACATTAGTGTAACCCAATTCATTATTATTGAGAAAGCCTCTATAAAAGTAATTTATGTATTAATATAAAATTTATATTTGTGAAATTCAAGTGTATGTCTAGAATGCCATATACTAATACTAGTGTAGTGGGATTTTAATAACTGTTAGATTAGTTTCAATCTATACCACTCACTCATATATAAAGCTAGGGTTTTTTGGCTAAATCTAGCTTTTATATAATAAAAACTCTCACTTTCTTTATAGCTTTTTTAGTTTCTTCTCTTTCTCTTTTTGTTCATCTTTATGGTAGAGCAATAGCTTTAACTTTGAAGTAGTAGTTGGTGCAATTGCTTAATGCTTTATGGTTGTAGTTAAACAATCAAACTCAATTAATAATGGCATTTATGGTGCATGGTACAACTCCTCCTACTTTTACTGCCAATTCTCATGTTCGACTAGAGTTCTTCTATCAGAATCCTAAGGATGATGTGTACTATTGGCTTGATCATTTTATGGTGATTACTACCTATCACTCTTGGGATGATACTTGGCATTTGTGTGAGTTTCCCACATGTCTCCAAAAGACAACATTGTAGTGATACAATAGTTTAAGTGTAACTAAGCTCTATTTCGTTAAAGTGGGAATTGTCATTATCCCACTTGTAAAATAAGGTTTCCAAACCTTTATATAGTATATAAATATAACAAAATTCAACTGCATTGAGGCACATGCCATTTTATTTTAAACAAGGAAATGTCTACTCAATCACTTCTCACTGCTTCACCTCTCTCTTCTCCTTGTCATCGTCGTTCAATTTCTTTCCATCCTTTTAATATTGGCTCAGTTGCTCCGAGTCTAGGTGGAGCCCAAGTCCCCATTCAATCTTTACTTTCCCCTTATTAATAAAACAACTTCGTAGACTTCCAATAACATGCTGTAACACTTCTAGTATAATGCAAATCCTCTCAAAGAATTGTCTTTTAATATTAATACAATGGCATGGAACCCCATGCCATAATAAGTTACATTTTTAAATAAATACATGCCATCTCAGACTGTTATTTTTTGCCTCCAACGCCTATACAATAATCTTGGAATTTCATCACTCTCCACACTATCAGGATTTAAACCCAATAGTAATGCCATCTCTTCTCTAATACGTCCACGCTCATGTTCAGTGGTCGAAGAACCCATCCGGTTGAGCAGATTATGGAGATGCGGATAGTGCTTGGCTAGACAATATACATGCCATAAATGATGACTGGTGTCTGTCCGATCAAATGGCTTCTGATATACCGTTCCATCTGCCATTTGGTTGATTTCTGCAGCCACCTCCTGGACTGGCCGGTTCTCTATCACCATCGCTTCAAGCCGTTTTGCAAGGTCCCCCAGAACATACGGTTTCTTCTCCCTAGTTTCCATACTGCAAGAGATGGGGTGCACTGTATATGTGTGCGTGTTCGCTGCAGTTTTAATCGGCGAGTCATCGATGATGAGGATTTCACTTGACCTAGCAGTCCGGTTCATCACTACAGCCTCTGCCTTGACGAAGATGGGCTTGCTACCCCTCACATGGACCATAGTCAAGCAATCCTCCTGCGTTAGGAGAAAGTCAAATGGTAATATTACTCGCGTCTGATCGTGCATCATCTGTAGCAACATTAATGCATTGTGGCGCATCATGGATGTCCAAACTCCCAATTGCAAATTGAACCCGGCCCTCTGTTTTAAGTGTCGCATGGTCATTATTAGATCCCGCAGTTTCTCCCGTGTGATTAATGTGAATCTGTCTCTTTTGACCAACTTGCGACCGCAGGCTTTGGAGGGTGCAGTGACATTCGAGGACGAGCCACGCTCATGGGAGAAAAGGACACCGTTCAGATCAAAAACGATACAGTACTTTCGCCGTGACTCTGAAATGAAATGCGTTAGCATAAAAAATGGTACAAGTCAATTTTACCATCTACAATATTAGCGAATGGTGCTCCCGATGGTCGTTCAGAGGGTTTTGGTCGAGGAAACGTGAAGGGCGGAAATACTCTCCTCTGCAATGTGGGGTCAATCGCATCCGATGGCGTGTGGGCACATGCCATTTCAGCTGTAGACTCTGGTACAACTAGCTCAACAGTGGCATGGGGTGGTTCCGATGGCGTGTGATCACACGCCATTTCAGCTGGTGCCTCCGTTGGCAAAGTGGACATGACCGAACAGGCAGCAGGGGCGGTGTAGGGAGGTTCCAACGGCGCGTAGTCAGACGATTGGGCACACGTTGGAAATGAGGATACGACCGGCTCGGCGGCTGGGGCGGCCTCATGCGGGTCCAATGGCGCCTGGTCACCGTCAGTTGGATACGTGGATAAGATTGACTCAGTGGTATGGGCAGCATCAAGTGGAGCGTGGTCAGCTTGCTTGGCGTTGATATGGATAGTAGCCTCCACCAGCTCTGATGACTCTTGCAGGCAAGTAGAGTCCACTGGCGGATCTATATGCATGTCCAAATATCTCCCTTCGATTGAGATGGTATCCTCCCGTGCTACTAAAAACAAACTCATTAGCACATTGAATCGACTATACTGTATTTACCATCAACTGCTATTGAGGAACTAAGACCGATATCACTTGGGCGCACTACTGATTCTGAAGGATTGGACATACGTTTCGACCCTTGCTTGGCACTATCCTTCCTCGACACTAAAGGCTAGAGTTTGTATCTTAATTCAACTGAATAATCTCTACTTACCATTTCTTCTGCGACCTACATGGACAATGTTAGAAATGGTAAAAGGTTAGGAATGGATGTACTATTATTTACCTGATGGTTTGTCTTGTATGACCTTCCTCCGCTGCTCTTTGGCCACCTCAGGCTGGCCATCATCGTCATCATCGTCATCGTCGTTATTGTGATCGTCACCATTGTGAGGACCATCCAAGTCCTCTTCGTCCTCCTCTTCTTCGTCCTCCTCTTCTTCGTCCTCCTCTTCTTTGTCCTCCTCTTCGTCCTTCTGCTCTTCCTGCTCATTATCTTTCTCTGGCTCCTCATCCCCCTCTTGCATTTCTTCCATAGGCTGCTCAGGCTGGATTGCTTGTTTTTCCAGGACCATCTTGGAAAAATCATCTGGCCGAGTCTCCATCTCAAAATACAAGACATCCATAGCCTGTTTTAGTGCGTGACCTAGGACCGTATCCTCACCCGACTGTCTTAACATGGTTTCTGCACGTTCTTGCACCCTTCGAAGACGACGAGATGAGAAAAACGTGGCCCTGACTTGAAAAGCATCCCTCATCCATTGTACCTCTCCATTGAGATTGGGGAAGGGGAGTCCGCCATAGGAATCTGAGTCAGAAGGTGGTGACTGGCTCCTTTCACTCAGCCCTTGATCTGCAATGAATGGCATGAGCACACACGCCATAACCGCGAGGCATTACCTATCATCTTTTCGTTGCCCTTCTTCCTTTTCGAATCAAACGCCTCTGATCCCGATGACTGTCCAACGTGCTTTCGCTTTTTATGACCACTGTCAGTTTGAGCTTGGCTGGTGCTTGCCTGTTTTGCCTTTGAAGAAGTGTCTCCTGCAAGGAATGGCATGAGACCACACGCCATTGCAAATATAATTTGTACCTCCTTTTTTCCTATTGCTTGTCTGTTTGTCCTTCTTCGACGCGCCACCAGTGCGCTTTTCAGTCCTCGTGTCTGAATATTCACAACGATCTATAATCAAAATGGCGTGAGGCCTCATGTGACCTTACCTTGTGCAGGTTGTGACCTCGGCCTAACATCAGTAGCTGTTAACGCCGTTTCAGCATCTGGGGGTGGCCACGCTCCTGCATACAGAGCTTGTGAGATAACATTTAAACTTAAAGTGCGTACTCACCAGGTTCGTAGAGAAGATACTGTTTTTCTTTGGCAACTGTAATTATATGCTCCATTGAAGTCACCTCTTCAATGGAGTTTGTCACCGCAACACACGGGACACCCTTGAGTAGTGCGGCTCGAAAGAATAGTCCGCCGCAGTTGTACTCGACAACGCATTTGCCCTTGGAGTCACCCGCTATTGCGTTGAAGACCCAGCTGAGCATTTCCCATGCTGCACCTGGAGCTTTCTTTGGATTCGAAAGCTCCATAGCCGTCTTCAGTTCCTCAGGCACGGGTAAATTGACCTCCCTCAGATCAATTCGATCGGCTTTGTTGAACGAAGCTGGGAAGTCACTCCAGTCCCACTCTGCTGCAGGACCAATAACAAGGGCGACTGTGAAGATGCGGACATTCGTCGGTATCTTCTTCTTAGCCATTATCCCATGGATCTCCCGCACCTCCTTGCCTTTCAACCGAGCCTTCACCTCGTTCAAGGCCTTCTAGAACTTGTGATAGGATTCGGAGTCGTAGATCATATAGTGGACTGAAGATTCCACCTCCGCAAGTCCCACCATTAAGTCAATGATGGAGCTGACTTCGTCTGCATGAGTGATCTCCTCGTTTGTGAAGTCCATCACACAAAAGATGTTCTTGACCTGCTCATCTCCGCGGGAAACGATGCTCCTCCACCTTTGATCCTCATCTGAATTCACGTATACCCGGTAAGGTTCTCGATAGGCCTCTGCTGCGGGGTCGAGCTGTTTCTGAAGCCGGCGGTCGACATCCCTCTTAATGAAATTTGGATACTGATCCAACTTCTCAGCTTTACTTTTCGTGGCATCCCGCAGCAGATCGATGAACTTGGGGGCCCCCTTCACGTACTCGTCGATATCTTCATTTGACAAGTCCAGCTCTTCCATCATCTCTTGCGTGGTGTCGATGCTCACCCTCGCCACGGCCACTTGCTCGAAGATCC
>NW_003314296.1:61300-238580 GCF_000143415.4 Selaginella moellendorffii | reverse complement strand
CTCCACACCCATTGAGTTTTAGCACTTCCCCGTCATGGTACCTCCTTAGCACATCTACCCATTTGTCAAAAACAACTTTTGTCGCGAGTAGAATGTTATGGATGCTGAGTGTGTCATTGACCCCCAGTGTTTTCGAGAGAAGACTCGAGAATTCCTGCAATGGAAATGGCGTGAGGCCACATGCTATGCCACATGCAACGAGGCTTACCTGCCAGGCGCTAGTTGCTAGTGCACGTCCTTGTCCTGGTTTTTGTGGCTTCTTCAGTTGAACCCAGAGCTTCCGTGTTCGTGCCAATGTCTCGTGCAGACCCGATTTGTAGCACGTTTCTTGCTTGACATTCTGCGCGTGGGAGATGTATATGATAGATCGGAGGGGCGAGTTGCCTTTTATCAGGCGGACAACTCTTGTCTTGAAGACTTTCTTCACCTCCTCGCCCACCATAATATCCACAACTATCTGTTGCATCGCCAAGCTAGAATGCTGCCCGGAGACGGCATAGAACCGGATGTTCTGATCGTCCAACACCTTCCTATTGATCAAGTCTGGAAACCTCGTCTCGCCCTTCATTGTTCGGTAGTAGGGGATCACGTCTGCGATGTCGGGTGTTACTGGACTTGCCAGCATCTTCTGCTTCAGTTTCTCCACCCACTCATCAGATACTAGCCTGTGGTTGTATTTGCTTTGGATCTCGATACGGCTCACGTTGATTGTATATACTTTGTTGGAATAGTAACAAGTACTATTATCTGCGACGATTTTTGCTGCCTCTTCTTGCTCTTTCTGCTCTTTGCGGCTCTTCTTTTTGGTGGGTGTAGTGTTCGAACCCGAGGCAATGGCATCACCGAGTAGCTTCTTTTTTGGAGCAGCAGAGTCGGACGTCGGCTTGAGCTTGACCACCCTTTTCTGCTTCGGGGTAGTTTCCAGATCGACCCCCTTCCCCTTCGCTTCGCAAACTGGAGGCACTCTCAACGGCTCAATGTTGGAATATAGTTTTTGAACATCGCCGTAGGTGAGGTCCGTGGATTCCATGTGATCTTCATAGACCCGCAGCGTCTTTGAAATTGTGGGCCTCCTGGACAACCTCTCCCTAGCTCCCTCTAGGAATTCCTCATAGCCGCTGCCCCCCTCCGGGAAGCCGCTAGGATGTGCAAGGTGGATCTTGAAGGCGGACGCTGTCTCTACCACAAGTGCCAGTCCATATTCTTGCATGGAACTGCATGGAGTGTCTGTCACTTGGATGAGGATCCCCATGCATTCTTTTCTCCCACCATCTGTGTTGTACAGCATCAGATCCTCGCCTTCCATCCCGAAAGTCCAACTGGTGAGCTCCTCCCCCTTCTCTGCATCCACATTGACAGTGGCTGGAAGAAGAACGCAATTCCTCGCCTGTTTAAAAATGCACAACAATTAGAGCTGACAGATGAAAAGCTAGCAGCTGGAAATAACGTGAGGCCACACGCCATTCACCACTGCATCAGATGTCTTGAGGCTGCATCCTAAGATGGCGTGAGGCTACACGCCATCTGTAACCGGACTGCACTCGAGAGCCCAATCGGTGCATGCCAATGTTGCTACTGAATGGCATGTGGCCTCATGCTATTTTCTACTTGGTCTAAAAGACTTACCATTTGAAGCCGAATGGAGGCCGTGACAATCGAGGCCGGACTCGCTGGCGAATGTGCACTGTGTGTGCAGCGGATCGTAGCAGCAAGGCTACTCTGCCACTTACAGTTGGAGAGTGGTGCTGAAATCTCCCGGGACGCCAAGTGGGCTGCGTGTGGGTGGTGGAGTGGGCGGCGGAGTTGGCGGCGAAGTTACAAACTGGGTGTGTCTTGAAGTGGATGCCGATGCACACGAGCGCGATGCGAGCGCGAGTGTGATGCAAGCGCGAGTGGACACCGATGCACACGAGAAACCTGTAGAGAAGTGAGCGTGATCGCGAGTGGGAGCGCGATGCGAGCGGGAGCGCGAGTGTGATGTGAGCGCGAGCGCGAGTGTGCGAGCGCGAGTACAAAGCAAAATGCAAAACCTAACCTCACACGCGCGAAATGTCACAACGGTTGGTAATCCCGCCACGTCATCATTCCTCGGACTTGGGCGCCACCATTAATTTCTGGATTGCCGCGCGCATGCAAGCACGCAAAATCCAAAAGAAATCCGCAACGTCATCATTCCTCGGACTGCATGCACGCGAAATCCAAAAGAAAGATCATGATTGGGATATCATTTAATACCCTCGCTATATTTATACCATGCATGATTGGATATTCCAAAGCATCTTGTATTTCCAAAAATGGCAGATGTTCAGCTAAATAAAGAAATTCTATCTGTTTCTATTTTTCTCTCAAATCAATATTATAGCGTGTGGGCTCATGCAATTTTGAACCAAAGAAACCCAAAAAATGTTGGACCCAAAATATTTTGAAAAAACCCAAAAAACCCTAAACATTTTAAACCCAAAAATCCAGGCGTCCTGTGGCGTTATTCCTTGAATGGCGTGTGGGCGCATGCCATTTTCAGGGCCAAATGCTGAATGGAGAAAAATTCCCTTTCAGTGCAAATGCTGCAAGAGGCAGATGCCGAGCACAAAGGACTGTAACTACCTCACATGACACAGATAAACTTTTCTCTATTTGGCAAAGATAAACTTTATAGCGTGTGGGCTCATGCAATTTTGAACCCAAAAAATGCACCAAAAAATTCTCGGCGTCATCTGGCATTATCTCTTGAATGGCGTGGGGCCGCATGCCATTTTCAGGGGCACATAGGAGTATATTCCTAGGATATTCTGACACGCGTGAGATTTTTTTGAGTTTTCTGGAGATCCAACCGTTAGATCGCAACTAGATTTTACAGAATGGTATACAATGTCTTTCTTGATGACCCTGCAAAGAAGCATCTCGATCGGACACCACATGAGACCACACGAGCCTTACAATGTTTCAGGGGCATTTGCCATAGATCCGACCGTTATTTTGCTCCAAGATTTTACAGTTTGGTGTGCATTGACCTTTCCATCGAAACTGCAAAGGGACATCACAATCAGATGTGGGATCACAAGAAACTAACTTCACTAACTCTGGTTTCACCAAGATCTATGTAAGGAGTTATGAAATGAAAGGACCCTCTCTATTGAAATGTGTTTATGGTCCTAGGGGCATTGTGACATATCAAAGGATTTTGCATCAAGTTCTGTATTTGCATGTTTATCAAGCTACTGAATTGCTAAACCCTAAACCCTAAACCCTAAACCCTAAACATGTGGCAAATGCTGCGTGAAGAAAGATGCCCTTTCTGGGCAAATGCTGTAAGAGGCAGATGCCGAGCAGATGTATCTCAGGCTAGCGAAGGGGACGAACGAAAGCTAGCTATAAACATGACGGGATGCAAATAGATTACTAGGCTGGTCCTACGAAAATCAAAAACCATAATTGAAAACATTGAAAATGCAAAAAGAAAGGTTTATAATATTTTTGAATTTTAGGCAACCAAAGGAATGTAAGTAGGGCATGTGTTTGTAAGTTTAAAAATGCCTCAACCACTTAAATTCCCAAGTAAATAAAGCTGTTTCTATTTTTGGTACAGGTAAACTTTATAGCGTGTGGGCTCATGCAATTTTGAACCCAAAAATGCACCAAAAAATGCTCGACTAGCATTATTCTTTGAATGGCGTGTGGCCTTATATTGCCATAAATGGACGTACACACACAACATAATTATTCCTTTACACGGCGAATAATCTTGGCGCGGATCGCTGACATGGCATGGCAAAGTTCGAATCACTGACATGGCACAGCTGGATCGAGGCAAGGACATGATGTGACAAAGTTCAACCTCCGACAGCAAAGTCTAGAAGCTACTCAGTTTGAAATTTGTCAGAGGAATCATAAGATCTGGTTTGTCAGAGGATTTGATGTGACGTTCAAGCGTGTGTTATTTTTGAATTCTCGAACTCATTCCTAGGTCTATCATTTTTGTGCGCCGTGTTCTTGGTTCCGCTAAGCGCAATGAGCGCTGCTTGTGTAAGCGGCGTTGTGGGCTGTGGTTTATGCGTCTACGAGCGGTTGCGGCATTGCGAGCGCCATTGCGAGCGGCAGTTTATGCGAGTGGCAGTTTGTGCGAGCGGCGCTACGAGCAGTTGCGGTGTTGCGAGCGGCGCTACGAGTAGTTGCGGTGTTGCGAGCGGCACTGTCTTTGGTGTGGCTACTGCTTCCTCTTGATATTCGGCACTTGTGCTTCCTGGTATGTTCACCATGGAATGGCTTAGGACCACATTTCGAAATGGCATGAGGCCACATGCCATCTTGGGCCCTTGCAATTTCATGGCTAGCGTATTGTCATGTATGTTTTTACTTGCCTGCAGCTGTGTGTATATCAAGATGGCATGAGGCCTCATGCCAATTTTGTGAATGCGAAATTTCACGTGGGTGTCAATAGCATGTTTGAATAATGGCATGTGGCCTCATGCTATTGAGGTTGTTTGGTATGTTATGATTTAGGCCATTCTCCAATCATTTTTTGTATGGTCTTAACTTCTTTTCTGCACTTTCAGAATGGCCTTCAGGGTTGGGGAAAAGGTTTACATTTTGAATGGTGGGAAGAGAGTTGCAAAAGGGACCCTTGTGTCTATGGATCGGAACTTTGTTATACACTGTGAAAGGCTTGGGGAAGGCAATGCTGCTGTATCAGTAGAGACTGTCTTCGATGGGAATGTGGTCGCTATTGAACGAGGAGAGATGGTCGTCGGGGTAAATGTTGTTGTTGCCTTGAAAAATCTTCAGAAGAAAGCAGATGTTGGGGACAGCGCAAGTGCAACGCATGTTCCCTCCGTGGATCTTAAGAACCGTGCTACATGGATTCAGGCAAAAGTGTTTCTAAACAACCCCGAGGGGGAGGTGGTAGCTGAGGGCTTAGCCACAGTTGTCGATCCAAGAGATGCGGTTGCTAATCAAGAATTGGGCTGGGATGATATTGGAGTTGCGATTTTAGAGGTTGTTGACACAGAAGAAAACAGTCTGACTATTGGAAGCATTGTGCGGTGGAAATTGAGGCACTTAGTGTTTGAGAATGTGAAGGATTCACAATCAAACACCGCTACAACTGATGACAGAACATCTCTTCATGGGAAAAGAAAGTACACCTTCCTAAAGCGCAGCCAAAGGGATCTGAGCAACGAACCGAAAAGGCAGAAAATGGCGATGGAGGTTCGAATGGTCTCGACAGTTGCTTGTTGCAAGAGGAGGTGCTGTCAACATGCTGATTGGGATGCTATTGAAGAGGAGAGAGCAAGATATAAGACATTGTCCTGGAAGGCAGCTCGCAATTTTGTGTATGAGGCATTACGGTCATCTGTTGATGCTTCAGAACATCAGGTGGGGGGCATGGTCTTCCAGAGGGGTTTGGTCTGCATGAAGGCATGGAGAATCATTTATGGAGTCCCTCGAACCACATTCTACAGAATCAAAACTGAGTTCGAGGAACAAAGGGTTCAACAGGCAGTCCATGGGAACGACGGTACGCACAAAACCAGGGGTCATGTTGTATATGGAGAGGCAATCTTCAAGAGGTTTGTCGAGACATGTAGCGAGCAGCAACCACATAAAACCCGCCTCTTGGAAGATGGAACACGAGACACCCAACGAGTTCTCCCTTCCATGTATACCAAGGGGGCCATATTGGAAGATGTGAATCGGGAACTCCAGAGTAATGGCTACAGGAAGCTGAGCCAATCTAGATTTAGTAGATTGTGGAGCAACAGGTTCAGGGATGTGAGTATAGGAAAGTACTGCAGCTTTTCAAAGTGTGACGAGTGCACTGCTATCAAAATGGCTTTGTCGAAGAATTCTTGCAGCGCTCAAGAGCGAGAGACGTTGGTTAGAAGGCGGCTCGACCACAACATCGAGCAGAGAAGCTGCAGGACTGCATATTATCATAATAGGATTCTCTCCATGGAGAGACCTGACTCTTACCTCTGCATCATCCACGACAAAATGGACCAGAAAAAGACGTGCTTACCTCGACTCAATCCTGCCCCCAAGGCAATCTCTTCATCCATGCAGCTGCCTGTGTCTCTGTTTGGCATAATCGCTCATGGGCATGGTGCCCAGAACTATGGGAACTTCTTTGTACCTCTATGGGGTGGCGGGGGTGCAAACATGATGATTGCGTCCCTAGCAAAACACTTAAGGTCTCTGCAAAGTGCGCAGACTGAGCTGAACGGCCAACCCTTGCATAAGGCCCTTGTCGATCGAACCCCATACAGGGTTCAGCTGGAGGAGGAGCAAAGGCTTGCAGTATCGCGTGGGGCCCCATGCCATCCCAGTGAATATGTTGGCCGTCAGATTGTAGGGTTATCACGTGAGGCCTCATGCCATTCCGACGAGGCTGGTCGCCCGGTGAATGCACAGCCTCATCCAAACGAAGCAGAATCTCAAGGAAGTTCTTGCAGCCGATGTGGCCTTCCACCCCATCTTCTGCTCCAAACAGACAATGCTGGCAGTGAGAACAAAAACATGTACGTCTTCACGTACTTGGCGATGCTTGTTGCCAAAGGCATATTTGAAACGGTTACACTTGGCTTTCTCATGGTTGGGCACACTCATGAAGACGTCGATGCCATGTTCAGTCACTTGGCAGAGTCCCTCCGGCGATCCAATGTCCTCACCCTCCCACAACTCTACGATGAATTCCAAAATTGCATCAAAGGCACTGTTGAAGCTGCACTTCTGACAGAGGTTCCAGACTTTAAGGGGTTTGTAAGAGGTTACATCAGGGATGGATCCGAAACGTTGATTGGCCACTCCAAGCCTCTTCAGTTTCATTTCAGCATGTGTGACGGTGCTCCAGTGATGAGGTACAAGATGAGAGAATGGGACACAGTGTGGCTGCCAGTGGACGGCATTGAACTCTTCAAGAGAGATCCCATAACTGGGGAACCTATGATTCCTCAGGGTTCCCCACGGCCGATGCACCCGGATGGACTCAAAGACCAGGAAAGTATAGTGGCCGGGATTAGACAGCATATTGCCTTCTGGAAGAGGGGGTTGGTGTTTGGTGGAGAATCCTATTTTCAGAGGTGCAAGCCTTTGCTCGAATACTGGGAGAAGATTATATCTGCTATCCAAAATGGGCCGGTTGTATATGAAGAATTGGAAGAGTCCTTTTGGCCAGAACCCAGAGCACCAGATAGTAGCGGAACAATGTCCTCTGGAAATGCAGTGACAGATAACGATGTTGAGGATCACTATTGTGGGCCGAGGAACAAGAAGCCGGATTCAGCATTCAATCCAGTACAGGTCTGCAAAGGAATGGTCGTGCTTGTCAGACCCAGTAATAAAAAACAAATGATATGGGTGGGGTGCTGCATCACTGATGCAGAGGAGGACGCGGAAACTAACTCCTTCAATGTAACTGTGGAGTGGTTCAAGCCAAGTTCCGGATATACGAAGGATTGCCTAGAAAAGAGATGGGTGCTGAATCCAAGGGATCCCAGCATGAGCATATCGGTGGATAATGTTGTGCATGGTTGGATGCGGAAGCAGAGTGCCACCATCACCTTGCCAGACCATGCAAGAGATGCAGCAAGAGCATTCATAACTCGGGTTCAAGGTGAGATTCATTAATATTCCTTTACAAAGTTTCTAATGTATTTTATTTCAAGGTGAACAATCCGAATCTGAATCAGAGGAGGCTTGATATAGTGTGTGAGGTAAAACAAAGATGATGTGACATATGCATTTACCAATCACACGTGCATAAATCTAATAATATGGCGTGTGGCCCATATTAATGGCACATAAACCCATATTGTGGGCTTACGTGCTTTATGTACCATCATTCCCTTGCAGCGTGTGTGTTGGTTTCCTTTTATAACACAACGAACTCCATATTTTAGGGTGAAGAGCGTTCTCATGGCAAGCACAAAATCTGTAAGTGAGGCAGAAAAGGAGACGGAGAAGGAGATAGGTGAAGATGTAGAATATATAAGTCTTCCAAACTCCCCGTACTATACTCCAGGTGATCATTTTTCTGAACAAACGGCAACATTAACAACTATCGAGAACGCCCCAGTAACGTCAGAGACAACAATCCAAAGCAAAACAACTGACCCGGAGAAGGATGATAGTACCGCTGAGAGTACCAAAAAGGAGGTGTCCACTAGCGCTTAGGCTTATAATGGCGTGTGCCCTCATGCCATTTACTTGATCACCAAATACCTTTTTCCCTTTGCACTAGTATATCTTAATACCGGTCTGAGAAATAGAATGGCATGTGCCCTCAGGCCTTTTACTAAATCACCTTTGAAAGAAATGCAAGCCTCTATGTCGTAAAAAAAAGGTACTAGAGAAATTCCTTAATAATATGAATGTTATTTAGTTTCATGAAAATACACTAAGGGTCAAATGAGTTAAATGACTTCTCCAGACTAGCAATGCCTCTTGCTACACCTTCACAATTAGATTCGTTAGAAAAAGATAACATTGAATAATATCTAAATGTTCTCACCATTAAGTTATATGTCTGGCTAATAGGAATGATGTTCATCTTGGAAAGCTCACCACACGCTCAATGAACAAACAAATAGTGTGTGCGCGCATGCCATCGCTCTTCTTTAGCTTCAGATTCGGCTTGTTCACCTTGACAATGAGATTTATTATACAACTAGATGGACTCAGTCTGGACATAAGGTCACCGCGCTAGTCACCATGCCCCAGATATGTCTAGCCCCTGGACAAAAAACATATAATTTCACGTCATTTTCAAATACTTGAAAATTTGTACCTAGTCCCATTTTACTGAATAAATCCCACTTTAACGAAATAGAGCTTAACTACTCATGTGGATTGAAACATTCTCCCAAATGTCCTCAAATGCGCATTTGGATATGTTAACAATTGTGATGATGCCTTATAATAATCACATTAGCTTCATCAAAAGCCATATAAATCATCGATGCAATTTGGCATTCGCTTCCAAAGCTTCTTGCAAAGCATTAGAGTAGATCAAGTTGGGAATGTTATAACTACCACTTTGTCAAGATCTTGTGGGGCATGTGTATATATTTGCTCTAGCCACCCTTGATATTACTCTTTGACTAATATAATGTTATGAGACATTACCTCTTGCACTTTTTACTATAGATCCTTCAACTCTACTTCTTATGCAAGATAGTCCTATTCTAATAGAAGTTGATGCTATTGCTACTTGTGTTCAAAGATAAGGGTGAGGATGTGGTCATGGTCGTGATGTCTACTATTAAGTGTGTGATAAGGTTAACTACATGTATTGGCATTATTAGCGTTTAACATCTTCCATTTCTCAGATGGAAGTCTTGACATCAATGTTGTCCTATTGGTATTGTTATAGTAGAAGATCTTGATATAGAGATTCTTTTAAGAAACAAAGAGTTACATGAGTAGTGGAGGGTCCTTGCATGAATAAGTTAGTAACCCCTCTTGTAGCACACGTGGGTTTTACCCTTTATCCTATGGTGATTTACTATAAGATAACACTATGAAGTAGAACTTAAACCCTTTATATGCCACATATCACATGTCATATGTCACTTGGTTAAAAGACAGTGGTATGGAACCCGAGTTTCAGGGCCTTGGGCCACTGAACCTAGGAATGGTGCCAAAATCCCAAGCATGGAGCCAAGGAGTGATGGAACTAGATCATAGAGCAACTTCTGAGCATACAGCCCAAGAAGTGAAGGGACAGAGCATAGAGTGACTTGGAACAGTCATAGAGTATCTAACATCCTAATGCTAAGACTAGCATGCAAAACGGAGCCCCGCCCCCCCCGTTCCCCTTCCTTGAGGAACACACGCTTTGGGCTTTCACCCCAACCCTCCCTAAGTATTAGGAGTTCGTCCCTGGGACAAGCTCGAAACTTACTAAATATGAAATGTCCTTAAATTGTGAATTTGGACATGGGACAAACACCATTGTGTTCAGGACAATCTTTACATTTTATAGATATGCCAAATGAGCCAATCTAAACACTTTCCATAAATAGTATTTGGGACTAAAATGAGACTAACACAAAGGGCATGATAGCGAGGGTATTTGGTAGACACGGTAAACTATCATTTAGTGATATTAAGGGACCAAGCTCAATATCACGGGGGTTCCCAACACTAGCAAATGCAAGTCAACGAATGAGTTTCTTTAGCCAGGTCAAGTATGCTTGATTAATAGCACTTAGAAATTCCGTCCTTAAGTTCATCTGGTCAAGTGCACATACAAAGACTAGTTTCTCAACTAACTTAAACGAAGACTAATAACGGGTCTAGCAATATCAACCTCTTACCGTCGTGGCAGTAAAGAAAAAATATCCGAAAGGACTAACCGATAGGTAACTTTTGATACCCGAAGTTACATTTGCGACATTCTCCCCTCCTTAGGGAAGATTAACGTTCTCGTCGATGCATACTTGAGTTTAGACCACCGGCAAGGAAACAACTCAAGAAAAAGTTCATAGTGATCACACTATGTGAGAAATACATCAACTTAAATGAGTTAGGGTAACCTCTTTGTCTAACGCAGATGTGCTACCAACTCAGACACCTTCTGGTCGTCACCGACAAGGAAATGACCAACGAAGTCAGCCACCCTTACTACTCTAGGTGTTACCCAGCTTACAAAAGTGTGATATGCCCCTACCCGCAGAGACACAGAGAGAGAAGCTAAAGGCCTTAACCCTTATGAGCAAAGAAACCAAACTTGTCGGTAAGGTTTAAATAGACTACTGTAAACAGATAGTTAGAATTGTTTACACTATCACACCCTTTCAATGGAATAAAGAATATTGACAGAAAGGCGGGTTATGTGACCAGTTGACAATAGTTACCCCATGACTAAAGATTTCACCATGCATACGAAGTGCCGAAAACAGTCTGCCTATACTGGCCCAAACTTAAATATTAATAGATGGACAATATCAAAGTCATAAACAATGATAGCTTAGAGACTTAATTGTTAGTGAATAAATCTTAGATTAGAACATAAAAGTATTCCAAGTAAGTTATCATCCGATAAACTAGTAGTAGAGTATAAGAACCAACAAGATCATCATAATTGGTAAACATAGAAATCACCATCTAACAAAATTCAATAGCAAGTATATCATTATGGAAACTCAATGATGAAACTTAACTATTGAAGATGGCAGATAGTATGCCAAACAACTTACTAAAGATAACTCAAAGAACACAAAGTATCATTAATTGATAAGCATAATGCTTACGAATGTATCACCCAAAAGAAATAACATCCCAACCTATCAGAACTAACTCAAGCAATAATCAACAGAATAGAATGAATGCAATAAAACCAATAAACACCCATTCATGCTAATTATTACAGAAGCCAATCTAAATAAATCTCCTTTAACAATACAAAAGAACTCAAGTTGTTTAAGCAAGTGTCAGTAACATCTTATTAATGTCTTAAACCCAAGAGATCAATCCAAAGCAAACCACAAAAAACATGTGGTAATGCAAAAAGCCATAAACTATCAAATAAAACTACTAACTATTATGAAAGACTATCAATCATCCAATCAATAAAGAGATGCATAATCACCATAGAAGAAAGAATCTACCATTTTGAAGAACAACAAATTATTCTAGATCAACAATAATCAAGTAAAAATTTTGACAAGGATAATTAACTATCCTAGATGATAGTTAATTATCACTAATGATTGTCAGATGTAAATATTAATTTCAATATCAAAGCTAACAAGCCAAAGTGCCTTCCCCAACAACTTCTAACAAATGGAACAATGAGCATGAAAACTCAAGAAACCAAAAGCTCAAAGAAGTTTATAGTTAAATCTTGCTTAATAATGATCACAAGTTTTGCATAAACTAATTTCAATGCTAAAGAAGAAATCATAACACAATCCATAATATCCTCCTCAACACATCCATAAGCTAAATTTTATAATGCAAAGCTAATAAAGAGCACATCTATATTAATTCAAAAGCTAAGCACAATGGAGCTATGTTCAATAAGTGATCACTAAACCGATCTTCCATGAATCCATTTATAACAAGACATAACTCACTTCATAACAAGCACAAAAAGAATCATCAATGATCGATATATCCCAATTTAAATTCAACAAGGATTCAAACATTCTAGTATTAATTACTAACTCTCCTTCCTATAAAGTTAATATAGTCTACAACTAAATCAATTTTCAAGGAAAAGCTCAAAACTCAACCCCTATTAAACAATCTCGTCTAAAACACAACTAACTCAAACTTGCTACTCAATTCGTTTGAATATCAATACAGTTGTTAACTAACAATTGTACAAATGCTAATAACATAAAATTACAACTAAATCATCAACACTATTTTCATCGAGACTAATGAAACTCAATATCAATCATATGGGAAGACATTTCATTTCACTTGAATCTCAATATAAATAATGTCAACGGCAAGGTATTACTTCAATGCCATGAGCCCGAGTAGATTTTGAGCTTATGAGTTTATGAGCTGAGCTCACGGCTTCTCAAACATAAGAAAAACATTGGTTCATCCTGAACCAACATCTTTTCATTTTTCAAATTTTGATTTAATCTATATTTCCAAGTAAATTTGACCAATAAATAGATCCAAACACTAAAAGCAATCTAAAAACACTTCTCAAGCTCCGCAACTATAAGGCTTGCTTGGTGGATGTGATGGTCGATCTTAGGATTTTAGTTTAGTTCCTGCATAAAAATGTAATAAATGTGCTTGCAAGCTAAATATACTTTTCCCCTGTTCTCTCGCTATGTAAAATCTGGATAGGTATAGGATGGATTTTCGCAAATTTTGGTAGTGTATTTTGTACCCTTTGACAACTTAGTCACAACAACAAACTCCTTAGCCATAGTATTGTGTAAGCCACAAATTTTTCCTTTCCAATTTGCCAGCTTACCTTGTCTATCCGACCAACACTGCCTTGGCTTGTGCTAAGTTCCCTTGCCAAGGTTCTCGCCTATTGTACCAGCTTCTACTTGGTTCTACTTGGTTTCAGCTACTCACTGCACGAGCAACGGAGTGTTAGCCATTCATCTACGGATTCCCAAATCTCTCCCAATCCCCCTCTCCGGGTTAGACTGGACTTAAGGTTCGGCTACACTCCCCGCAGGCACAAGCAGCCAAGCACACCAAGCCTCCAGGTTCTTAACACCCCTTGGTACAACAAGACTTGATCATGGGACCCTCTAAATCCCAAGCCTTGGGTGCAGCACTTGCTTCGGGACGTTGGGGCGAAACACCGTGGCCTAACGGCCCGGTATGGGTACCTTTACCCCCCCACTTCCATCCCAAAGGGAAGGCCCAAGCCCCTAGGAAGGGCGAGGACCAATGAGCCGCAAGGTACTCAAG
Organism: Selaginella moellendorffii; assembly: GCF_000143415.4. Taxonomy (NCBI): domain Eukaryota; kingdom Viridiplantae; phylum Streptophyta; class Lycopodiopsida; order Selaginellales; family Selaginellaceae; genus Selaginella; species Selaginella moellendorffii. Next base: position 225,188 of record NW_003314296.1, on the reverse strand, counting down.
TGGGGCACCACTCCACATGAGCTGGGAGCACCGCAGTCGGTTTCCCTTTCGGGAGTGGGAGCTGCTCTTGAACACTTCCCTGGGTGGCCCCTCCAGCACCACCCAAGCCCATGCTCACTCCCACCCAAGGCCCCTCGGCCCCAGTCTCAACCTCAAGTCAACTTGGAAGCACCACTGGAGAGTTCCTTCAAGACTAGTTCCTGGACCTCACTATCCCTACTATACTTTTGGAACCCCCTGCAACCCCCCCCCCCCGGGAGATGCACGCTTTGGGCTTTCACCCCTTGACCCATATTAGTACTCGGACTTAGTCTCTGGCTCGATCTCGGACTCGATCTCGGATCCGACTTCGGATTCGGACTCGGACTCGATCTCGAACTCGATCTCGGACCTGATCTCAGACCCAACCTCGGACTCAACCTCGGACTCGGTCTCAGACCCGATTCCGGATCTCGGACTCGGTCTCGAACTCGGTCTCGAACTTGGTCTTGAACTCGGTCTCCGAGTCGGTCTCGGACTCGATTCCGGACTCTATCTCAAACTTGGTCTTAGAGTCGGTCTTGGACTCGATCTTAGACTTGGTCCCATCCGATGAACTCTTTATCATTTTGGTCATGCTTTCGGGGCTCCTTTAGCCTACGACACCTCGGTGAGTTGGTTCCTTACACATTGATGTAGTTTGCCTTTGTGATTATGCACTTCAACTCTTTTGCTAGCTTGATCTTCTCTTGTGCACCTTTTGAAATGGAAGACCTATATTGTATAGCCTTCCCATTCCTAGCTGGTCGTGTATGCCGGTCTAGTGTTGATATTGGTGGCATAGCAGTACTAATAGCAACATTTAAGGAAGTCTTTAGCTTGAAACCTACTCTCTCCAAACTTTCAATCTCTTCTTTCAAAAGATTATAGCTTCGCTCAATTGGCCACTCCTCTGGCACAGAATCTAGCTTCAAAATAATTGAGTTGTGAATCCAACTTATATGAGTAACATCAGTCCCATAACAGTAAATAGAGCTTGACTGGTGGCCCTTCACTCCTAGATCTTGATAGCCTTAAAAACATGGCACTGCTAAAGAACTTGAACCTGAGCGCACAAATGCAAGACATTGACCTCAACTCCCAATCATTCCAGAGCAATGTGCATTGCTCTTGGCACTAACTCTTCAAATTGCCCAATTGATACGAGAAACTAGCTCATGAGAAATAACCTTTTCAACCTTTGGCACTGGACTTACTTGTGTAACAATTGGCACCTCCTCCACTCCATATTCCTTAATTCTTTTTCTGTGTTATGGAACAAAATGGTAGTCAAACTCTGGATGGTGAGAGCTAAAAGGAGTGATGTTTGGCCCATCAAATGTCTGTCGATGCTTCGTACAGGCTATTCTCATGTCCTCGAGTGGTTCATAACTTGATTTCATAGGAGTTCTAGCAACAACTTCTTCCACCATCTTAAACATTGACCATGCTGCTAGTGTTGTCCTTCTACCAACCTGCTCTCGAAGCTTGTCTAAGTTCAGACCTATACCAGTAAACCTTGCTTCCTGTGGAACCAAAGCTTTTGATGACTGCTCAAGAGATCTAGTGAGGTTGGAGAGTGTAGCTTCATAGAGGGACACTTTTCCTTTCCCTGCTTCAAAAGCTCTCCAACTCCAATGTTTGCTCTCAGAGAGATTAATTATTGGTGTAAGTGCTATATCATCAAGTGGTTGATCCTAGGAAAAATGCAACATTTGAATGTGAAAAGAAAGAAAATGAGAGAAAACTTAAATAGAGAGTATAATGACCCCACTAAAACATTCAAACTTCCCACCATGCAAGCTAGCATTCCATTTATAGAAGGTTTTCAATTGGCACTTTGTCTCCTTCACGCCACCATATACACATCTCATTTGCCTTTGCCTCATACTCCTCTTTAGTTGGTGCATCCATCCATTCTCGGCAAAGCTGCTTAAACTCGTGATGGAAGTCAAATTTGATGCATCGACAATGTTTATTGACACTTTTTGCCTAATGAAACTCAAAACTCTTCTCTCTACCTTGTAACAGCTAACTTTTATCACCTCTAAATATTTGTCGTACAGCTAACCAGTTAACACCAGCAGCATCTACCATGAAACCATGAAAGTTGGGTTTCTTCTTGGTTCACTATTTAACAACTTCGGATATACATGTCCAAAAGATGGTTAGTGCTTGAAAATCTTGAACCTTGAATTTGGCTATAGCTATAGTCAAGTTACACTGCAACCTATAGAAGGAATGGTTATAATGTAAATCAATATGGAATCCTTAAAAAATGAATAGCCACTTACTTGTGATCATAAACATGAGCTCCTATAGTTGACCAGCCTGAAACTCGTTCCATATAGTTTAAATGGATCTAGGAATTAGCCAAGTCCCCATCTCCATTCATATTCATTTGTTGTACAAAGTCCACACCAGAAGCAAGACTAAGAGTAGACATTTTAAAAACGAAAGGATGTTAATTGTTTGAAGTCACTTGGCTAATAAACAAGCTCCCATGAATAAACTCATAGGGACATGTTTTCTTTAGCTTCAAAATCCCATCCAATCCAGATTAAAGCTTTCCATCTTGCCCTTATCGCATCCAGTTCTTTATTTTACCAAAAAAAGAGTGTTATTAGTGATAAAGTAGAGTTAAGTATTAATTTTATACTTGTTTAAATTTGTCACGGGTTCTATATTTTGAAGTAGGTCTTCCAAGATATTCTCCGTGAACTCTTTTTTGCTATCAGATTGTAGCAACATGTCCACCACATAGTCCTTTAGTATAAACTGTTGAACACACTTTGGAGTTGTAACACTTATCTTCCTAACCTTTGTAATAACAACAGCCTTTAAATTGCGAAAAGAATCATAGTGAATTTCTTCCTTTATTGCGTGTTGGTGGTATCCAACATGCACTGCTACTCTGCCTAAACATCCATCCCGTGGAAAAATTTTCACATCGCAACATGCTTGACACATAGGTGTTGCCCTACATTTGCGATATCTAAACCCTGTAGCAACCTCATCATGCCTAGAGGGATTGATTACTAAACCTTCAAAGAAACACATATTCTTGTCATGATCAAAAATGAATTTCTCAGCGACACACTAAAGCTATCCACCATAATGGACTATGGACACAGATCCGTCGAAATGAGAGAAGTGGGTTGTCTTTACTTTGCACCAATTATGTGGATCAAGATGCGTTTCCATACTCCTTTTCCTACTTGACGAATTGGCCGGTGGAAACTCGAAGAATATATTCCTATTATAGGAAGAAGGAAACTCCTCACCTCTCATATACTGTAACTCCTTCAATTCCAACCGTAATGATTGAGATTGCTGAAATGCCTTATCCACCACTTTAAAAATTGGTCCAGAAGGAATACACCTACTTGTCTGGGAAGCTATGTCAGGAAGCTCATCTTTTTCATTTTCGTCATTGGAGAGAATAACAACTTCATCCTTCACTCCTTGCACAATTGGTTGTGAAACTGATGCGCTCTCCTCTCCTTGCTTTAGAGATCCTATAACTAGAATCTCCTAACCTGTACATCTATCAAGATCCCACTGAATCCTATTTTCTCCCACACCACTGTTGAGAAAAATAAATTTTTCTATCTGATTAACCTTATCACGACATATATTCTCCAAATTAACTAATCCCGGCTTCAGCTTGAATCTTCTGCAGAGGAAGCTCTCTCCTATAACACTCTTAGAGAAAACAATTGGAGGCTCTTGATTGAACTTCAAATAGAATTCTCTCATATCTTCTCTTTGTTCGAGCACTTAGAAAAAATTTAGGGAGAAACTGACAAAAAAGAACAAAGATATTCTTCTGTATTGTGAGCATTAATTAGTTATGTCCTTGCAAAGGACAAGTTAATTAACAAAATATACAATCGCTTAGAATCTAGAGAGATATGGGAATCTTAAAGAGCCACCCATATTAATTGTATAATTAATTGTGAGAGGAATAATATTGTTGAAATGAATGTGATTATGAGTGAGAAGCGCCATTCAATCACAAAAGTTGTAACATTGATTTCTTGTTCTCCCTCTCATCTCCATGTTCTCTTTTCTTCAAGAGAGTTTCATTCTTTTGTGACAAGTGAGAGAGAGTCAAGCTCAAAAAAGTTGGTTTGTGCACAGTTTTTTCACAAATTAGTATTAAAGTGTATATCGACTTACTTAATGTTTCTTGCAGCCCATAATCAAAGGAGAAAAAGCCTCATTCTTTAAAAATGCCCGAGGGGACGAGCAACAAAAGGAGATGGAGTGGCATGCGATTGAGCAATGAATTTTGAATATGAAGAGAACAAAGTTGAAAAAGCTGCTCTCAATTGCAGACATATGACACGGGTAGGAATGGCTTGATAGCATTGCCGAGATTTGTTCTTGCATTCGTAAATTCTTCTAAAATTTATGAAACATTTCATAACTTTTTGTGTGTGTAGGAACTGGTAAAGCACTGGAGAAACTCATTTACAACATCTCCAAGAGTAAAATGTCATTTGCTGAACAAAGCGTCTGCTTGGAACTTCTCAACACTTGGCTGTGAAACAACGAAAAACACTGCGAGATAAGGATGGAGAAGGTGATGAAGGAGAAGGTGTACATTTCTCAGAGTATTGCCGTTAGTGAGGAGATGCTACAAGTCTAGGACGAGAAATTTCTTTCTAGCACCTGCACAAGTATCACTCTTGAAGAATATATTCGTGCTTGTCTTGCAGAGCTAGGGATGGTTGGCTTCCATGTGGTGGGACGAGTTTGGCTGAGTTCAAGAACCAACCAAGACAACCATTTCTTGCGAGGTGCATGGTTTACAGGTATTTTCTCAATTCTCATTTATATATTGGTATTTATATTTTTGTTTTACTTTGTACATATTTAAAATATTGCCCTAGTGCACCGGTATACACAACTGGTGTTTTGCAGAAGCTCCTGACTAGAGGCAAGAAGCTTGGGATGTATGAGCTAGAGTTATATTGTCCTTGTACATATGAGAGGCAGCTATGCCCGTGGTACCTTGAACTCGTTGAGCAGATGCCGACATCAAACTTTAAGCTAGATCTCTACCTTGAATGTCATCCAGGTTCACTTGAAACTCAGCACTTAGCTAGGAAATATTAACCTTGAGTTATATTCTTATTTTCCAAAGGCTCTTTCTGACTGTGATAACAACGTTGTTAAAGTTCAACAACTAAACCCAAGAGTCCACACTCAGGAAACCATTCAGAAGATGCCAAATCCAAATACCATTGAACCAGAGGAAATTGTATAAAAAATTCCAGCACAAGAGATTCCAATACCTACTCCTTGCAACCCCCAAAGGGGCTGTCGTGAAGCCTTTCATAAGAGTAAGGACTTTGATTTAGAACATTCTTTTATTCATTCTTGACTTCACTTTTTTTTTTATAGATGTTGCAAAGAGTAGCCATTAGTCTTCTCGGTGGATTAAGACATTCTTCCCATCCCTCCCTACAGCTATAGACAACAACCTAGAAGAGCTCTCCTCTACAACTATGTATAAACAAGTTAGTAAGTATGAATTTTATCTCCAACTTTTAGTTCTAATAATTGATTTTCAGGTTCGCCCTTTATCCCCAATGGCCAATGTTGGGGAAGTTGTTGTTCTTATTGGGGATTACACGCAGCTTTTAGATGCTACTAGTCAGGAGCTCTACATGCTTGATCAGTGGATCCATAGTCTGGGTCAGCTCACACCTTATGGGAAGATCGATTTCATCTTTTTCGATCTTCCCAATGGGATGCCACCACCGCAAGGGGATACTCCGTCATGGAATGTGTTGCAAGCCCAACACATTTCCCAAGCCTTAAAAGTTGCGAGCAGCTTCATGACATACGAGGGTGTGGTTGTCATGATCCTTCCCTGCTCTCTAATGTGGGAAGGCCTTCTCGCACACTTGGCTAACAACGATGATGGATTTGTTGAGTTTTCATTTGTCTACCTTCTTTCGAGTATGGCGGTGGACACAAAAGGCACTAGTGGGTAGAAGTGAAAGGTGTATGACTTCTTTATTTATAAATTAACTCTATTCTAGTTTTTTTTCCAAATTTATTCTTGGAACTACCATGCTCTATGCCACATTGGGAACTGACGTAATGCCACATGAGTTGATGAGTGTGCTGCTCTTTCTTTACCAGGATATGACAGCTCTACAGACATTATCCCAAATGTGATTGACTTAGACATTCTTCACCTAGCATTCCCTAGTTATCGACATCATTCAATCATGGCCATGTAGATCTTGTTGGAGTTATTCTGTCCGTTAAAGGGGATTGTGCTTGATGCTATAGTAGGATTTGGATCAATGGTGCAGGCAGTGAAAGAGATAAGCCAAGCTGTTTTTGCACTTGAGAAGGAGGGTGCCTTTGAGGACATTCTTAGAAGATTTTGCAACAGGTGATGTTAGTGCTTGAAATAATCTATAATATTTATTCTCGAATGTTTCTATGTCATTAGGTCTACACTTATCACACATAGTGTTTTAGTCCACACGCTTAATCTTGATGATATGGAATGATCATATGGACCGAAGTCAATTCCACTTACCTATTTATGCTGAACGTATAGCATAACATTACATACAACACGAGCCTATAGTGAAGGAGTATTCCACTATACCCATTTCTACTTTTCTGGATATGGAAGCAGAAGAAGATTGAATATATTCTGATTTTAATATAAATTATGTTGTTTAATATATTATTTTCTTTCTTTGTAGACTAAAAGATTAGTTCGTATCGAACCAATAATCTACATGAGTTTATAGAATACCTTAAACACCTAGATTTTATGTTAAAAATTCTTGGTTTGGGACGAACTAAGGTAGTGCCATTAAACTTTCGCTAGTTAGGGGATTGTATTGACTTCCTTTGACTTTTGTTGACTTTCATTGATTTGAGCTCAGCTCAAAACTACCCAACCCCAATGCCCCAATGCCATTAACACCAAAACAAAGTTATAAGAACGTAAGAGTGAATCACCATTCAAAACTCTTTTACAACCAAGCTAACCAAAGTCAAAAATACTATATCTAGTATCCGAGAACAATCCTTCAGCAAAACTTAGTTACAAATAACACTTCATCAATGAGTAATTCACTACGTGTAAGACTCAATGAAATCCAACACTATGAACTAAATGCAACCAAATAAAATCAACAAAGGTAAAATCGATATGCCAACATGGAAAACCCATGTAAGTCTAACGACACGATCATCCGCAACACCATCCGATAAAGAAAATTTATCACTGCTAAATCATCATCGAGTGAAGCAAGTGTCAAACAATCCTCAATGAAGTCTACAAGCAATCATTAATTGTCAAGCAACTAACAATCACTCTTTCAACTTGCCTTCATAAGACCCAAACACTAAACTCATATCATCAAGTCATATATTTGTCCAACATGAACGTAATACCCCAGGTACGAGATAAAGGTTCATGAATAAGTATAAACTAAATGACAACTCGAATCCAACTCAACCATAATAAGCTCACCAACACATTTAGCCAATAGCTCTGAGCATGCCTTAAAGAAGCTAGCTACACATAATCAACACTCAGTCGAAACTAAAGTGATGATCATGAGATGGACTTATATCGGTACACAACCTCTATATAAACAAAGTTATAGTACGGATACTAACACCTTAACCACAAACAACTAAGTTGGACATCACTATCCTCAACCAAGGTGCAAGACTACCAAGACTAAGTCAAGATTAGTGAAAGTTCACTACTTTCATAGAGTCTTAACAAAATGCAAGGTGCAACCTATCACTAAGCATAATACTATAGAAGAAAGGCACCCTTTTTAGAAAAGTGCAATGGCCACTTTCTTACACTAACTCCAGACTCTATCCAACTTAATTGCCTTAGCTCCAAAAGTTAACATTGCATTATACAAACTACCTACTAAGGTTTAAGTTAACCAAAGTTAACTCCACCCCCTTCACTAGTTTGTACTGACTTACAAAAACGGAATGGTTTTCGAGCAAAGTGATCAATAAATTAACCATTGGAAAAGCCTAAGAAAAAATTTCCATCTTAGAGAAAGAATAATTCTTAGTCTAAAAATATAAATTTTCAAGACTCAACCAACTTCCTCCTACCTACTACTTCACATAGGTTCACTTTAACACAAATTTTCATGATCCAATAATATGCTTAAGCATCAAACATCTTTGCCCATATATCCGGCATCCAACACCGACATCCACAAAATGCAAAGTGAACATCTAAGGCTTGATCATGAAGACCACATCTTCGAATATCCATATTGCATTTAACCAACTTTAAGATCCAATGTGAAGCCCAAACACTAATAAGAAAAATGACATAAAAAATCAAGTTCTAAGGAAAATTCCTCATCACTCAAAATAATAATGCCACTTCCACTAATACAAGTATTAGAAATGCCAATGCCTCAACTACATTTTCTCTATGCAACAATTTACTCAAAGTGCTAATGGATTAACTGACAAGCTATAACAAATGAATGTTACAACTTTTTTCCAACACCTTAATGGGCAAACCTTTAAGAATCAAGGTACCAACTTAAGCTTAGCATAATAGACTACCATTGCGAATCTAGTCAATGCTATTACAATACTACTTCGTGCAAGTAGACTAGCTTTACCATCAACCAATTTGGGGTTGATCATCATTTAACCAAGCAACTTCGTAAACACATTATTCATTATCACATGGATATGATATAAGTATTATAATGACTTGATCATCAATTGAGCAACACCATGAGCAATGCATATATCACTACTACAAAGGTTTACGTGAGTATCAAGTGTCAACTCAATTCGACAAAATGCAACATAAATGCCACACTTCACCAATAGAGACTTACAATGCCTAACACCACTAACTTTTATGCACAACATGGATAAGCTCATGCCACTCTCTATCCAACCAAACTCAAACCTAATTCAACACCAAGCTACTCAAAGAGCAATAACAAGGTTCCTTATAAAAGAATTAAACATTATAACCTCAATTTTCCAATAGCAAGCCTAGACAAAATGGTTTAGTACTTCATTACTATCCATCCCACGACTCACAATTTGCAAGACCATCATTTCCAATATGCATCAAGGTAGGAACTCTTGATTGCATAATGTGAACATGAGCAATGAGCTAACATCTCGTTGCAAATCATCTCTCAAAGAAGAGAAAATAATTTATGTGTTTGATCCTTCGCCCTTGATGACTCTCTTTTCGGTCTCATATTTGACTAAACCTCAAGCTTGCATTCGCACTACCTTCAGTCCAATCTAAGAAAAGTTTATGAGAGAGCACGGCAATAACTACTTGAACCAATAAACTAATCCCTACAATCTTGATTGATTCACTTGTAATCATGCCTAAGAATGATCCAATAGTGCTATGCTAAATAGTTATGGACCAACCTATTTGCCACTCATAGCAAACCCAAGGAAGGTTTATTTTCACCCATGGTACATGAAACAACTCATGGAACCACCGATATGCTAACATTAATCCTGTCAACTCAAAATGTAACCTTGAGTTGTTAATGTGCCTCACTTATGAGCCTAAGAACAAACTCGTATAAAACAATACACCTCAAATCCATCTTGCCAACTCAAAGTGTAATCTTAAGTTGCTAATGTGCCTCACTCACAAGCCCAAGCGCAAAGTCATGCAAACAGAATAACTCAATCCCTTTTATGAGCCCAAGAGTAAGCTCACATTATTATAGTACAAAAAGGTAACCAAAATCCATACCCAAGGAACGAATGCGAAGTCTTAGCACCCAAACGTGTACCCACTTGGATCATCATTTTCATTTTTGCATATGTAATGAGACTAGTTGCCCAATATCATTGGATAGTACTCGCCGAGACTCACTCTCTAATACCAAATGTAGTGCACGTGGTTTTTACCCTTTATCCTATGATGATTTACCATAGGATAACACCACGAAGCAGAACTTAAACCCTTTATGTGCCACATGTCACATGTCATGTGGTTAAAAAACAGTGGTGTGGAACTTGAGTTTCAGAGCCTTGAGCCATTGAACCTAGGAACAGTGCCAAACTCCCAAGAATGGAGCCAAAGAGTGATGGAACTAGACCATAGAGCAACTCTTGAGCATACAACCCAAGAAGTGAAGGGACAGGAGCACAGAGTGACTTGGAAAAGTCTTAGAGTATCTAGCATCCTAATACTAGGACTAAACAGAGCAAAATGGAGTTTGGTGTTATTTCAGCATACCAGTGGCCTAATGCAAAGATAGGGTATTCCACTAGTTAGCATGGAATGGAATTTAGGCTTAGATTTGGGCTTAGACCTAAGCCGAATGTAGAACAAGGATAAGTACGCAAGTGGGAGCTGGACTATGCTTCAGGTTGGTCGGCCATGGCCGACTTACCCACTATCCCTACTATTGGAACTCCCTATAGTGCCCCCCCCCTGAAGAACACATGCTTTGGGCTTTCACCCCAAGCCTCCTTTAGTATTAGGAGTTAGTCCCTGGGACAAGCTTGAAACTTACTAAATATGGAATGTCTCTAAATTGTGAATTTGGACATGGGATAAACACCATTGTGTTCAGAACAATCTTTACATTCCGTAGATATGCCAAATGAGCAAATTTAGACACTTTCCATAAATAGTTTTTGGGACCGGAATAAGACTAACACAAAGGGCATGATAGCGAGGGTGTTTGGTAGACACGATAAGCTATCATTTTGCTATATTAAGGGACCAAGCTCAATATCGTGGGGGTTCCCAACACTAACAAGTGTAAGTCAAAGAATGAATTTCTCTAACTAGGTCAAGTATGCTTGATTAAGAGCACTTAGGAATTCCGTCCTTATGCTCATCTGGTCAAGTGCACATATGAAGACCAATTTTTCAACTAGCTTAGGCAGAAACTAATAATGGGTTCAGCAATATCAACCTCCTGCCATCATGGCAGTAAGGAAAGAATATCCGAAAGGACTAGCCAACAGATAACTTTCAATACCCGAAGTTATATTCACGACACCTCCATCCTTCTTTCAAGAGCACCATTAAGGGGTTCATTCGACACCAGTTTATCTAGTGTTTATTTTTCAAACTTATTCTAGAAAAATGAGCTTATATTATTTTCTCTTTGTTGGTTGATACAAGTTTGAAATTATCTTTTATTGCTCAACCTGTTATCACATGTTGCTATCTACAATTGTATCATGCGGCAGAACTAATTTTCATTCTTTATGGTAACAGCTATATACATGCATGTGCACAGGATGAGATGGACCTAGTTGTGCGTATAGAAGATCTTGAGTTTGAATTTCAAAAGGCTGCAGATGGTGCTAAGTCAAACTTTTGATCTCATCCTTAGTATAAATTAATTGTTATTCAATCATGTCAAATGTGACTTTGAGGTTTCTCCCCTTTATTTTATACTTTTTTATATTTTTTTCAATCCTCTCACTTTTGTTCTCCTTTGTCCTTCTTCCTCTACCTTTACTTCCATCACTTTTATCTCCCCACCACTTTCTACTATATTTCCATCTTGCTCCTCTATTCCCTTTCCAGATCACTCCAACGGTCTTTGTGTTATAATAATGGACTAACTCAAAGAGTATATTGATCTTTTTAACTTTGACCTATTGTTTATGGTTAAAGATTGCAACATGTCATCTTATTCTAACTATGGATTCTCTTCCAATCAGTCTTGTTTAGTATTAGTTATCAAAGGAGATCAAAATTTTACCCACAAACATTGATAAGATGTTACGAAAGGGTGTTATCAAAAAGTAATAAAGTCCTTGATGTGAGACACAAATCCCTAAGCCCCAAAGTGGAGCTGAAAGGGTGCCACGTAGTAGTGGTCGAAGCAAAAGCCAAACGAGCATAACACATTTGGACTAAATGCTCCGACTTGAAAGGTCGAGAGCGGGAGTGGAACTCCCAACGAAGTGCTCAAGAACGAGCACAAAGCAAGCCGTAAGTGAGTCTCTAGAAAGGGACACAACAGGATTAGCATGGGACTAGAGATGGAGTCCAAGATAGAGTCCAAGATGCACTTGAGATAGAGTCCGAGATGGGACCCGAGATGGAGTCTGAGATGGACCCGAGATGGAGTCCAAGATGGACCCAAGATAGAGTCTGAGATGGACCTGAGATGGAGTCCGAGATGGGACCTGAGATGGAGTCCGAAATGGGACTCAAGATGGAGTCCAAGATGGACTTGAGATGGAGTCCGAGATGGACCCGAGATGGAGTCTGAGAGGGATTCCGAGATGACCTAAGATGGAGTCTGAGATGGAGCCTAAGATGGAACCGAGACCGAGACTAAGACCGAGACCGAGTCCGAGTCCGAAACCGAGACCGAGACCGAATCTGAGTTCGATTCCGAGTCTAAATACTAATATAGGCTGTTGGGTGAAAGCCCAAAGTGATCGTCCCCCTGGGGGAGGGGGGGGGGGGGACTGTAGGGGGTTCCAAAAGTATAATAGGGAGAGTGTGGGGGTTGCATCCCAGTGGAGTTAGTTTGGCCCAAGAAGGCCATACTTAGCTATTAGGTGATGAGATGACCACTAGGAAGTCCAAGACTAGAGTGAATATGGATTGACAAGTAGGGTAGCTTAGTGAAGTGTTCAAGAGTTGGCTTTAGTTCCCCCAGGAGATCAAATGGTCGATGCTCCTAGTCCAAGCATGGGTGGCACTACCTACTTGGATGCCTAGTGTGGCTCAACGAAACCTCGCTCTAAGCCCATAGTTAGAGCACCCAAATGCGGAAGGTAGGGAGAGTACCCACAAGGCTCGCATAAAGCCATGGTGTTCCGAAAGGTTGTCCTAATGTCCCAGACTATGGAAAGGAAGAGGAGCAGTCCTCTAGTGTAGAGACCAAAGATACAATCATATGGGGAGGAAGTCCCAGAGGACCGTGAGATTTAGTGGTCAAGCCTGTGGGCCTTAATCTAATGGCAGTGTTGGTGAACACGGCCATGGATAGAAAGGGACTTGGTGGGGACCAAAAAAGGGATATTGGGGAAGGTTATTCCCCATGTCTGCGAGCATCCTAAGGATGATAAGGAGTGGATTTGGGATGATCACTCATGGATGGATGGCCCAGTCTTTGAGAGACGGGATTGTGATGTAAGTGGTGTTAGACCACCAGTGTGACCAAGGTCAAGGGGCATAGCCTTAGTGTAATGGGTTGATATGTCGGTGGTACCTTGGGGTGTCAGTCATGGGATTGGACACGTGGAGCACTTCGACCAAGTGCAAAAGTTGAGTGGCGGGGATGCCATTCTCGGGGCTAACAAGCCCAAGTCCGGGATAGGACTTATGGAGGTTGTGAGTGAGACTCCTCCAAGTGGTTGGAGGTGTGGTTAAGTGACTAAAGTAGAATGAAAAATTTAATCGCTTACAATTTGGTATCGAAGCTGTTCCTTAGTTCGACTTTTATTGGTGCTCAAATATATCACCACTTGTGTTGACATCAAAAGATCCTAGGAATGGGCTTATCCTTGAGGAGTAGCATGTCGGGAGGACATGACTCTCCACTACAGTTTATATGTGAACTTGTATATGAGGTGGTGGATAGAAAAGGGCCAATAATGGAACGACTTTGGGATCTTGGGAATAATATAAAGTTTTTCTTAGAGAGTTGAGAATATGATCCAAATGAGCGTTTGACTTAGCAAACTAGCTAATGTGGTTGTGGTAAAAAACTATAGTTAGGATCACAGGAAAGATAAAAACTTCAAAACAATAAAGGAGTCACAAGATTATCCTCATATAGTTGAGGCTGGTGCTCATAAATTTGAAACCAGAATTAATGACTATGAGAGGTCAAATACAGATGAGGACACAAATCTTTGAAATGGTAGTTAGGGCTACCTTTTATAAATGCTGGATCAAACCCAAGGAGTTGGGGGTGTGCTCAAAGGATGAGTCGGTATTCTCATTATATGGACAGATAGTTCTAAAGGGCAAAGGCAGCACACAGAGAGTGGAAAATAATCGAGTGTTAGAATAAAATTTGCAAAGATGGTCCTTATGAGTAGGACATGAATACACGAAGTTATATTCTAGTGAGTTGGCACCTCAAAAATAAGACTTTATAGGTCATTTGATTAATGAAGTTCATAAAGCTAGATGATTCAAGTGGAGTCAAAGAATCGTCCTAAAGAACTGGTGGAAGCATTTGGACGGAGGTGTGTTGTACCCCACGAAGGAGGGGGAGGATTATAAAATCCAAGTATAATAATAGTGGGTATCTCATTGATGGTAGAATGAGCTATACTAAAGTCGTGGGAAAGAAGTTCTCAAAAGAAAACAACTTTAACACAAAGTTGTATATAAATTATATGGTGCAGTGTGAATGGATAGTTGGCATGAGAAATGATTGTATTGGTCTTGGCAAAGACCTAGACACAAATAAAAAGTGTCATAAAGGTAAGCTCGTGGAGTTGATAGTGTGGAAACATCGAATGTGCCAAAGTATGATGCCTTGAGGTCAAGTTGGTAAGTTCACAAGAACCCCTTCTCAAAGGAATCCTAATGGAAATGGGAATGGCATAGCCTAAACTGGAAGACATGCAATTGGAGTGTGGTGACTTAAATAATGATGGAAGTTTAGAAACACCAGCAATGAATTGTAGGATTTGACAACTATGAGGCAACTAAGCAAAATGTGCAAAAGAATTGATTAAACTAGTAAAAGATAGTTACCCAAGACTTCTTAATGGCATAAGGAAGTTAGAGATACTCTTATGAGGGATAAATTATTTATGCAATATACTAAGTCAATGTCGTAAAAGGGAATGTTCATTGTTAAAGAAGCTATCATTAGGACACCTAAACACTCTAGAACACTAGGAGGTGGTGTTTAGTGTTGTGAAGGCAATAAATAAGGCCTAAGGGACTAAGTCCCTAGCGAATGATGGATAAAATGTGCTATCCAAACATCCAAAGTTGCAAAAATATGAAAAAACCGTCTACCAAAGCCAAAAATGGAATTTTGGCAAGGCTAGTGATAGGTATATAAAGGCCTATAAGTAGCAACGTTAATCCCGGTATGTGGGATTATAATGTGAGCATACCTGGATTGACAAACCACTCCCTAGGCTCTCAAGTAGCTCCATCCCTAAAAATACTTGTTAAAGCATGGTAAAAAGTGCAAAGCTATCCTCCTAGTCTGGAGGCGAATAGCTAAAGGAAATATGTAAGGCCAAAAGCAAGTAGTAAGGGGATAGAACCAAACTATAAGAATCGAACTAAGGGTGGTTATGTCAGTTAGGAGTGGAGAATCAAGTGGGCATTCAAACATATCGCTATTAGCAACTATGGTGCCATGAAGAGTCTAGATCATAGAATTATCCATGTTAGACCATATAACAATTAGAAAGCTTGCGAAAGGAGAAGCTTTAGCAAGCTAAGGGACTGAGTTCCTTCAAAGTTCCCAAAGACAATTCTAGATAGCTTAGTACCTAAAAAGCCAAGTGTAAATGGTTTTATAAAACGCGTGAAATTAGAGTGGCACAGTAGAAGCGTGGTCTTAAAGCTTGTCATAAGGTAATACTATCAAAATTGGGGAAGTAGTTCTCGAGTGTTCAAAGGGATAGCTTTGAATGAAAATTAATGATTAAGGATTTTCACGCTTATACATAAAACCATGTTACGTTGGTTAGATGACTTGCTAAGCAAGATTGGCAAGTCCATGCATGATCATAGATTTGTTAAATGAGAGGATTTGGCAGTTTAGAGGAACTTTGTAGTGTGTTTTAAATATAAGTTGGTGCACTGGCGTGGGGAGTCACGCCAAGCATCCTGTGTAATGCTGTCTGTAAATGCATATACGGAGGTTGGGTTCAAGTCCTGACCCTCTAGTGCTTAGGTTCAAGTCCCAACTCACTAGGGCGAGGTGATGGTTTGGAATATAAGGACACTCATTTTTCGGTGGTTATGGACTTTTAGTAAGGAGACTAGCTTGGGCACACTACCAAGCGGGGGATGCCTCGGAGTCGTGATACATGGTTAAATTGCTTAATGTGAAAGCTCGGCATATCTAACTTGAACACTTTGGTGTAAGTGGCACCAAGGACGTGGTGAAAGAGATGGAGACACCCAATCTCAGTTGCTATGGACCTTTGGCTGGAAGGGCTGGCTTGGGTGCACCACCAAGTGTGGGGGATGCCCTCGGGGTTATGGTCAACAACTTAAAAGTTTGGAAGACTTAGTATTTATTGGCAAACCTGTTAAGGTGCCAAAATGAGATCTTTAAATGATCTTGTGGCTAAATAAGGACAATGTCCTTGTTTGGGTAAAGAATAAGGTTCCTAGTTCAAAATATCAATTTGAGTTAATGATAATGATGTGGCTTGGTCAAGGTGATCAAGTGGGAAAAACACTTATGGGAAATGAGTTATGTCAAGGTAATGGTATAGTGAGTCCAAAAGAAAGTAGTCTCTAGGAGAAACCTATGGGAGGGTCACGAAGTTAGGTAGTGGATGGAACCCATAACAGAAAATGCTAAAAAGACCTACTAGGGGTGAACACTCTTTAAACTTGGCAAAGTAGAGTTTTTGCTATGGAACCAAAAGAATATCTCAAGGATGGAGGTAGTGATCCTATGTTGTTTGGTGCAACAATTAATGGATAAGAGCAAAAGACTAGTGGCTAAGAAAAGAGCCATGGGAATCCTGAAATAGAACCCAAATGGCAAAGTTAGGCCAAAAACACTAATATGTCAAATGCTAACGGATTGTGGGGAGGTAATGTATTTCTAAGGATAGATTCCCAATTATTCTGATTTGGCGAAGGTAAAAGTTCCAAGGTAGGGAGCAATAAAGTAACTAAATGATAAAGTTGTGGACAGCCCTAGCATAAATTAGGATAACTGGAACTTAGTGCCAAATGTGGCATAAAATAGAAAAGAGGATGATAGTGCCCTTGAGTAGAGAACTTCCTAGGATGGAGAAGTAGAGTTGCACAAAATGTGCAATGCAAGGTGTTGAAGACACCCAGGAAATTGACTCCGAGAAGTAAAAATTAAAAGTTCCAAAGTGCAAAGTTTATATCAATGGAAACTGAGACTACTCAAGAATGACTAGTGGAATTGAGAAAGAGGTGTCTCTAAAGGGTTTAGTGAGAATTAAACCAATAAAAGGGAGAAAACCAGCACAGGTGGTCGAACCAGTCTTTATGTTGGAGAGATTATACTCCTTAGAGGATGGACAAGGCATAATGAGCCTTTGGTCTCAAACCATTGACAAATATTGGCTAATATTACTTTATAAAATAGTTTATCATTCGATGAGGATATCAAACTTTGTCTATGGGTGCTGGAGTTATGAGACACAAATCCCTAAGCCCCAAAGTGGAGCCGAAAGGGTGTCATGTGATAGTGGCTGAAGCGAAAGCCAAATGAGCATAACACGTTTGGATTAAACGCTCCAACTTGAAAAGTCAAGAGTAGGAGTGGAACTCCCAATGAAGTGCTCAAGAACGAGCACGAAGCAAGCCGTAAGTGAGTCTCTAGAAAGGGACACAAGAGGACTAGCACGGGACTTGAGATGGAGTTCGAGATGGGACCTGAGATGGAGTTCGAGATGGACCTGAGATGGAGTCTGAGATGGACCTGAGATGGAGTCTGAGATGGGACCCGAGATGGAGTCTGAGGTGGGACCTGAGATGGAGTCTGAGATGGGAGCTGAGATGGAGTCCAAGATGGACCCGAGATGGAGTCCGAGATGGACCCAAGATGGAGTCCGAGATGGACCTGAGATGGAGTCCGAGATGGAGTCCGAAATGGAGTCTGAGATGGAACCGAGAGCGAGATTGAGACCAAGACCGAGTCCGAGTCCAAAACCAAGACTGAGACCAAGTCCGAGTCCAAATACTAATACAGGCTGTTAGGTGAAAGCCCAAAGTGATTGTCCTCCGAAGGGGGTTGTAGGGGGTTCCAAAAGTATAGTAGGGAGAGTGTGGGGGTTGGATCCCAGTAAAGCCAGTTTGGCCAGGAAAGGCCAGTTTGGCCTAAGAAGGCCATACCCAGCTGTTGGGTGATGAAATGACCACTAGGAAGTCCAAAACTAAAGTAAATACAGATTAATAAATGAGGTGTATGATGGACAATGTTCTTTGAGGTGCATAGATGGACAAGATTCTTTGCAATAAGTTAGAGATGATTGCTGATTTTATCAAAGATGTTTTAATCCATTTGGAGGGGACGTAAAAAAAGCACATCTATAATATTTGTAAAGTGTTGAATTGGGGGAAGTTAGTTTAAACCTAAAGTAGCTGAAGTGATCTAAGGATAAGACTTATCTTGGATACCATATTTTTTATGAAGATTTATAAGTTGATCTTGACTTACTTGTGGCTATTTTAAAGTTCCTTATTCTGAAGTGTATGCTTTTTAGGCATGGAGCAATATCTTAGTCATTTGTTTTATCATCTTTCTAATCATATTACACCATTGCAAGTGTAATTGAAGTCATCAATATTGTTTTTCATTTAGTCTATAAACTATGAATGGGCATTTACAAATCTCAAAAAGTTAGTGGTGACTCCTCTAATTTTGGTATATCCTAACTACATTTATTGCACATGGATGCTTTTGATATTAATTTTGGAGGTGTGTTAATGCAAGAGAGCTTGAGTGTGCTTAAGCAACACCATCCTATTGCATACATTAGCCATACATTACAATTAGTAGAGATAAACTACATGTAAGTAGAGGGAAAAGGCCCATGAATAAGAGTGCACCTTTTTTTCCAATTGCTTAAGGGTTTTGAGATACTTAGGGTTAAGTGTCCTTGGGTTTGGGTGACCTCCCGGGAAGTCTAAACTCAAGATTTTACATTTAGTATCAGAAAAGTCTTGGGTCCAACTCTATCAGTTGACTAGGAGAATTACACCATATGTTAAAAATGACATCTAGTAGGTCCAGTATGCCCTTGACCCGAGGGATAGGGTGTCAAGAGAGAAGGGCTCTCGAGAAAGCTATGGCTCTCAAATTCTATTTATAAGGACTTAACCTTGCAAAAAAGCATAGTGGATTGTAAACAACTAAAGAGAATAACTCGAGAGATGATTCATAGAGCTTTAAATATAAAAGAAAGGGCCCATGAATAAAAGTGTACCTAGGAAAGGCCCACTAACACTGAAACCATCCCCCACTATTGCCTCGAACAAAAAACCCTACTAACACTGACACACGATGACCTCGACTACTAGCCTAGGAGAGCCCATTCCTGGGTAAAAACTTGCCTCACTTGCCACATGCGCTCTATGGGCCACACTTGTACCGGGCGAGGCAAGCCAATAGCCCCAACAGAAGATGAAGAACACCCTATGCATCATGTGCATGCTGGCCGAGTTCGCTTTGATTGATGGGTGCGCCACATGATACCCACCCAAAAAGGGGCCACTCTGACATCCCATTGTTCCCTATGGGCCCAACACCCCTACATGCATTGATCCACGCCGCCCTATCATCAAGAGTGTTCTCTGTATATGTGAGAGAGACCCATTCTATGTCCTATCAGCCTCTGAGCGCCCGCCATGTAGATAGTGCCACCCTTCTTTCTTAGAGAGAGACCCAACCATTGACTAACATGGCCTCCCCTCTCCTGGGTAGTCGCCCAAAATGCCGCAGCTGACCCCCATCCAATCTGCCCTTGCCCTCTCTTTCTTTCCTGGCCGGACCACTCCCCCGCCAGTGTGTGCAGTGTGCACCACCATCAAGCCTTTCCTCCATAGTAGTAGACACCAGCCCATGTCTCTTCGAAGATGACTCCTGGCCCAGAGAGCAAAGTAGAGGAGACAAGAGGTGCCATCATGATGATGATGGTGGTGATGATGGGAGTGTCCCAGGGTGGTTGGGAAGAGGTGCGGCAAGTGCAGCACCCCGAAGAAGAAGAAGAAGACAACTGGTGCCTGTGAGGGAGAGGACTTAGATCGGCAATTTGTTGGTTGGTGGTTGAAAACAACGATCATCGTCCATTAGCCATATTGGCACGACCAAGGTGGGTTGGGTGTTAGCGGTGGCAGGCCGGAAAGCTCCAAGCAGGGGAGCCCGAGGGAGATGGTAAGTAAGTCAATAAGTTAGTTAGTTAGTCAATCAGTCAGGGGGGGGGAGGAAGGAAGGAAGGTTCAATAGTGATGAATGAGTGGAAGAGAGAGAGAGGGAGAGAGAGAGAGATGGGGGGTGTGTGTGTATGACTATGGTGAGTGTGACAAGGAGGGTTTTTGGTGGGGCTGGCCAATTGCCAAAAGCAAGGCAGCAAACAACCACTTCTTTTCCAATAAGTTAAGGGTATTAGAATACTTGGAGTTAATCATTTTTGAGCTTCAATAGTACTGGCTTGGATGACCTCTTGAGAAGTCTAAACTCAAGATTTTACAGTACTCTATAATAGTGAAGGAGTGTTTAGTAACAATTTAGAGTTTTGAAAAGCTTCATGCGTATTTACATGGTTCTTAGACATTACTAAAAGTTGATCATGTTGTAGCTACTTCATTATTGAAGTGGAGGAACTTGATTGGTCATATTATTTGGTGGGCCCTAAATTTTAAATATATGATTTCAAAGTTGTTCATTGCCTAAAGAGTTCTATGGCTAATATTGATACCATTTCTTAAGCTCCTCTCCCTTCTTCACTCTTTTCTCTTGTTCCTGATAAGCCTATTACTTTAGTATCTGTGAATTTTTTGGATAAGGATCTTGTGCTATTAATAGTTATTATACATGATGTTTAGTGTCTATAAAGTGTAAAGAAAAATTTACCATGAGCTTCATGAAGCTTAAAAAGTTGATTTATGGATCTAAAGGCTTTGTGAGGCCTTTAAGAATCTTGCATTATTTATTGATGATTTGCTATTTTGGCATTTATATTCTCAATATCACCTTGAGAATACTATTTTTTATTTTGTTGGGACTGATCATGATAATCATTTATGGCTAATGGTGCCTTTAATATTTATTTTACACTTTCTCTATGTTTATCATAACTCTTTTATTCTAGATAGGTATATAAGACATTGGCATATAATTGAGAAGTTGCATGGGTTTTTCTATTGGCTAGAGATGCAATATAATGTTATTTGGTATATGTGTAGTTGTGTTTAATGCCAAGCTTATAATGTTCCCCTTTATGTTGTGAAAGGACAATTGGAGTCAATTGTAACTTCCTGTCTATTTGAGTTAATGGTATTTGATTTAATAAGGCCTTTTCCACAATTCACTATTGGCAATGAGTATGTTATTATTGCCTCCAATTACTTAACTTTCTGAGTGGAAGTTGATGCTTTTGCTAATGCATTAGTGACTATTATTAGGTACTTCTTTCTCAATTGAGTGATATTTCAACATTTCTATCTTGAGTGGATTCTTTCATATAATAGTCCTATATTTATGGTTGAGGCATTTCGGATTTTTAACATCTTGATTAGGGATACACCACACTTTTATAAGTGCTTATCATGGTGAAATAGTTTGTTCAAATCTTCAAAAGAATGATCGTGAAATATATGAACTTTTAGTATTCGGATTGGGATGGATATTTACCATCTCTTTTAAATATATATATTGTAGCAATATAAACTTTTGTTAGTGCTTCACTATATAAACTTTTATATGGTCATGATTTGATACTACCAATAAAGTTGAGTTTACTTTCATGACTACCACGAGTTGCTAATATTAAGTCTTAGGATCAATATTCAACAAGCATTATTCCACTTGTCCAAGTGGAGTTTATTGAATATTTGGCCACGTACAAGTGGGTACAACTCTTATCATCATCTAGGTGTAGAGTACAAAGTGGATGACTTAGTTGTAAGCAACTAATTTTTTCATTCTACTTTAGTCACTTAACCACACTTTTAACCATTTAGAGGAGTCTCATTCACAACATTCATAAGTCCAATTTAGGACTTCGGCTTGCTAACCTCGAGAATGGCATCCATGCCACTCAACCTTTGCACTTTGTCCAAGTGCTCCATGTGTCCAATCCCATGACCGACACCCTAAGGCACCACCGACATACCAGCCCCCGTTATGCTAAGGCCATGCCCATTCACTTTGGTCACACCGGTGGTCCAGCACCATTTTACATCGCAATCCCGTTTCTCAAAAACTAGGCCATTTGTCCATGAGTGACCATCTTAGATCCACTCCTTAGCATCTTTAAAATGCCCGCAAACATGGGGAACAGCCTTCCCCAATATCCCTTTCATAGTCCCTACCAAATCCTTTTCTGTCCATGGCCGTGTGCACCAACACTACCATTGGATCAAGGCCCATAGGCTCGACCACTAAGTCCCACGATCCTTTGGGACTACCTTGCCACATGACTGTAGCTTTGGTCACTACACTAGAGGACTATTCCTCTTCCTTTCCACAATCTAAGACTTTGGGACAACAATTTAGAACACCGTGGCCCTATGCGAGCCTTATAGGTACTCTCCCCACCTTCCGCCTTTAGGTGCTCTAGCCATGGATTTAGAGCAAGGTTCTATTGAGCCATGCTAGGTATCCAAGTAGGTAGTGCCACCTATGCTTGTATTGGGAGCATTGACTATTTGATCTCCCGAGGGAAATAGAGCCAACTCTTGAATACTTCACCAAGCCATCCCGCTTGTCAGTCCGTATTCACTCTAGCCTTGGACTTCCTAGTGGTCATCCCATCCCCCAACAGTGGGGTATGGCCTTCCGGGGCCAAACTGGCCTTTCCGGGCCAAACTAACTCCACGGGGGTCCAACCCCCACCCTCCCCTTACTATACTTTTGGAACCCTTTGCAGCGCCCCCCCCCCCCCGGGGGACAATCGCTTTGGGCTTTCACCCAACAACTTGTATTAGTATTCGGACTCGGACTTGAACTAACTCGGACTTGGACTTAGTCTCGGTCTTGGACTCAAACTCAGACTTGGACTCAGTCTTAGTCTTGGTCTCGATCTCAGTCTCAGTTCCACCTTGGACTCCATCTCAGACTCCATCTCAGGTCCATTTTGGATTCCATCTCGAACTCCATCTCAGGTCCATCTTGAACTCCATCTCAGATTCCATCTCGGGTCCATTTCGAACTCCATCTCAGACTCCATCTTGGATTCCATCTCGAATCCATCTCAAACTCCATCTCAGATTCCATTTCAGATCCATCTCATAGTCCATTTCGGACCCATCTCGGACTGCATTTCGGGTCCATCTTAGACTCCTCCTCGGGTCCATCTGGGACTCTTCCTCATACTCCTTCTTTGACACTTCCATATGTCCTATGTTGGTCCCTTTGTCCCTTTTCTAGAGACTCACTTGTTGCTTGCTTCGTGTTTGTTCCCCAAGCCCTTCATTGGGAGTTCCACTCCCACTCTTGATTTTTCAAGTCGGCATTCTTAGTCCAAACATGCTACTCCTGTTTGGCTTCTACTTTGGCCACTGCCATGTGGCACCCTTTTGGCTCCACTTTTGGGGCTTTGGGATTTGTGTCTTATAACTCCACCACCTATACACGAAGTTTGATGTCCTTATTGAACGATAAACCATTTTATAAAGTAATATCAATATATATTACCCTTTCCATCTTTGGCACCTAGCCAATATTTGTTAATGGTTTGACATTGAAGGCTGCCCATGCCTTATTCATCCTTTAAGGAGCATAATCTCTATAACATAAAGATTCATTCGACCATTTGTGGTGGTTCTCTCCTTTTATTGGTTTAATTCTTGCTAAACCTGTTAGAGACACCTTTTCTATCTCAATCTCACTACTCATTCTCAAGTATTATCGATATAACCTTTGCACTTTTGAATTCTTAAATTTGACTTGTCAAAGTCAATTTTCTAGGTGTTTCTGACACCTTACATTGCACATATTGTGCAAATTCCACTTCCCCATCCTAGGAAGTTTTCTACTTGAGGGCCACCATCACCCTCTCTCCTATTTTGTGCCACTCTAGACACTAAATTTTATTTTTCCATATTTTATGTTAAAGTTGTCCACAGCCCTATCATTTGACTACTTTGCTGCTCCCTGCTTTGGAATTTTCACTTTGTCAGATTGGAGCATTTAGAAATCCATCCTCAGATATATATTTCCTTTTTCACAATCTGTTAGCATTAAACATATAAGCGTTCCTTGTCTAACTTTTCCATTTAGATTCTTTCCAATGAATTCCATGGCCCAAAGTTGGCCACTAGTCTTTTGCTCCTATACTTTAATTGTTACACCTAGCAACATAGGATCATTACCTCCATTCTCGAAGTATCCTTTCGGTTCCATAACAAAGACTTTACTTTGCCAAGTCTAGAAGATGTTCACCTTTAGTACATCTCTTTAACATTTTTTTTTATGGGCTCCATCTATAGCCCAACTTTGTGACCCTCCTATAAGTCTTTTATAGAAATTATTTTCTCTAGACTCACTATACCATCACATTGACACAACTCATTTCCCTTAGGTGTTCTTCCCGTTTGGTCACCTCGACCAAGCCATACCATCATCAATAGTTAAAATTAATACTTTGAAATAGGAACCTTATTCCTTAACCTCACAAGGACCTTGTCTTTGTTTTAGCCATAAGATCACCTAGTGATCTAACCTTGACACCTTAATAGGTTTGCAAATAGGTCCTAGGTTTTCCAGACCTTTAAGTTATTAACCATGACCCTAGAAGCATCCCCCACACTTGGTGGTGCACTCAATTTAGCTCTTCTAGCCAAGGGTCCATAGCAACTGAAACTAGATGCCCCCATCTCATTCACCACATCCTTGATGCCACTCGCACCAAAATGTTCAAATTATATATATCGGGCCACACTAAGCAATCTAATCATGCATCACGACTTCGAGGCATCCCCTGCTTGGTGATATGCCCAAGCTAGTCTCCTTATTAAGAGTTTATAACTACTGAAAAATAAGTGTCCTCATATTCCAAACCATCACCTCACCCTAATGAAAACCCAAGCACTAAAGAGTTGGGACTTGAACCTAACCTCCATATATGCATCTACAAACAGCACCACACAGGATGCCTGGCATGACTCTCCATGCTAGTGCACCAACTTATACTTAAAGCTAAACTGGCCTTTCTTGGCCAAACTAGCTCCATTGGGGTCTAACCCCCACACTCTCCCTACTATATTTTTTAGAACTTTTGTTCCTTTGGAGACTCCTTTTTTGACACTTTCACGTGTCTTGTGTTGGTCCTGTTGTCCTTTTTCTAGAAACTCACTTGTTACTTGCTTCGTGCTCATTCCTTGAGCCCTTTGTTGAGAGTTCCACTCCCACTCTCAATTTTTTGAGTCGGGGCTCTTACTCCAAATATACTACTCCCGTTTGGCTTCCGCTTCAGCCATTGCCATGTGGCACCCTTTTGGCTCCTTTTCTGGGCTTTGGGATTTGTGTCTCATATTAGTGTTAGTCTATTTTTAAAAACTTATGGTATGTGGTTTATCTTAAACACTCTTTGTTCAATAGAAGGGGCCATATTAGATGTTGTAACAAGTTTTACCACAAGTTTATAAAGTTTGGTATAACATTCAACATGTTAATCCTCCAAAAGTTATGCATATGTAATGACTAAAATGCTTCATATAAAAGGATTAGAAGCAACTAACACCACTTTCAAATCCATTAGTGCCTCTTAATGTTCCTCCAGATCACAGCCCATTAGCTAAAGAACCTTGACTACTTTCCATTTTTCTGAGAGGGGATGATGTGAGATTCAAGTATATAGCTACAATGCCATATATTAATAATTAGAGTACTATTGCTCCTATATATAAACTAAGTTTTTTGGGCTAATAGACACTTCCATATACCATACATGCATATATTGAATAATTTAAAATATTTATTTTTATATTTCTAGTGTGGAGAGTGATGATATTATGCAAGAATATAATTGTAATTACTAAGTATAACATAAATTTCTAAATATTTCTTTTACATAACTAGTAATTTATATGAGAAACATAAACTAATAGTAGGAGTGATTAAGTAAAGTTTTAGTTTTATGGTTGAAATTATTGAAATCTCAATGGTTTAAATAATAACTAAAACATTTTTAAATTATTTATATATTAATAATTTGCTGTATAGTGCATGCAACAACACTTGGTTTACTTAATAATAATATATTTATTATTTAGTTTTTTAATAATCCAATTGATTAATAATTATAAAGGTGTTTATAATTTATAAATCAAATATAAATTAAGTATAACCATTGGATGGTAAAATATCCCAGAATATCTAAGCATATTCTATCACTACCATCTTAATCCCCATACAGATTTTGCTTAAATAAACCAGAAATCCCTTGCTTAGAATGGTATACCATTATTCTTTCCATTTCAAACTAAATGTGAACAATGTTTCATTTATGGTTGGTTAGATGTGAAATGAGAGAAGACATCCATGAGACCTAGAGAGACATCTCAAAGCTGTTCAAATCCATCAAAGATTATTTTTTCAAGTTGTGGGTAATGCATTGAAACAAATATCAGTTATCTATATAGTTTTATGTATAGATTTATTATTACTTCATGCAATAAGGGCTATTTAGAGAAACTGTTTGATGCCTTATAATATTATCTAAAGTATGTTTTAAAGATATTCACAAATTTAGTATTTAGTGAACTACTAGTTTGTTTGTTTTTTTTCCTCATCCTTATTCATTTTTTCTGGATATTGTATCAAAGTAAAATATGGTGTTTAATTAGTAAAAATTATTTTAAAATTGAAATAAATTGAAATGCATTTAAAAGAATTCAGACAAAATCAAATGAAATTAAATGAAATCAAATGAAGAAAAACGAATTAAAACAAATTAAAACGAATTAAAATGAAAAAATGGCATTTACAGCCATTTTATGCCCATATTCTAGAACCCTAAAACACTGCTCAAAGTATTTCTGGGCCAATCATTTTCTTTGTTTTAATTCATTTTAAATTTTTTGTCTTCATTTAATAGTTTGAATTCTTTTCAATTCTTTTCAATTCGTTTCAATTTATTTGTCTTCATTTATAACTCACTTTTAGCTGGGAAAATCTAAAACCAAAAGTTTAAAAGAGTAAATCAGTGACAATCTTAACAAGGTTGTACTGCTTAGAGACCATGCGGAGCCAAGGCACCAGAATATTCGACATATGCTTGGCTAGGGTTTATGGAGCCTGATGAGATCAGTGTGGTGCTCCAACGCGCCTCGGATCTCCACACGCGGATCAACGATGCCATCGAGCGCGCGCTCAAATCGGAGTTCCTCCTCACTGCTGGTAAGGCGCGAGATTCCTCTGTTAGCAGCGCTGCTCGAGATCGAGGCGAGGAGGAGGAGGAGGAGCAAGGGTCAAATGTAGGTCTTCTCGGAGAGCCGAATGCCGAGGCGAAGAGCCTGGGCGCTATTCGCGATGCGCTCGAGGCCTTGGAAGAACAGCTCGAGTGTCTCCAGGTAAAGAGAAGAAGCCTTTAATTGGTCCATGGATTGATCGCTCTGGATGTCGAATTCCAGGCTCTCCAGCAGCAGCAAAGGATGGATCGAGACACAGCGCTCGCGGAGCTGGAGGAGAGCCGATTGATTCTTCTCAGCCGGCTAAGAAGCCACCATGGCAAGGAATGGGAGATCATCCACGAAGCTCTGGCGTTCGCTGGAGAGCCCGTGGGGATCGAGCAAGAGAAGTCTCCAGCGCGGATCACGCAGGCTGGAGAGCCGATTAGAATCGAAGAACAGCACGGCGATCGAGGAGAGATCCACAAGACGTTCATGGCGAACTTTCTCGGGATCCCGATCAAGCTGGGCTTGGACCTGCGAAGATTTGCTGGCCGGCTCTTCGGCCCCGGGGTTGGAGTCACCTCTCGAGCGGCGATGGTGATGGCGGGTGTTCTTACCACGATCATCCTCTTCTCGGAGATTGGATCCAGGCACGAGAGAAGGAGGAGCTCGAGCGAGGCTACCACTGCTCCTCCAGTGATCCCGACGCCATCGCTGGCGATTCCTCCGAGAGCTCCAGCGATGGAGGAGCGATGCCCTCCAGGCAAAGTGATGATCTTCGTGGATGGGGTCTCCAAATGCGTCGTCAAGGAGCGCATCGAGATCCCATTTCGCGGTGAAGTGAGCTCGCCGGATGTGCTCTACGGGCGTGGCTAGATGAAACAGGGATCCATCCAGTCAACGGTGGTAAAACATTGGCCAATGATAGTCAAACACATATATATTCAAGTAAAACGTTCACGAGATTAGGGCTTTTAGGAAGTCAAGCATGCTGGCATTGCTGCTCCTTCTCGTGCCGCTAGGGCTCAGCGGCAAATCGACACGGCCATCCGCGGGTGAAATTTCGGGAAATCCAGTCGCGGCGGATCTAACGCTTGCACAGGCGCCCAAATTTTCGGATTCTTCACTGTAAGTGAGCGATCGAAGGTCGTGGCCGCTGCCTAATCGATGTACTTTCGCACTGTAGAGGTTTCAGGCTCACGCCAGATGGTACTGTGCACGCGATCGATGACACTGGCAAGTATTTCTGGTCGTTTTCGTCTGGAGGGAGCTCGCTCGTGGAGATTGAGCCGATTGAGCAGTATGCCGACGAGGCGGAGCATTTCGACCAGGTATCTTGGGTTCTTAGCCGCTACGCGTTTTTAGGGACGTGAATTCTTTTGCAATCCTTTCTAGTTTTTCCTTTCAAGTCTTGATAGAAGAGTTTCCTCCCAGCACTGTCGAGCTCTTGTAGAATTTACATAGCCAAGCCTTGTTTTTTTACTTATTTGTGGTTCTGGAGCTCACACTTTTTATTCTTCACAGGATTACGAGACTTTGAAGAAGTACATTGCTGAGAGCCCGATCGTGAGCGAGGGTGGCGTGGTGATAGGGGCGTCTTTGAAATCAGTGTTCGTGGTCGACCCCAGCACCGGGACTCTGATCCACAAGTTTGACATCAACGGAACAACGTCTGGGAAGGATGCGGAGCCGCTGCTATCCTCGATGCTCAAGGACTTTAAGCCCCTCTTCTTCCAACGCACAGATTATTCCTTGACGTGCTTCGAAGTCTCAACCGGCTCCGTCAAGTGGACGATACGATTCTCGGAAGTTGCCAACTTGGCGGAGGATATCGACTATCCAGGTATCGCAGCAGGAAATACAACCAGCTTGACTGTGCTTGTCTCTGATGGAAAGCCATCCAAGCGCACGTTTCAAGGCACGAAATTCACACCGATTATCGTGGAGCCACCGTATTACCTCGACTACCTTGTCAAGAACCACACCTTGCCTCCAGTCTCGGCTCCTTCAAATGCGATTCTGGCACTTCCTAGCGGATCCAATCCCAGAAACAGCACCAACAGCGGCAGGGGAAGCTTTCCAGTTGGGTGGCTTTTCGGTGCACTGCTTGCATGTCTGGCTGTGGTAACTCTGGTGCTGAAAGGAGTGCTACACTTTGGACAGAAAGAAAAGCAGAAGAAGGAAAAGGAGCAGCAGCAAAAGCGGAAGAAACGCAGAGGTCCGAAGGGTGATCGAGCCTCTCAAGAAAACGTTAGTAAACAGGTGGATGATACGAAAGTGGATCAACCGAAAAAGCAGGATGCAGATGGAAGAATTGGGAGCTTGACGATCTCTAAGATAGTCATCGGTTACGGAAGTCATGGCACCAGGATTCTCGAAGGCAAGCTGGATCAGAGGCAGGTAGCTGTGAAGTCGATACTTAGCGGCTTTTACCACAAAGCCTCGAAGGAAATAGCTGCTCTCATCGAGCTGGATACTCATCCAAATGTGGTGCGGTACTACTCAATGGAGCAGGACAACGACTTCGTCTATATAGCTCTGGAGAGATGCAGCTTTAACCTGGAAACATTTATTGTCGTGCACGCTGCTGGCGCAGACAATCGAACTGAAGTAAACGAGTTCGAGGAGAAAGAACTCCAGGAGATTTTGCAGCAAAAGCTCACCTTGTGGGATAGGTCCTGCCTTCCAAGCCCGTTGCTCATGAGACTGATGAGGTAGTTTTCTTGTTGCTGGCTCACGTACTATTTTCTTGTTCGCTTTTCATTACAGAGATGTTTTGGAAGGACTCGTTCATCTTCACAAGCTCGGCTATGTTCATCGAGACTTGAAGCCTCAAAACGTCTTGATTCTTCGGAGTGGCACTTTTCTGAGCGCAAAAATATCCGATATGGGAATCAGTAAGCGGCTGAATGATGGAGCGTCAGGCATTGACAAGCTTACGACTGGTACGATTCTATTTGCCAAAAACAAAAGAAAGAGAAAGATTTTACGTATGTTTAAACAGGTATGGGCAGTTCCGGCTGGCAAGCACCCGAACAAATCCAGGGCGAGCGGCAAACTCGAGCTGTAGATATGTTCAGCGTTGGTTGCCTCCTTTACTTCTGCGTCACTGGCGGACAGCATCCATTTGGAGGCCGACTGGAGCGTGACATGAACATTGTGTCTGGTAAAATGGATCTCTTTGCTGTAGATCACTATCCAGAAGCTATCGACATCATTTCAAGTTTGCTTGCCATGGATCCCAAAGACAGGTACAATCTTTGGATATATTTCTGATCAATCCTTTTCTGTTTTACACAGACCAACTGCTATGCAAGTAAAGCTTCATCCATTTTTCTGGCCCCCGCAACAGCGCTTGCAGTTTCTCATCACTGCTAGCGATCGTGTCGAACGCGAGGATAGAGAAGCCAGCTCGGCGGTACTGACTGCGCTGGAGGCCGTGGCTCCGACTGCGTTGGGCGGAGCATGGGATGAGAAGCTGGACCCTTTACTCATCAACAACCTCGGCCGCTACAGGCAATATAACTATCAGGCCGTGCGGGATTTACTCAGGGTCATTCGTAACAAGGCGAACCATTACAGGGAGCTTCCTGCCGATGTACAGGTAACTCTTTTCTCCCAAGGTTTACTTCTCTTCTTCTACCGAATTGCTGAGTTCTTTTTGGTTTCTTTGCAGCAAATACTAGGAAGCATTCCTCAAGGCTACGAGAGCTACTTCCGGACTAGATTTCCGAAGCTCCTCATGGAAGTTTACAAAGTTATAGCAGACCACTGTTGGGAGGAGGAAATGTTCCAACCATATTTCTCCGAGGCCGACGACTACTTATGATACACTCCATTATTATCGGTGTCAGCGAAAGACCACTCGCAGCAGCTCGAGCGCTCTGGGCCTTAAGATTCGTGCGCTTGCAGATAATTCTTTGTCTTGTTTCAACCAGCGCCTGCGAGACAAAGACAAACAAGGTATGGCTCTCTTCCCCTTTATAATCGTTTCGTGGTTTCATCAAAATATCTAACGCTTGCTCCTTTTCTCAGGTCTCTTTTTCTCTCCCGTTTTTTAGCTTCTCGAGCTTCTACATTGGTTTCTTCGAGAAGTTCGTAAGTGATTCCATTCCTTTGGTTTTAAAGTTCTCTCCCAGCATCACGCGAGCAATGCCACCGTCCTCGATCATCCGCCAGGCACTGGAAGCTCTGGCCAGTGGCAAATGCGTCGCCATTCTCGACTCGGAGAGCCGCGAGGGCGAGACCGACTTGTTCTTCCCGGCGGCCACCACCACCCCGGGCGCGCTCCGTACTCTCCGTACGCAGGCCGGGGGCGAGCTCTACATCGCCATTGGCAGCGAGGTGGCCACGACGTTCGGGCTGCCGTACATGGGTCAGGTGCTGGCCATGGCCCATTCCCACCCCGTGCTGCAGTGCAGTGCCAAAGGTACGGTAATGTGCCAGGGCTCATGCTCGGTTGGAATCTCTTTGGACCACAGGAGCCTCAAGACTGGGGCGTCCGACGTGGAGAGGAGCTACACGTGTCGCCGCCTGGCTGGCCTGTGGGGCGAGCACAGCTGTGCCTCCAATGGCAATGGTGGTATTGTCAAGCCTCTTACAAGTGCCCAAGAGGCATTTGGGAGAGAATTTCATGCTCCAGGCCATATTTTTCTGTGTGTGGAGAACTCTTTGGGCTTGAGAGCTAGGCAGGGCCACACTGAGCTATCAGTGGCCCTTGCCAAAGCAGCAGGGATCTCTCCTCTCATGGTAGGCTTTTTCTCTCTATTATTTTTCCTGACTGTTGTAATCATCTGTTAGCTTTGTATGATTCTTTTTGCTCTGATTGATATTCCTGTGCTTTCTATGATATTAAGATGCTAACTTGCATGTTTTCTCTCAAGCTTTTCTCTTTTTCTTTCCTTTTTCCTTTTTCCTTTGACCGTTTTAATTCTGTTAGCTTTGTATGATTCTTTTTCCTCTGATTGATATTCCTGTAATTTGTAGATGCTAACTGATCCTTCTAGGTTGGCTGTGTGATGCTGTGTAATGAGGGTGATGACTTTGGAGCCCTTCCACTTCAGGATGCCAGATTCTGGGCTGAAAAGCACCAAGTACCATTCTTAGCAGGCCAAGAGATATTTGATTTCACCAATGGCTTAGCTTGATTGGAAAGCTGGAAGATAAGTTTCATGAATCTCTAAAGTGGAAAGGTGTTTGCATTTCATTCATTCATTCATTAGCTGGGTTTTGTGGCGCCCACCAAGAAGCATGAGACTGACGGATTATAGTAAGCCGTTTTGATGATCTTGTGATGCCTCTCCCATCCCATGTTTGAAATTCCACTTGTCAACCATTACCCCAACCTTCACGAAAATCCGCATCTCGCCCGTCCTATAATCCCCGTTAATGCTAATGTTGTGTGAAATTTCACATGATTATGATATGATCCATTATTTCTAAAATTCTATTTCTATTTTGAAAAAGATTTCCTCATGGGAACCCACGCACGGTCAGGCAAGTTTTAAATGGTGGAAACGCATATTCGCGTTCCATTCATAAATACAAGATGCTCGGAGAGAAGAGAAGAGAAGAAGCGCTTCTACACGACGAGATCATCTCCATCAATGGTAGTACCTATCGTATTTTTATAGCCCATGTGGTTGCCTTCAATAGGCGTGTCCTTGGCGTACGGACGGAGAGAAACTTTTGGCTCCGTGCCGCTAACAAGAAAGAACCTCTGCGAGAGAATATAAGATAAGATACCCACGTTTAGTACCTGGATCTTCCCGGAGCGTGGTTTAGATTGGAACCTTTAGCAAGGACACGGCCCTTCTCGATATTTTCTTCCCTGGCTCCATCTCGATCTCCAAAGCTTAATCCATGGATATGGCTGGCCAGGCCTGCGAGTAACAATGAGAGTTTGTTAGCCAAATATCAAGGAAATAGATTTTCTATCGCCCATGGTTTGTCACATGTGGATTCCAACAGACAACGAATAAAACAGCTAAAGACACATTCCCTTCACACTCTCATTGTCCCGACACTATCACTGGAAAAGGAGAGGATAGACAAAAATTTCTTCCTTTTTCTATCAGCAGAGGCACTGGATGGATGGTTACTAGCTGGTAGTCTATACTGACAAGCGCACAAGGAACAAATGGAAAGGAACAAACGCACCTATAGACCAAAGCAAAGGAACTCTCTGCTCTAGGTAGACACCTGCGTCTAAGTGAATCGATTCACAGTACCTGAAAGAACCAAGTTGCTCTGGCTTTGGACCAGTCGAAGAACATATTTTGATCAGCTGGGATCACGCTCTGGGATCTGACAAAACAGTGGAAGAATCATGTCAAGGAGAAGAACATTGTCAGAGTACCTGGATCAGACAGCATTCACGTTGCCTAGAACTCTGTAATGCGGCTCTGCCAAGAAAAGAGAGAAACAAAGCAAAAGGAAAAGTTAGCCAGGAAGAAAGGAGCTTGCTTTGGGGAAATTCGGTGCCATTGATGAGCAGCAGCTCCAAAAGGAAGAGAGGTGGCTGCCTGCGCGACAGCCGCAATTAACTTCTCACTCTCTCCCTCTCCCTCTCCCTCTCCCTGTCCGCGACGAGCACCGAATTCCCACCTTCACACCCAGAGCAGCATCTCAAGAAACTGTCCAAAACCGATACGTGTCGGAGCAAAAAGAGCTTTGTGGCTTCTCCAGCAGTAGCAATGCCGCGCCGCCACTACGATACTACTCTAGAAGAAAGATGAGATCGCAGGAAACGAAGAACCTCTGTGCGCCTCAATTGTGGACTCTGATCCGATGATGCAGAGGATCCGGGCCGGAAGGCACCAGGCGGTCGGAAGCCGCGAAGGCATCGTGCCCCGGAGCTTGGCGGCAATCATCGCCCGGGCAGCTCAAGTGGAACGACGTCGAGAATCCCGCGGAGCGCCGGAGTAGAAATCTTCGGTTGTCGCTGGTGATAATCTGCCAGGATCGAGATATTTCGTGAGCGATCGATGAGGAGGGGAGGGATCGAGAGAAAAGAAGAGGATTTCCGGATTTTCTTACCGGATTCTTGACTCCCCCGCGCGATGTCGATTCAATGCCGATCGCTAGAAGCAGCAGCAGCAGCAGCAGCGCGAGCGTCGCCGAGGAGCGCGCAAGAGAAGGCGCCATTGCATTGGGATCGATCGATCGCTCCTCTCTTTCTTCTCCACACTGGAAGAGGGGAAACGAGGACGAAGAGTTAGGGTTTAAAACCAAAATGCTTAAACGCGCGACGAGTACGATCGACGCTTGGTACGCGTACGGCTGCCCGTCCAGTCGCGATGACGGGTGAATCCAACGGTGCCAATTTCATTAAAGAAGAAAAGCCCATGATGGATCGAACCCGAGCCCCAAGAGGAAAACAAAAGATACCGCGGAATCATGCCCGTCACATGGAAGGAATTATACCAATTTCCCGCGCGAATCTTTTCAAACAAAGTGAACATTCGTTTAGGTCAGGGTTTTGGGATGAAGAGGCGCCACGCTCGAGAGCCGTGGCGGCAGTGGCGCCGCCGCCGTGATCGCGGCCTCGCAGAGCATCTCCACCGATGTAGATCGTCCCAGCACAGGTTGGAACAGGAAATCTTGGATGGATGAATCGTCGATCAATCGATTCCAGGCAAGCGAGCATCAGCAGCGATCTAAGCTCTCATTCTTCCCTCTCGTCGCGCTCATCTTCTACGAGGTCTCTGGCGGGCCGTTCGGGGTGGAGGATTCCGTGAGGGCGGCCGGGCCACTGCTGGCGATTCTAGGGTTCATCATCTTCCCCTTCCTGTGGAGCGTCCCCGAGGCCCTCATCACGGCGGAGCTCGCCACAGCGTTTCCAGCCAACGGCGGCTACGTCCTCTGGATCTCGGCCGCCTTTGGCCCCTTCTGGGGATTCCAGGAGGGATTCTGGAAGTGGCTGAGCGGCGTCATCGACAATGCGCTCTACCCGGTCCTCTTCCTCGACTACATCAAGCGATCGGTGCCAGTCTTCGCCACCGCCGCCGCGAGGTACCCCACGCTCGCGATCCTCACGGCGCTGCTCACATTCGTGAATTACAGGGGGCTCACCATCGTCGGCTTCGCGGCCATCCTCTTGGCATTCTTCTCGCTGCTGCCATTCGCGATCATGGGGATTCTAGCTCTTCCGCGGATCAAACCGCGGCGATGGATCGTCGTGAGCATCCGTGAGACACAGTGGCGCGGGTACCTCAACAGCCTCTTCTGGAATCTAAACTTCTGGGACAAGGCCAGCACTCTAGCCGGCGAGATCGAGCGACCCAGCGAGACGTTTCCTCGAGCTCTCTTCGCGGCAGTGCTCTTGGTGGTGATCTCGTATATCATTCCACTGCTGGCGGGCACTGGAGTGCTGGATCTCCACCGCGAGGACTGGGAGGATGGCTACTTCGCGGACATCGGCCGGGAGATTGGAGGGCAGTGGCTCAAGTGGTGGATCAACTCCGCGGCGGCGCTGTCCAACATGGGTCTCTTCGAGGCCGAGATGAGCAGCGACTCTTTCCAGCTCCTGGGCATGGCGGAGATTGGGATGCTCCCCAGGATCTTTGCGAGGCGATCCAAGCACGGCACTCCAGTCCTGGGGATTTTGTGCTCGGCCACCGGGGTGGTGCTGCTGTCGTGGATGACTTTCCAGGAGATCGTGGAGCTGCTCAACTTTCTCTACTGCGTGGGGATGCTGCTCGAGTTCGCGGCTTTCATCTGGCTGCGAGTGAAGCGCCCGGATCTCCACAGGCCGTTCAAGCTCCAGCTCGGGACGCTCGGGGTGGTGATGTTTTGCCTGCCACCCTCGGCGTTCCTGGTGCTGGTGATGTGCCTGGCTTCCATGCGGACGATCTTTGTGAGCTGCGGCGTGGCTGCCGTGGGGATCGTCTTGTACCCGGCGATCATGTTC
The DNA here is from genome assembly GCF_000143415.4 of Selaginella moellendorffii. Lineage (NCBI taxonomy): Eukaryota > Viridiplantae > Streptophyta > Lycopodiopsida > Selaginellales > Selaginellaceae > Selaginella > Selaginella moellendorffii. The sequence continues at coordinate 188,988 of NW_003314296.1, read as the reverse complement.
GTCAAGTCCAAGAAATGGGTGGAGTTTGCTGTGGACACGGAGATCATTGCTCCTCCTCCTCCTCCTCCTGAACAAGATCACGGCGGCCAGCAGCAGCAGCAGCTGATACAGCTCGTTCCAGATGATCGAGGAGGTGACCAGCACCGGGAACTGCGAGGACAAGTTTCGTAGTTCCGTTATCCACCAGCGTTTTCCTTCGCCACGTCTCTCGGTCCTTCGGCTCTTGGTAAGTTTTCTCGCAGTTTTCTAAATCTTACTCGGTTTGTGAGCCAGAATTTAACGTCGAAAGAAGTGGGAGAGTTCCAAGCTACACACACAGTTACAAATGTTATCACAGTAGCATCGATCGTGAATCTTGAATCAATTTTTAAGAGCTTCTTCGCACTCCTTGGAGTTTGTTCCTTGGCTATTCCTAGCCAACCTTTCATCTTTGAGTTTTTCCATCTCCGTCTCTAAGTTGCTTCCATCTCCGAGAACTTACGTTGCTTTTATTTTTTAGTTTTTCTGCTTCCATCAGCTTGCTTCTATCTCCAAGCTTTTCTGCGTAGCATCTCCGGGTTCTCAGCAACCTTAGCCTCGAGTTTCTAGCAATCTTAGTTTGAGCTTCACTGTTTATTCTTGCTAATCTCTTTTCGTGTTTTGCTTCCAGGACTTCAATGCAGCTCAAGTGGTCGAGCGACTCAACACTTCGGTCGCCGAGCAACGCAAAGCGAATGATCTGAAGGAACTGGAACTCAAATGCCTGATGCGACAGATCAGAGCGGAGGAGGAGGAGGAGCTGGAAACCAAGCGCGAGATGCTCAACGTGACTGGATAAAAGGTGACGCTAGATCCCAAGAAGCTCCACACCAAGGAGACGAACGAGCTGAAGAGCTTGAGCAACGACTTCTATCTTAAGGGGCTCGGACAGCCACTATCTCGACTGGCTGGTGTGTTTGGAAGAAGCTTATCTCTCAATGCCGTAAGCTTGTGCTCTCAAGCTGGGTGGCCGAGATGAAAAGGTATTGTTTCTCGATTTCCTTGTTTCTTCGTTGTCAATCTCTCAGCGTTTTATGTCTTTTTTTATACAGGCTGCTAAATGGTGGGGCTGGAACATAGCTTATGGTGGAGCTGGAACTTGGAACCCATGCTGTCCAAGCTGGCCAACAATGCGAAGGACTTATTTTCCGTATGGTTCCTGTATGGCGGAGGGCAACATGGGAATGTGGATTCATCTGCAAGGGCCTCTACCCAACAGACCATGCCGATGTTTATAGTCTTGTGGTGCCCATCAAGAAGCGTAAGACTTTATGTCCTTGCTGCTGCTGCCGCTGCTGATGTTGTTTGTTCCTCCCTCCTCCGCGCCACTCACTTCGCTCCCCTGCCGCTTCACGCCCTGTTATTTCCTCGCTTCCTATTAAGCAGGTCACGTTTCGTTCGAAGCAGAAGTTATTACACAGCAGTTTCGAAGCAGAAGTGGTCAAGTAACGAAGGCAGCATCAAACAGGTGTGGGGGGCAGAGGACATGGATTAAGTTAGCAGCAACCATAGAGCAGGACATAGTCCAGTACTGGGATGGACTATGAAGATTAGTTACGTAGAAGCAGGTTGAGCAGGTGTTTAGAGAAGTATAGCCGAAGTATAGCCGAAGTAGCCGATAAGTATAGCCGAAGCTAGGAAGCGGGTAGAGGAAAGAATGTTGTCTTTAGATATAGTAGCAGATTAGCCAAGAGGGCTCAGCTAAGGAGACTAGTATTTTGGTAGCAGGAGATTGGCAACAAATTAGATATAGAGGTGTTGAAGATTACTTGCAGCAGGCATAGTCGTAACAGCAGATTAGCCAGGAGGACTCAGCTAAAGGATACTAGTGTTTCGAGCAGACTAGCAAGGATTGATTAGCTGTTGCAGGACTCAGCTAAACAGGAGAGAGTGTTAGCAGTAAAGTCCTCCACCACTTATCTGTATAACAGCTCTAGTTCTCTTTCACTTTCGATTTGTCAGCCACCTCCTTAATTTGATGATCAAATGGTGTGTAGTTATTTCTCTTTAGTGCGATCTAACTGTGTCAAAGCCCTGGCAATCTCTCGGCGATTGTTTGTCGTGCTCCGTCCCCCAAAGTTGCGGTTAACCTAGTACATTCAAATGGAATCACTCTTGAAAGCACCAGTAGCTCTCATCATCTAATGTAACTTCTCCCTGGAATTACTTTCCCAACACCATGTTATAGATTTCGAGACTTTCTGGTCCTCATATTACAGCATTATACACACTCCAAAGGAGAGTAAATATATACATCAAAGCCAAAAGATCATTAAAAAATAATCCATGCCACTTATAAATCGTAATTTGTGCCACCGGAAGAGAGCATCCAGTAGCTTTGAATTGCTGGCCTAAGTTTGATATGAGCGACGTAGTACCTTTCAGTTGAGAGGAACACGAGCAACAAGGCAATTTATGCCTCCACAATCATATTCTCGGCTTCTCGTTGCAGTATCAGATGGAATCCTTTGGAAAAAAGCAAATAAAATAGACCAAGTACCTTGATGATGGATTTTTTTCAAAAACAGAGCACAATAACGTTAAAATGCATAGGATAGTTGGGATGGTGATTTCTACAAGTTGAGATCTGCATCGCGAGCACCAGGAGTTGACAAGTTCTGAAAGCTAAAAGAATGTCTCACCTGTGAGAAAGTACTAGATTGACAAGCATGCCAGCACCGTCACAAGGAGATCCAAGCTCAGGATAGTTTGACACGAGGAGCGAGGCAATAGAGAAAATGCTGCTCAGTGATTTTCTTTTACTTTGGCGGCGAGACAGCCCCAAGCCTTGGGCTTGCAGCACCAGCCGTCACTTGGAGTAGCTGCAACATAAGAGACTCTTCTCCGTTCTCAGCATAGCCAAGCATCAAGACGTTCCATGAAACGTCTTGCGAAACCACCCTGTCAAATACCCATACTTCGTGTACATGTCCATGAGCGTGTTGGTTGTGTAGCTCAGCGAAGCTGCTCTTGGAGAGGATTCTCGAGTGGATATCAAAGCGGAGAGTTGAGCTTGACGACCTTCCCGCAGATCTTCTTGATGGCTAGAGCAATTCCACGACACCACGTCGCGATTCTTCATCCCATGGCGTTGAAGATGGATCGCATCATCCAGGCTGCCGCATCCATAGCCGCTACGAATGCCTCTTGGTGGATTCGCTCCAGATCTCTGGCGCCGCCGCATTCCTTGATCCATGCGATTTGCGCACCTGATCCGAGAATATCGCGGCCGCAGCGCTGATCCTCTCCCAAAGCATTTAATTTTTACACAGTGAAGCTTTTTTTTTTTTTTTTTTTCTTAGATAGCTGTGATCCTTTTCATAACTCTGTGGTGTACCATGCAGAACTCTTGATTTCTTTCAAACCATGGCACTTTATAGTGTGTATTGGCTTTTTTTTACTAAAAGTCAGATGCATGATATAATAATATAAACAAATTAAAATAAAACTACACTTTTTATTTTAAAAAATTTAAAACTTCGTCAACTAGTTTTTTTTATGATCACAAGTATTTTCAGAATAAAAATAATTATAGAATTTTTTTAACAAAAAGTAGATTTCATGAATAATTGTTTTTCAAATTCTAATAACTTTTTACCACTTTGTATTATTGACCCATTTTTTCTTCTAAAATAATAAAATATAAATTTAATTAATATTATTTTCATTTTAACATTTTATGAGTATAGAAGTTGTTTGTCTTATGTTTTAAGCAATAAATATTAAAATAAGATGAATCAAAATATAATTTTGTTTTTTTGAAAAGCTCTACTATGATTATATGTATGTAAATGAAAATTAATATACTTTGTTAATTTCAAATTTCACGGTTTACGAGCGATAAAGTCTTTTAAAAGTTTTATAGAATTTATAAATTGTAACAATTTTTCAGTTTTATTAATATTTAAAACTTAATTTAACTTACCATATTACTAATAGATGATACTAAATTACTAAATTATAAGTTTTTGAAAAATATTTAAATTATCCAAGAGCAAACTAACAAAGATAAACTTAAAATTAAACATATATATAATTTTACAGTTTTAAAAATTCCACAAATGACACTAATGGCTACATTAAACTAAAAATGAACAACATTGCGGAACCTTTCAAAAATGGAAAGAAAAAATTTATTAAATTTTAACTCAAATCTAAAACCTAGTGGATGAATAAACTCAAACAAATATATAAATACTAATATTCACAAATATAACTCTCACTCCTTTTATGAATAAAATATGAAGGTATATATGGTTATAACTTAATTCACAAACAAGTAAACTTGTTTGAGCTAAAAAAAGTAATGTTAAATTAAATAATAGTATAAGTTAATTAAAAACCTTATAATAAACTCTTGATCTTATTATCAAATCTAAATGTATCTAAAATTTATTCAAATTTGCTATGAACCTTTTATTACTTATATGGTTTAAAAGATTTAATTGTTATTAGTTTATAGAACTTGAACACCTTTGTTATTGTCATTTTGGGTATTGTTTCCTTATGTAAAAAATTTCAATTGTTATCATGAAAAATTTAAAAGATTCAATATTTTAATGATTTACTTTCAGGTTTAGTAAATATGTTTAATAACTTTCTCTAAATCTTTAGAAACTTTTTGTGAGACACAAAATCCCTAGGCCCCAAAGTGGAGCCGGAAGGGTGCCACGTGGTAGTGACCGAAGCGAAAGCCAAACGAGTGTAACACTCCGACTTGAAAGGTCGAGAGTGGGAGTGGAACTCCTAACGAAGTGCTCGAGGAACGAGCACGAAGCGAACAAAAAGCGAGGCTCCAAAAAGGGACCCAAAAGGACCAACACATGACACGTGGAAGTGTCTGAGATGGACTCGAGTTGGAGTCCGAAGTGGAGTCCGAGATGGACCCGAGTTGGAGTCCGAGATGGAGTCCAAGGTGGACCCGAGATGGACCCAAAATGGAGTCCGAGATGGAGTCCGAGATGGAGTCCGAGGTGGACCCGAGATGGACCTGAAATGGAGTCCGAAATAGAGTCCGAGATGGAGTCCGAGGTGGACCCGAGATGGACCCGAAATGGAGTCCGAGATGGAATCCGAGATGGACCCGAGATGGAGTCCGAGATGGACCCGAAATGGAGTCCGAGATGGACCCGAGATGGAGTCCGAGATGGACCCGAGATGGAGTCCGAGATGGAGTCCGAGATGGAGTCCGAAGTCGAGACCGAGACCGGGACCGAGACCGAGACCGAGACCGAGATCGGGACCGAGAACGAGACCGAGGCCAAAGCCAAGGCCGAGACTGAGCCCGAGCCCGAGTCCGAGTCCGAGTCCGAGTCCGAGTCCGAGTCCGAGTCCGAGTTCGAGTTTAAGTCTGAGAGGGTGAAAGCCCAAAGCGTTTGTCTCCCAGACCCTGGGGGGTTTGGTGAGCTCCAAAAGTATAGTAGGGGGAGGACTGCAGTGGAGCCAATTTGGCCAGGAAAGGCCAGTTTGGCCCAGGAAGGCCGGACCCAGTGTTGGGTGAAAAGCTGCCCACTGGGAAGTCCAAGACTAGAGTGAACACGGACCGACAAGCGGGGTAGCTTGGTGAAGTGTTCAAGAGCCGGCTCTAGTTCCCCCGGGAGATCGACTGGCCGATGCTCCCAGTCCAAGTGTGGGTGGCACTACCTACTTGGATACCTGGTGTGGCTCAACGGAACCTCGCTCTAAGCCCATGGCTAGAGCACCCAAAGGCGAAAGGCAGGGAGAGTACCCATGAGGCCCGCGTAGGGCCACGGTGTTCCGAAATGTTGTCCCAAAGGCCTAGACTGTAGAAAGGAAGAGGAACAGTCCTCTGGGGTAGTGACCAAGGACACAGTCGTGTGGTGAGGAAGTCTCAGAGGACCATGGGACTTAGTGGTCAGGCTTGTGGGTCTCGATCCAGTGGCAGTGTTGGCAAACACGGCCAAGGGCAGAAAGGGACTTAGTGGGGACTGACAGAGGGATATTGGGGAAAGCTATTCCCCTTGTCGGTGGGCATCCTAAGGATGCTAAGGAGTGGATCTGAGATGACCACTCACGGAGGGTTTGCCTAGTCTTGGAGAGCCAAGATTGTGATGCAAGTGGTAATGGACTACCAGTGTGGCAAAGGTGATTAGGCATGGCCTTAGCGTAACGGGTTGCTATGTCGGTGGTACCTTTGAGTGTCGGTCATGGGATCGGACACATGGAGCACTTAGAATAAATGCAAATGTTGAGTGGCATGGATGTCATTCTCGGGGCTAGTAAGTCCTAAGTCCTGGATTGGACTTATGGAGGTTCTGAATGAGACTCCTCCAAGTGGTCAGAGGTGTGGTTAAATGACTAAAGTAGAATGGAAAATTTAGTCGCTTACACTTTTATTTTTAGTTATTGAGTAATAATTAAAAGTAAAAGCCATTTATAACTTCTACTTGTGCTATAGAGGGGTTTTTTACTGCTAATAAAAGACTTCCCCTATTTCTTCTGTTTGGTGTTATTGCCCTATCATTTGAGGCTACAACAGTGAAAACTAATGTAATAAGTTGAATAAAATTTGAAATTTTTATGAAACCTGAAATGTTGTCATGGTCATTAAGTTCAAGTAAATCTTTTAAGGACTCCCATAATGTTTGTTTTGAAATCATAAATTTAAAGTTAATAAAGTTTACCATTTTCTTAATTACATTCATATAAATGTTATATAGCTTTACAAACAATTTTATATTGTGGTTCATTCATTCTTTTATATGTCTATTACTTGAACAAAATTAAATATCTTAAACAGAAAATGAATAGCCCTAAATAAAAAATATATTAAAAACAAAATAAAGTTAATAAAATCTATAAATTTATTATACTTTTAACTCTTTTACCTTTATAATTAAAATTATTATTGTTCTAGTAAAGGAAAAAGGTTAACACACATCTGAATAAATAATTTTAACTAAAATAATTATAATAAAGAAAATAAATTTAATGTGAAATAATTTGTGCTAAGACCAATAAAAGTACATATTTGATTAACTTTCTGTCGTCCAATGATTTGTTAATATAAAGTGATAAAATGCCAATGAAAAAAGTGCTCACAAGCCACAATGATTTAATAATTTTAAAAACTTTGAAAGTTATTTAATAAACATATTTAATCTAAAATTAAATCCATACAAAATTAAATATTTTGATTTTTAATAATAATTTGCTTTTTATAAATAATGCTCACCAAGTTGTAGAAATCAATAAAAAACCCTATAACAAGTTTGGATGAAATTCTAGATGCATTTGGATTTTATATAAGAATCATGAGTTTGTTGTGAAATATATAACTAACTTGCACTATTATTTAATCTAATATTACTTTTTTTAGCTTGAGGATACAAAACATCTATCTTACATTGTTTTTCATTAACATCTGTTTTTTTCATCTTGAGGAATATCAATGCTACTAGAGATTATTTTGTTTTCATACTATGTAATCATGAGCTAATGTAGTCTTCATACTAAATACAAAAAGAAAAAAAAAAGACACACACACAAGACACTCAATAAGTCTCAAGAGAGAAAAAATATAAAGGAAGACACAAATCAAACTGTAACACATAACATGATATCATATGCAGTACTATACATAATATCATACAGTACAATGGTGACTGTTCATCCTGCTCTAGGCAGATTCATTACTTTGCATGCAAGTTGGAACCTCGGAAGTTCTCCATGTTGTGTGCATGATACATTCTAAGACGAATGTTTTCATTGTCGACTGCTACTTGCTCATTCGGGTTCATGCAAGGCCAAAGTCTACCAACAAAAGAAACAGCTAGTTCCTACAAATATGTAGAGAGAGACTTACCCTCTAGGAATATAGGAATTGTATGCCAGCGCACGTAGGAAATAAGCATTATAGCAACTTATCACCCTTTAGTTGTTTGCGACTACTCAGTATCCAAGCATGTTGAGGTTGTATGCTATCTAGTTGCTTGTGCCTCACTAGCAACTATTGCATCTTGTTCATTCTGAAAGGTCTCAATCTGCATTTAGCTTGAACATTAGCTCTCACCTCGGACGCCTTCAAAGCCAGTTGCTCTTTAAAGCTTGTAGGCCTCTGCTGCCTTCGCCACCAAAGAATTGCTATCTTCACTTAGCAGTGTCATCAGCCATGAGAGTCACAGTGTATCCAAGGTATTTTGCACACGGTTCTACTTGTGATGCATCATCTCAATGGCCAACAAAGTGATCGTAAGTCTATCACCAACTTTCTTGTTGTGAACCATACAGGTTATGGCTGACGGGAGCTTATCAGTGAACTCCGCAGCCAAGAAAAGCCGTGCAGCAACAATGGACGAGTCTTCCAATCAGGATCGAAACGAAGCTCCAGCCGAGACCTAGCGAAAGTTGGAAGAGACAGAGGCAGCCGAGCAAAGGGTATGTGGAGTGTGAGCAGGGTACTTGGCCTATCTAACATCAGCTCTCATTCCCGTGATCTTAGTATCTGTTTATTAAGGTTTGCAAGCAGCTAAAACACAAGTTGTGAGGCTGAAAATGTCTGGGACAGAGTTTATCATGGTTTTCTGTTAGGCACTAATTCAGATAATACATAAAAAAAAGGCCTTACAATCAAGTGATCACCTTTTTAATTAGTTGGCTTAGGATGTAAAGGATAGGATCTTAACATTTTCAGATTGCCTTTTTTGGAAAGCTCACTGGCTTCACTCTGCCGACACCATGGTGGGATTGAAAACTTCATAGAGACTTTTCTCGGCATGTACCGCTCCATGTTCCTCCCTCCTATGTTATTCTTTGACGCCACTCCAATCTTAAATCGTGTAAGCATGTTTCACTTTTCTCACAGATCTTTTTCTTTCTCAATGGTGTTCTTGCAGGCTTCTACAGGCCAAACCTGGTATATATCTCTGTGCTGAGATTGTCCAAGGTAGCCGGCTACATGACCAAGCTTGTTACAATAATTGTGATCGTTTCATTTGTTTCGTGGAATGTCCTCCCGGTGTTCGCATTTCTAGCTTCTGTGGCTTACTGGCTCCAGGTATTTGCTCTTGACTACAAAAATGTTTCCTTTCTAAAATCCTTTCTCGCACAAATACTACATCAAGACAATTCGCGAGCTCCCAAGACTAATGGAGATCCAGTGCGTTCCCATCGTTCACCGCTTTGAGGAGTTCCTGAGCGGTTTCACCACGATACGAGCATTCCACTGGGAGCCACAGTGTCTCGAGAGATTGTTCCACCTAGTCAACCTAAACAACCGTCCAATGGAGTTTTCTGACTCTCGGGATCGGCGTCCTTGCCGACGTTTGCTTCTGCGCTTTGATGCTCCTGCTCTTTGCTTTCCCCAAAAATCCAGGTACGTTGTTTCCTTTTGCAAAACTCTCTCTTAGGATGGATGAAAGCTCACGGTTCCAAATGCAAGGTTCGGCTGGAGTTGCTGTTACGTACGCATTGAGCTTGACAACAGTGTTGACATGGACACTGTGGAGTCGAGTTGACACCGAAAAGAGAATAATCTCGGCCGAGCTTCTACTCCAGTATACACATGGCCGCAACTAGGCAATCTGGAACTCAATGAAGTCAAGGTTTCTATCACAGCTCTTGCCTTAAAGTTTGTTTGATCGTGTCTAATAGCTCTTTGTTTCCCAATGTGATCATCGCAGGTTCAGTACAAACCAAACGCACCGCCGGCACTTTGCGGGATCTCATGCAAGTTTTCAGCCGTGGAAACTTGCAGTAAGCATGGAGTCTTGCAGTCCGCGAGAATGAAGCGGCAACTGGAGTTAGTCCGCGGCGCTTCTGCGGAGCTCTTCCGGAGGGTAAGCTCGTCTTGAGGGAATCGCTTCGGATCCTCCAAGACGAGAGGCCTGACGATTCGGTGATGGAAAACAGGTGTGGCTGCACGGATCTGGCGCTCGACGTCTTCGACCTGATGAAAGACCACTTGTCTGATTTCGGCATTTACCGTTGCCGGGCATTTTATCGTGTGATTCCCTCGGGTGGTCTCTCTGGACAGAATGTCTACTATTGTCAACAGGTACGCTTTCTTCGTTACATCTCTCCACTACAGCGCCTAAATCCACGCTCCATTCCTTCGGATCCATCCAGGCGAATGACGCGCAGCTTTGGAAGCCAAGGCCAAGGCCGGGATCGATGCTCTCACCGCCTCGGAGGCCACCATAGCTCACCTCGCTGACAGTTTCCTCGTCACTGACAAGTAAGAAATTCGAAGCTAGGAAAATACGTGCATGCCCGGAATGCCAGACGCTCATGGAGCACCACGATCTCATCAAGCTCCTTAGCAACGTCCACAACAATCTCAACACAACGTGTATATCCTTCCTCCACACTCCTGCCATGGTGCGTTTTGCTCGCAGGACGTCAGGGGAGGATGTCCATTTCAGTCGAAGCTGCAGAGCATCGCTCAACGACGACAGGGAACTCGTGACGACTTAAGTCTCAGCTCCTACTCGTTGCTAACAACGTTACTTTCGTTCGAGTGGTGGAGATGAGTGCCGGTCCAGCTCCCTCGGGTTGATCCAGCATCTACACTACCTGCAGTGAGAGATAAATGGCACAGGTTCCGAAAGCGTTTGCTCAAACTTGTCCCGCGTCCGATTCACATCCTCAAAGTAGTCCCTGGAGAGGCATAACGTGAGGAAGAAAATGTAACGAGGGGAGGAAACAATGTGTCGCTGACCGCGCCTCCCTCCGTAAACTGATAAACCTTTGACGGCATATTCTGTTATATTCCTGAGCTCTCCTTTTACTGGAGGAAGGTAGTCAACTCTGGCAAAGCGTTTGTTACAACGTAGCCGTCACAAGCGAGCATCACAGCCGTTGGAAGTAACTGATCTGGGAAAATGATTTTGAAGAAGTAAAAATCGACAGAAGCTGGAGTTCCATAGCTGAAGTAAAATTCGAGTGGATAGAAGCTTGAGCTCCATTAGGAAAAATCGATTGGATAGAAGCTCGAGCTCCATTGCTGAAGTAAGAATATCCAAACATTTCTTTACACATCGAAGTCTTTTCTTTCTTGTGGTCTACAGTTTCTACAGTTGAAAGAGAACTCTCTCACTGGTAGTGCAAACATCTCCAGCGTCAACTCTCTCCCAAGTCTCCCAAGTCTAACTTCGTTGTCTCGCAGCGCTACCATGGTAAACTCTCGATTCAATCCTTGGGAACCACGGCACCATTCACAAAAACCTTGCGATTGAGCGCCGCGACCATCTGTGCATACGACCAAACACCACCAAAGGTATCTCGCACTCTTCTTCGCAAAATTTTATAGCCTCGGCCAAGTCTGTCGAGGAAAAACTAGTTGAGGTTTTGAAATTACCAGGATCAGACGTCCACTAAAATCTTTATCATCGATTTCTGAGCCCAATCCTGTAAGATTTCTTTTGTAAGGAGAGGCATGGGAACAAGGATTTAATACCAGTCGGTCCATTGTGTCCGAGTATAACTACTTTGTGATCTTTGGGAGCATCAAGGACGAGCTCCTGGATCTTCTCAGCACTACCTTTCATATATGAAATGCGAAATCTTCAAAGAATGAAAAAGGAAGAAAAGTTCTTACAACGAAGAAAGGAGAGTTTTGCCGTAAACTTCATCCCATCGCAAATGGCCTTGCTCCAACTACACTAAGTTTTAAGTGACGATAATCCACACGCTTGAATCCTACAAACGAGTCTCCAGGCCTGGTGTAACACCCAAGAGATCGAGAATGATTTCTCCAGACATCCACACTGTCAGCTGTGGCAACCATGCTACCATTCCAAAAAAGAGTCTAGAGAAAATCAAGAAAAATAGTTACCACATCGCCCACAACTGCAATTTCGCTCAAGATCTACCATTGCTACACCTGATCTGCGCTTAGAACCCACCATATTTTTAAATGAAATTCTTGCAGGATCAATATAGTCAATGAAGGTGCCTGAAAATGACCCTTGATTATGCTTTTTGCTTGTCACAACATTATAAGACATTGCATATTCCACTTTTCACTGCACGTTGAAAGTTAATGAAGAGTCAATAAAAGTCTATAAAGATCCTCTGCCAAGTCAGAAACCAGTTTTGCCTCCATGATCTGGTATTTACATGGTAGCATTCGACCTGAATAAATGGCGATTTTCTATTCCATTGAGGTCAGAATTTACAAATCAATCGCAGGTTGTTTTAACGAATTTATCACCTCCTGGACAGCCGCGTGAGCCTCGGCAGAGATCATATTTAGCGACAGATGGAACGCCTGCAAGTTTTATCACAAAGGGTGGTGAGCTCTAAAGAGACCGAAAAGAAAGCTTGGAAGTTATTATAGAGCATACGCACCACGAATCTCTCCAAAACGGGAACTAAGGATAATAGTCCTTCTCCCGGCAATCTCTCGGCGATTGCTTGTCGTGCTCTGTCACTGCCCCCACAGAAGTTAAAGTTGCTTAAATCTATGAGAAAGCAGTACCTTTCAGTGGAGAGGAACGCGAGCAACAAGGCTGTGTAAGCCTCCACAATCATATTCTCGGCTTCTCGTTGTCCTCTTTGTACAGTATCATCATCCTCGACCTGGAATTATTGAATAACTTATAGAAGAAACAAAAGAAAACAGATCAAGTACCTTGATAATGGATTTTTCTCTCGCTTCAGCAGCTTCCCCGGAACCTTGTTTGCTTAAAAAGAGAGAGCACAATAACGTTAAAATGCCTCTTCCATTTCCTGAGGCTATGTGGGATGGCAGTTTCAAGTCCAAAGCTGCAAGCTGAGATCTGGATAACAAACACGAGAAGTTAACAAGTTCTGAAAGCTAAGAATGTCTCACCTGTTACTCTTGTCTTTCTCTACTAGATTGACAAGCATGCCAAGTACCGTCACAAGGAGATCCAAGCTCATCTCTTCTTGTGACTCGCGAGGATAGTTTGACACGAGGAGCGAGGCGACAGAGAAAATCCCGTTGCATGCTCCAACTTGCTTGCATCCAGTAGCATTATCATTCGTCAAGTTCATCAGAACCTAGAATATATTTCAGCGATTATTAACCGAGGAAAACGAAAAACGATGGCATACCTTGACAGCCGAAAGTAAACATTCTTCTTCTAGCTTGCATCTAGCAGAAGAGCCACCAGCTTCGTGATTCTCAAAAGTTGGATGAAGGGGTTCTACTCTGGACTTGTGTTGATGCTTCGGTTTACCAAATTGAAACTTAATGTCATAATCTGGCTCATCAAAATCGTATGGATCTTGTGAGAAGATATCGTCACTCGCGTTGTCCGTCGTCATAGAAGTATCACTAGGAAATTTGAAGCGCCTGTCGTTATCGGAAACCTTCGTTTGAATCATTTTCTGGCAGTTACTCGTCAGGGATGCCTTTCGTTGCGTGTTGATAATTTTAGCTTTCTGCAGAGCATTTCTCAGCTTGAGCTCCTTTTGGTTTGCAGATTTAGAAGCATCTCTTCCTACAGAAGACAATAAATCACAGAGACAAAAGAACGAGACGACGCACCTTTCAAGGCCGGCCTTTGTTTTTGAATGGCATCATCTTTGCAGGTTATTGTCTCTTTCGTGTTTGAAATTTCCAAACTAGAGTCGACTTCTTTGCCAGCCGTTCTATCTTGACTCGAGATATCTGCTTACAAAAAATTGTGCTGGATGCAAAGAAGAAAAGAAGTTGGTACCTTGCAAAGTATCAATTGCTTTTATAACGATTCCAATGAAGCTCTCTGGCAAAAAAATAGAATTTTGATGGTGCTTCAGTCTCAAAAGATAAGCCTGGATATAAAAATGCTCAGATAACATGAACGCAGACAAAAACAATCCGCACACCTGATTTTCTTCGCTTAAAAATGTAACGTTCTCCATCACCTTCAAACATCTTAGTAGTAAACTGACAGTATGGTCACTCCGAGTCCTTCCCTTCTGAAACGAAAGTAATAAGAGCAAGCAATTCCAACAGAAACTCTCACTGACCATCAAATTTGTAAGACATGTCGCAACAACATTACAGACAACGTCCAAACCACCCAGCTCGCGAAGCCTTTCTTTGAATTGTCCTCCAACCTTTGTCACCGCACCACTATTGTCTACAAAAGTTTTTAGAAACCTCAACCACAATAAACATGAAAGCCATCACGTACCATCTAGAACGACAGCAGAAAGGCACGCTCTCTCTAACGTACGCAATGCCAGTGACTTCGGAGTTAGTTGATTCGTTGTCACAGCGTCACTTGAAGTTTTCGTGGCACGCAACTTCTCATAAACTTTAGCCACAATATTCATCCCATCGCTGCTACTGACTGTATCAGTCTGGCTTGTAACAAGCTTGAGAAGAAAGCGAATACACGGGTCGGAGTCCATCACACTCGCATCATGCCCCTGACAAACAACAAAAACGAAGGAAAAAAAAAATCATTTAGAGTGTACGAGGGGTAGAGAAAACGCTTACATCACTGGCAAGCACGTAAAAAACAGCTGAGGCAGCCAAGGACAACGCCGGATCGCCTGTTGGTAAAGCTACAATAGCATCTACTAAAGTTTTCGCAATCCTGATAAGAAAGAAAGTGCTTGTGATCAAACAACACGAAGAAGAGGAAAAGAAGAAAACTTTAGCGCACCCGTGAGATCGAAGAAAGCGCCTTTGTTGGAGCGAAGCACAGAGCGAGAGAATGGAGATCAAGCTGGCCTGCTGGACTTGGAGAGGCTGTCCTTCGCGCAAGCCATCCATGGCAAAATTCACCTCGTCAACCTGTTCCATCATCTCACCCGATTCCTGGGCCTCCATGAGCGTCGAGTTTGGAGGAGCAGAGAATCCCCATCGCCGGCTCAAGCTCAGGCCCACTTGCCTCTGCAAGCGATTCAATTGCTTGGCCCCGGTGGCCCTGCCCTCGAATTTCTCCACCTGGAAGCTCTCCTCCTCCTGCTGCTGCTGCTTCCTCTTCTTGGGCACATTCTCCTCGATTTCCAGCGACGACCAGTTGGACAAATCCTGCGACGACACAAACCCTGCCTCCTGCGAGCTGCTCCACGCCGATTCCTGCGAGCTGCTCCAAAAGGATTCCTGCGAGCTAGAATCTCCCCGGAGAGAATCGCTACCCCTGTGCCGCCGCTGGTACGTGCGGATTATCATCCTGGCCACAAACCCTAGCCGCTGCCGCCCCGCCCCGCGATCCTCCTCTTCTCGCTACCGCAGGCGCTGCATTCTAGCCGCAGTGCCGAGCTCTCGGCTCTCTCGCCACGATCGCGCGCCGATCGAGCATCCGCCCGCGCTCCTCCCTCCCCAAACAAATTTTGTGAAACAAGGAAAAAGAATATTCCAAAAGTATCTTACATTCATCGTATATTCTTTAAAACATTCTTTTAGGGTTATCGGGAAGTTTTAGAACGTTTAAAGCTTACATTTGGTACTTAGGGTTCTAACCAATGAGAGAGCCTCTCCTCCAGAATGAAGGTACGTATTCACTGGCGAAAGAGGAGGAGAAGATCGTCACGCCTCACGTGACCGCCTCCGCTATCAGCATTGCGTTCTTCCGCTGGCTGGATCCACTCTTCGCCGCTGGTTCCAAGCGGCCTCTCCAGCTCGAAGATCTCCCGTGGCTTGGCGAGAGAAATTCCGCGGCATTCCTCTTCCAGAGATTGCGCGGGAGCTCGATCTGGGATGCGATTTGGCGGCCGAATCGCAAACTAGTGATCGCGAGCGGGATCGTCTCACTCTTGCACGTCTTGGCTTCCTACGCGGGCCCTTTCCTGGTGGCGGACTTCGTCGCGTCTTACGGCACTTCCGCAGGCAAGGGATTCGCGCTGGCGTCGGGGTTTCTTCTCGCCAAGATCAGCGCCAACTTGCTCGAGAGGCAGCGGCATTTCATGCTGTGCCTGCTGGGACTGCACGTCGAATCCTCCCTGGCGTGCCATGTCTTCCACAAGGCGCTCAAGAGCTCGAGGGTTTCGACTGGCGAGGTGGTGAACTTGGTCACCTCGGATGTCCGGCAAGTCGGGTGGTTTTGCTGGGAGATCCACAGCGTTTGGACGCTACCACTCGAAGCACTGCTCGGTTTGATCATCCTCTACAGAGACGTCGGGCTTGCGAGCTTTGCAAGCGTTGGAGCGCTGATCGCTTGCACACTCTGCAACGTTCCACTCGCAAGTATTCAAGAGAAGTCGCAAGGCAAGATGATGCGAGAGCGGGACTGCCGGATGAGAGCTACTGCCGAGTCTCTGCGAAGCATGAGAACTCTCAAGCTTCATGGATGGGAGGAGAGTTTCTTGCGCAAGATCGAGCGCCTCCGAGCTGCTGAGTACGCCCATCTCTCCAGATACTCTTACGTCCAAGCACTGTCAAAGTACGTTTTTGCCACTGCTCCGTCGGCCATGGCTGTGGTTGCTGTCGCGTTGATGGCAAAGCTCCAGCCGGGGAAGATCCTTTCGGCAGTCGCAGTGTTTCGGATGCTGCAAAGCATGCAGGACGGGATCCCGGATTTCATTAGCTCTCTGGTGGGAGTTCGTGTCTCCATGCAGCGGTTGTCCAAGTTTTTCGAGGCCAGCGAAGTGGAATCGAGGCCAGAGTTTACAGGTTGTGGTGGTGCTGCTGCTGCTGCTGCGATCGAAGTAAGAGCGGCCAGTTTCAGCTGGGACAGGGATCCAGAGCATCCAACTTTGAAAGACATAAACTTGGAGGTTCCCAAGAGATGTTTCGTGGCGATCACTGGAGCCGTTGGTTCTGCCAAGTCGAGCCTCCTTTCGTGTATCCTGGGACAGATGCCAAAGCTTTGTGGAGAGGTATACGATTTGATATCCTTACTTAACAGGCTCTGTCACAAAATAAATAATTCTTTCAGGTGATTGTGAGAGGCACAACTGCTTACGTTTCTCAGTCGGCATGGATACAGCATGCTACCGTGAAGGAGAACATCTTGTTCGGGAGCGAGATGAACAAGGAAAAGTATGACAAGATCATCTCTTCTTGCCAGCTCAAGAGAGACTTGGAGATGCTAACCCATGGCGACGAGACACGCATTGGCGATCGAGGTGTGACACTGAGTGGGGGACAAAAGCAAAGACTCCAGCTCGCAAGAGCCATGTACAAGGATGCTGATATCTATCTCCTGGATGATCCTCTCAGTGCTCTCGACACTCAAACATCCAGGGACATTCTCAAGGTAAGTGCGAACTCCCTGTCTCTTTTGTTCACGAGTTTAAGCACTTTGCAGGAATGTATCCAAGGGATTCTGTGCACGAAGACCGTTCTACTTGTGACGCATCATCTTCAGTCCATCCAAATGGCCGACAAAGTGATCGTAAGTCTGTCAGAAATTTTCAGGTAGAACTTGTTTCGATCTTGTCGTGGACCATGCAGGTAATGGCGAACGGGAGCTTATCAGTGGACTGCGCAGAGCAAAGCCGAGCGGCAGCAGAGAGTGCAACAATGGATGAGTCTTCCAATCAGGATCGAAAGGAAGATCCAGCCGAGATCCAGCAAAAGTTGGAAGAGCCAGAGGCAGCCGAGCAAAGGGAGTGTGGAAGTGTGAGCGGGGGCGTCTACTGGGCCTATCTAACATCAGTCTATCGAGGAGGTCTCATTCCAGTGATCTTAGTGTCACTGGCTATTTATCAAGGCTCGCAAGCAGCCGCGACATGGGAAGTTGCGAGGCCGAGAACTTCCGAGGCAAAGCTTGTCATGGTTTTCGGTTTGCTCTCTTTGGGAAGCTCGCTGGCTTCACTCTGCCGAGTCTTGCTTGTCGCCGTGGTGGGATTGAAAACTTCACAGAAATTCTTTCTCGGCATGTACCGCTCGGTGTTCCTCGCTCCTATGTCGTTCTTCGACACTACTCCGATCGGATGTATCTTAAATCGTGTAAGCATGTCTTTCAGCTCTCTCGCTAATCTTTTTCTTGCTCGATGGTGTGTGCTTGCAGGCTTCTACAGACCAAACCTCGGTAGATATCTCTGTGCCGCTGAGATTGTCCGAGCTAGCCGGCTACATGACCGAGCTCGTTACAATAATTGTCATCGTTTCATTTGTTTCGTGGCATGTCCTCCCGGTCTTCGCGTTTCTAGCTTCTGTGGCTTACTACCTCCAGGTATTTGCTCTTGACTACAATATTATTTCCTTTCTAAACTCTTTCCACGCAGAGACATTACATCAAGACAATTCGCGAGCTCCCAAGACTAATGGAGATCCAGCGCGCTCCCATCGTTCACCACTTTGAAGAGTCCCTGAGCGGCCTCGCCACGATACGAGCATTCCACCGGGAGCCACAGTTTCTCGGGAGATTGTTCCACCTCGTCGACGTAAACAACCGTCCACAGTTCCACAACTTTGCATCCATGGAGTTTCTGGCTCTCAGGATCGGCGTCCTTGCCGACGTTTTCTTCTGCGCTTTGATGCTCCTGCTCGTTGCTTTCCCCAAAAGTCCAGGTACGTTGTTTCCTTTTGCAAAACTCTCTCTTAGGATGGATGAAAGCTCACGGTTCCAAATGCCAGGTTCGGCAGGAGTTGCTGTTACGTACGCCTTGAGCTTGACAACAGTGTTGACATGGACACTGTGGAGTAGAGTTGACACCGAAAAGAGAATAATCTCGGCCGAGCGTCTACTCCAGTATACACAACTCCATTATCAATCTCCACGGAGAGGGAAGCATGTTCAGCCTGCTGAGGATTGGCCGCAACTAGGCACTCTGGAACTCAAAGAAGTCAAGGTTTCTATCACAGCTCTTTCCTTAAAGTTTGAACGTCGGAGGCATGTTCTAAAGCTTTTTGTTTTTGTTCGCAGGTTCGGTACAAACCAAGCGCACCGATGGCACTTTGCGGGATCTCATGCAAGTTCCCAGCCGGGAAGAAAGTGGGCGTCTTGGGACGTACTGGCAGTGGAAAGTCGACACTCGTGCAGGCAATTTTCCGCACAGTGGAGCTCACTTCTGGCCAAATTCTCATCGATAGTCTCGATATCTCTGCAGTGGACGTGCATCTCTTGCGTTCCAAGCTGAGTATAATCCCGCAGGACCCCGTTCTCTTCGAAGGAAGCATACGTTACAACTTGGATCCACTGAGTACGTTCTCGGACGATCGAATATGGGAGGTATAATGTATGCATATGAACCATGGCTCTTGTAATGTGTGAATAACTTGCGTTCTTCACACAGGTTTTGAGGAAATGTGAGCTCATGACTGCTGTGGCTTCCAAGGGAGCTGGTCTCGATTCACTCGGTAACGAAGTTTTGTCATTTGATCTAGGATGGATCTGTCGTTTGTGATGTTCTTTTGAAGTTTCGGGAGATGGCGAGAACTGGAGCATGGGACAAAGGCAACTCTTGTGCCTTGGCAGAGTGTTGCTGAAGCAATCAAGGATCGTTGTGTTGGATGAAGCGACGGCATCGATCGACAGTGCCACCGAGAGAATCATACAAACTCGTATAGCTGAAAACTTCCAGGAGTGCACTGTGGTGACGATAGCACACCGCTTGGCAACAATCCTTTCCAACACTGATCTAGTTGCCGTGTTGCAAAATGGTAAATCCGCGATTGATCCTCTCTTTTTTACTCTCAACTCAATTGTCTTTGTGGATTTGAAGGCAAGCTTGTGGAATTCGATGCACCACCTGTGCTTTCGAGCAATCCATCCTCAGCGTTTGCGACACTGTTGAGAAACCATCCCTGAGATCATATATAAGCCTTTTCGTCACCTTTTTCTATAGCCTATGCCTTTTCGTTCTACAGCTTATAAGTTGAAACTTCGCGTAGACCTAGAAAGACGATGATGAGCTCGAGTTTCCGGTGGGGTGATGTGGAGGACGAAGAGGTCGATGTGTTGCCACCAAGAAAGGTCGTCGGGCCAGACGAGAAGGGGATCAAGATCATCACCTCGTGGCGCAGGAATGAAGACACTGGCAAGCTGATCAAGGTAATCGAGACAGTGAGAGTGACGAAGAAGACGAAGAAGATGAGCCCCGCGGTTCTTCACCGCAAGCAGCTCAAGAGATTCGGCGACGTCGCAAACGCAACCGAGGGCGTGACGCTCGTCTCCGTGGACGAGATCCGGCTCGAGAAGCCCGGCTCGAGGAACACCCGCAGCGATAACGTCGATCTGGGGCTGCCCAGCTCCGGTAACACGTCCTTGATCGTTTGCCGGGCCTGTGGGAAAAAGGGCGATCACTGGACGTCGAGGTGCCCTTTCAAGGATTTGCTGCTCAAGGACGATGATGCGGTGATCAAGCCCGCCGAAGATCACGGCGATCGTGGCGACGTGACTTCGAAGCAAAGCACTGGGAAGTACGTTGCTCCCAACCGGCGTCCCGGAGGAGGAGCGGGATCGAAAGAGACGATGCGCTATAGAGACGATGGCAATTCGCTAAGAGTGACCAACTTGTCCGAGGACACGAGGGAGGCCGACTTGCAGGAGCTGTTTGGGCGATTTGGGAGTATCTCGCGGATCTTTGTGGCGTCGGATAGGGAGACGGGCCTGGGGCGTGGCTTTGCTTTCATAACTTTTGTGAGGAGGGAGGATGCCGAGCGCGCCATGAAGAAGCTCGATGGCTATGGCTACGATAGTCTTATACTCCATGTCGAGTGGGCGGCTCCCAGGGAGAGGCCAGTCAAGGAAAGGAATGACCATAATAAGTAACTATAAGCTTAATATTAATATTAAATCTCTACATTGTTGTGATGAGCTCGAGAAAATCATTTTCCTGTGTTCTGATGTCTGTGCATAGATCAGAAATCGCTGATCACTGGCATCTTGCTTGATAAACCAATGGCTATTCTAAGATGCGAAGGCTTGGGTGGCAATCAGGTGACTATTCTTAAGTTGAGCTCTGGGGACGCAATTTTACCAAGATGCAGGAAAAGTCTGCTTGAAAAAGTTGACCCAGCCTTGGTATTTAGTAGTTCTTGTGTTTGCAGGCCTACAAAAGAACTTGAGAAAGTCAAAGCAAATGTCGATCGTGTCACTATGTTTCATTGGAACAATATACACATTTACTGTTTTATTCAATTGAAACAAAACCATACTTCACATTACCAGTTCAAGCGTTAGAGGCAATCTAGATGATACCAGTTCTTAAGTATGCTGCTAGCAGGGCCTGATGGCACCACTCCCAGCTTAAGACTGCGATCGCGATAGTCTTATTGGGAATATCCTCGTCGCCATGTATGAAGTGGCTGCCTCGTTCAAGCTCGACTCGCTGTCGAGCGCCTCTCGCAGCGAAATCTTTCCTCCTGGAATGTTATGGTCACGGCAAATGCCCAAGGAGGGCACTGTCGCGGGACAGCGGAGGCCTTTCATCGAATGCCACATCGAAATGTGGTGTCGATAATCCAGGCACTTTTTCAAAGCAACGATCTCGTCCAAGCCAGGCACTGTTTCGAACAGATGCCTGACCTCGACACCGTTTCTTAGAATATCATACTTGTGGCGGATGCCCAGCGAGGGCATGTCGAGAGTGCAGCAAAGATCTGAGCCAAGATCGAGAGACCTTATGTGATATCGCTCGATAGGCGACTGCTTTCAGGTACATTTCCTGTCTTTAGTTTTATTTACTGAATTGTTTGAAGTACAAACAGCTATAGCACCTTTACCACCAATGGTGCGACCATCTCACTTGAAAGTTTGAGAACTTCGGTGAGATCCACGGGATGAGTCGGGTCTGCCTGGAACTCGAACTGTTGCACCAAACGAGCAGTCCAGAGGAGAACAGTCGCAAGGCCAAGAGCTCGTCCGGGACACACTCGACGACCAGCTCCAAATGGAGCGAGACGTAAGTCGGTTCCTTTCACGTCGATGTCCTGCTCAAGGAATCTCTCCGGGTTGAATTTCTCAGGCTCGGACCAGATGGAAGGATCATGAGTGATGGACCACATGTTTACCATGGCCGTGGTGCCTGCGGGGACGTGGTGGCCAGCTAAGCTTACGTCGTGGATCGCCAACCGAGCCCAGGAGAGCAAGGGACCCGGAGGATGCATCCGAAGGGTCTCCTTCACGACGGCCTGGAGGTACACCATCTTGTGGAGATGAGGCTCAGCAAGTTTGGATTTTCCTCCAACCATGCTAGTGATCTCATGTCGTAACTTGCTCTGGATTTCAGGATGGAGGACAAGCTCTGCAAGTGCAACCGTGTCAGTGCCTCGAAAAATCATTTCCTGGAAAGCACCACGTAAGTCGTAACAAAAATCAGAGGCAGAGTTCATTTTCTTACCCAGAGAACTGCGATCATGTCCGCATCTATAAGCTTGTCCTCGCCATCCAAGGAGAGCAGCACATCCACAAAGTCGGCTTCGCCAACTTTCTTATCGACCGACTGGCGATGCTCGTCGATGATCCTCTGGACAAAGCTCGTCACTCGGGGAACCAAAACGGCACAGCGCTGGAGGATATTCTGGGGGTCGACTGCCTTCAGAACTGGCAAGTGATCAGCCCAGTTGAATGCACCGAGCAGCTCGAATCCTTCCCTCACCATCTCAGAGAGCTGAGCGGCATCCTCAGAGCCATCCTCGAATCTCCTGCCGAACACTGTCTGCATGATGTTGTTAAGCGAAGCTCGCTGGAGAAAGTCCCGGACTCGGACAAGGCCATCGTTTTCCGCTGCAAAGGTACTCATCGCTTCGATCATCCTGGTTGTCTCTGCCTGACGCGATGGCTCGTGAGCAGCAATCTGGCGTGGCGAGAACAGATAGTTGGAGGCAATTCTTCGCAAGTTACGCCAGTAATCTCCGTAGGGAGCGAAGCCGATTGCTCGTCCAAACAGGAGCTGCTGAGCCGACTGCTTGAGGGGCCTGTCCGCGAACTCAGAGCTATTGAGCAACTCACGTGCCACTTCCGGCTTGCTGGTTATGATCATCCTCGTGTTCCCCAGGCTGAATGCCATGAGCTCCTTTGCATGGTACCTCTCGGCAAGCGCGGCCAACTTTCGGTGAGCTTGGCCTCCCATTTCCGTCAAGACTCCAAGCACTGGCCATCCTCGGGGTCCCGGGATGCTCTGCTTCTTCCTCAGCGCTTTCCCCCATGCATTGCCACCGCGAACAAGCCAAGGAGCCAGGATCGCTGAGATGGCAGCTAGAATGAGCAGTGCAGCAGCAGAGAAGACAGATCTCCATGCATGATCGGTGGCTAAATGCCGGGGGAAGAAAGGCAGAGTGAGGATCCACCAATTGAATCCAGAAGACGACTCCATGATTGAATCGAGAATGCTTTGGGGAGGCAAAGCTTAAGACACTGCCTTTGGTTTCTGATGGTCTCGGGTTTTATAGCGACGAGAAACGAGATTATCCAGAGCTGCATGCCTGGAAAAACTATTGGCTGAGAACAAGAATGCTCGAAATGGTAAGTCTCTAAGATAGTACAGCTTCTACATTTGCTCGTGTCTTGTGGATTTTACTGTTCTAACACTTGAAGAAACTTGATTTGGCAAGTGACTTGATCATCAAACTACAAGTCCCCTTCCTATAAGTGCATCGTTCAAGCGACATTTCATCCAGAATGCGACGAATCTTCTACAGGGTCTAGAGGACTAATTAATCGCGGGTAATTGACGAGCAGCAGTCCCTGTTTGTGACTGGCGGTTTTTTCCGAGATAAAGTGGGCGATACATCGCTTGTTTTCAGCTGTTTCCGCTGGACACTGCCAGATGGTCATCGCTTGGACAACTTTTTTTGCCGAGGACAAGGAAGAGCTCGATGACAGTGGAGCCAATCACTTCGGAGAAGTCGGAGAAAGGTGGCAGCTTGCGCCGAGATTTTCTTGGAAAACACACATGTATAATCAAAGGTATATATATATATAGAACATGCCAAGTCACCCTTTAGGGTTGACAGAAAAATGGCGGATCTTGTGCGAATCGCTGTTGTGGGCGATGTGGTAAATCATTGATTCTTCATTGATTTGCTCTAGACTCTTCGTTTTGAATGGCAGCATGGCGATTGGGATGCCACAGCTGACAGGAGAGCCTTGCAACACCTCAATGTAAGTTAACGAAGATAGACGATGTCCTGAAAGAGGGAAGAACACATATCCCAAATCCTGGCCGCCACCATTCCTTTCATCCATTTCGATGAGGACAGTCCAGTCCTCCAAGCCAATTCGTTAGATTTGAATCAAAAGATGGCACTAAAATCACTCAGTCGGATCTCTTTCAATCAGCCGGATATCGTCTTATTCACGGGGGATTTTGGCGACGAGGACGTGCAAATCGTGAGAGAAGTGGCCAAGCTTGACATGAGCAAGGCCGTGATCCTTGGAAACCATGACTGCTGCCGGAGTGCTCTCGGGTTTGTTCATTGATTCTCCTTGTTTTTTTTTTCTCTTCGTTTCATCTCTCTTTTCTAGCGGTAATATCGACTTGCTCTACGAGAAGCTTACAACCAGCTATCTGGAGCGTCTAGTTGGATATCTCGTTTCTTTTTTCAAGAGACCATCCAAGCCTGCTGTAGAGCAGCAAATCCAGATGTAAGTTCCTCTTTTTGTGGATGTCTAGAGAAATAATTCTCGATTTCTTATCAGGCTTGGAGACTCGTTTGTAGGATTCAAGCGTGTGGATTATCGTCACTTAAAACTTAGTGTCGTTGGAGCGAGGCCATTTGCAATGGGAGGTGATGGAGTTTACGGCAAAACTCTCCTTTCTCCGTTGTAAGAACTTTTTCTTCCTTTTCATCCTTTGAAGACTTCTCGTGTAGATTTGGCATTTCGGATCTGAAAGGTAGTGCCGAGAAGATCAAAGAGCTCATCCTCGATGCTCCCAAAGATCACAGTGTAGTGATACTCGCACACAATGGACCGACTGGTATTAAATGCTTGTTTCCATGCCTCTTCTTACACAAGACTTACAGGATTGGGCTCAGAAAGTCATGATATTTGTGGTAAAGATTTTAGTGGACGCGGTGGAGACAATGGGGATCCTGGTAAGTACAGAACTTCTCGCTAAAGATACCAGTTTTTTCATTTCTTTTTCCTCGACAGACTTGGCCGAGGCTATAAAACTTTGCGAAGAAGAGTGCGAGATACCTTTGGTGGTGTTTGGTCATATGCACAGAAACGAGGGGCGCAAGATGGTCGCGGCGCTCAATCGCAAGGTTTTTGTGAATGGTGCCGTGGTTCCCAGGCGAGAAGGATTGAATCGACAGTTTACCATGGTAGAGCTGCGAGATCACGAAGTTAAAAGGGTCACGGAGACGTGGGTGAAAGTCGCTGCTGGAGATGTTTGCATTGCCAGTGAGAAAGATCTCTTTCAACTGTAGAAACTGTTGTTCAAAGCTTCGCTGTGTAAAAAAACGTTTCGCTTCAGCTATGGAGCTCGAGCTTCTATCCAATCGATTTTTCCATATGGAGCTCAAGCTTCTAGAGCTCCAGCTTCTATCCACTACTTCAGCTATGGAGCTCCAGCTTCTATCCATTCGTTTTTTACTCCAGCTATGGAGCTCGAGCTTCTAAATCAAATAAACGCGCCAATTTTTTGGATTCTAGGGCTTATGGGTTTCTAGGTCGAGGCAGCCATGCTTGTGGATGTTCCAAGCGCAATGGGGGAGAGGGTTTTGCAAGATCAGCGCTGCGGCTGCGATATTCTCGGATGCGCTAGCAGCAGCGGCGCCAGCACCGCAGTCCCGGCTAATCGCCTGGATCAAGGAATGCGGCGGCGCCAGAGATCTGGAGCGAGGGCGGCGCATCCACCAAGAGGTGATTCGCAACGGCCATGGCTCCGACCGCGTCGTGCTCAACAGCCTGGTGAGTATGTATGGGAAATGCGGCAGCCTGGATGATGCGATCCAGGTCTTCCACGGCATGGGGAAGAAGAATCGCGATGTGGTGTCGTGGAATTGCTTGATGCTGGGCTATGCCGAGATTGGGGATGGGGAAGCCTGCCTGGGTTTGCTGGGAGGAATGCGGGAAGATGGAATCCGACCAAATGGAAGAAGCTTTGTGGCTGGGATCAAAGCCTGCTCGGCCAGGGGGGGATATGATCGAGACAAAGGACAGATGGTTAGCTTGAGATCGTTGGAGATTGGAATGGGTCTTCATTCCCAGGCTCGCGAGAGTGGATTCGAGTCGGATATTTTCGTGGCTGCCACCTTAGTCGACATGTACGTGAAGTGTGGAAGCTTGGTGGATGCTCGCAGGGTTTTTGAGAGAGCTCCTTTCCACAACACGGTGCTGTGGAACGCTTTGGTGATGGGATATGTTGAGAATGGAGAAAGCGAGCTAGCTCTGGAGCTTCTCCCGTACATGAAACGAGAGGGATGTGATCCAGATGCTAGAACTTTCGTAGCAGCGCTCAAGGCTTGCGGAAGTTTTGCAACGACAGAAGAAGGTGATGATCTTGGTGGCAATAGAATACGGTGCTTGGAAAGAGGGATGGCCTTGCATTCCCAGGCTCTCGGACTCGACTCCTCGGACATCTTCGTGGCCAGTGCTCTCATCGACATGTATGGGAAGTATGGAAGCCTGCTCGACGCACGAAGGGTTTTTGACAGGATTGAGATCTCTCGGCATGATGTGGTCTCGTGGACTGCTTTGATCATGGCCTGTGTGGAAAACCGTGAAGGAGGGCTGGCTTTGGAGCTGTTTGAGCACATGAAAGCCTCGTCCTGTGCTCCAAACAGCCGAAGCTTCGTCGCTGCTTTGAAGGCATGCACCAGCTTGGCAGCTATAGAGGAACCACGGCAGGGTCTCGAAGGGAAGTTTGTCAAGATCAAGACGTTACAGAGAGGTGCTTCACTCCACGCCGAAGCTGCTGGCCGTGGCTGCGAGGTGGATATCTTCGTGGCCAACACTCTCTTGGAGATGTACACAGTTTGTGGAAGCATGCTCGAGGCACGGAGAGTTTTCGACAGGACGAACGACCGAGACGTTACGTCGTGGAACTCGATGATACTGGGGTATGTGGAGAATGGAGAGGACGAGCTAGCGCTGGAGCTTATCGATCTTATGGAGAAGAAACGAGAGTGTTTGCCGAATGATCTCACTTTTGTGACGGCTCTCAAAGCCTGTAGCAGTCTCGCCATCAAGGAAACCGGTCAGAAGATCTGCGGAAAGATCGTTAAGCTCAACTCACTGGTCAAAGGCTTTGATATTCACTCAAAAATCATCTCCAAGAGCAGCTGCTGTGACTCGCTGAGCTACACAACCAACGCGCTCATCGACATGTACACGAAGTGTGGGAGCCTGGTGGATGCACGAAGAGTATTTGACAGGGTGGTTTCGCAAGACGTTGTTTCATGGAACGTCTTGTTGCTTGGCTATGCCGAGAACGGAGAAGAGTCTCTCACGTTGCAGCTATTCCAAGCAATGCTCGGTGCCGGCTGGTGCTGCAAGCCCGACTTTAGAACTTTTTGCGCTGCGTTCAAGGCTTGCAGCTGTCTCGCCGCCAAGGAAACTGGACAGGAACTCGCTGGAAAGGTCGTTAAGGTGGAATCCTTGAGAAAAGCCAGGATGCTACACTCACAGGCTCGGAGCTTTGGGATCGGGCTGAAAGCTTACGTTGCAAGCTCTCTGGTGGATATGTTGGCAAAGTGTGGCAGCATGGACGACTCTCGCGAAGTTTTTGACAGGGTACCTGTGCATGATACGTTTTCTTGGACCGCACTCATGCTGGGATACGCTGAAAGTGGTGACGGTGACCTTGCTATGGAGCTCTACTCCCAGTCTAGGCCACCAGAACAGGACGCTCAAACTTTCATCGCTCTTCTCAAGTGCGTTGGAGTTTTGGAGAGTGGAAAGATCATCCATGGCAACATGTGTAGAGCTGGGCTGGAAGATGGTGCGGTTCTAGAGGCAACCTTGGTGGATGTATACGGAAAGTGGGGGAGCATGGACGATGCTCAACGCGTTTTTGACGCTCTCTCGGCTGCCAAAGACAAGCTCGTGTCCTGGAACGCGCTGCTTGGAGGCTATGCCCGTCAAGGTGACACCAAGAACGCTTTGAGGCTGTTCGAGGAGATGCAAGAGCAAGGCCTGGAGCCCGACTCAGTGACGTTCCTCTCGGTTCTCACTGCTTGCAGCCACGCTGGTCTAGGCGAGACCGGCAAGAGATACTTCGAGACAATGCAACTCAAGCACGGCATTGAGCCAGGGATGTCTCACTATCACTGCATGGTGGACGTTCTCGGCAGAGCCAACCGCGTGGAGGAGGCTGTCCAGCTCGTAAAGTCGATGCCTTTCAAGGCGAATGCAGTGACTTGGAGGACTGTTTTAAGTGCCTGTCGGAAATGGAGGCACGAGGTGACTGGAAAGCTTGCGTTTGAGTCGGTGTTGGAGACTGATTGTGGGGACTCTTCAGCTTACGTGTTGATGGCGAACATTTACAACGAGAGTGGCTCATAACAACTGGAGCGGACGAGCAGACCATGTCAACGGGAAGTTTGTGCGCATGAATGGCATCGAGACAAAGTTTTTGGTATGTCAAAAGGTTGTTTTCCAGCAAGTGATTCTCTAACGGTGAATGTTACAGGAACAGCAAAACTTTTCAGCATGATTGCTGCTCTTGGGCGACTTAGCTGGAAGTCCTTCCACTCACGTATAAGGTATGACATTTTACTAGGAATCAATCTTTTCAGTGTGGGACTGACGCGTGCTGTGCAAGATATCCTTGCGATGCAAGTCCAGACAAGGAGCATATAATTCGTAAAGATGGTGTTTTTATTTGACTGCCCAGTGGAGAACACACTGTGTAAAGCTACGTCTCAAGGTACAAGAAAGGAACCTTCTTTTTTATTTTATTTTTCATGTGTTCCTTTTTTTTCCCGACTTTATCTCGTACCAGTTCGTAAAGATCTTGGACTGACTAGCCTAGCTAGCTGGTGGAGAACACGCTGTCCGTTCTAGAAGGTAGCGAAACTTCCATTTTTTCTTCTTTCTTGAACTTTAGTTCACAAATCTGCAGTTGTTTCTCACTTCACCTCGATTTCCAGTCAGTACGTTGAAAGAAGTGAGCTTCGCGTAAGCACTTGCGAAGGCATTGAAGAAAGAGTTCTGGTTCTGAGAGAACCTGGCCACTATCGGAGAAGTTCTCGCGTCACTGGCCAGCGCTGCATCAATGGTGAAGAGTCCGAGACCCATTGTCGCCTCTCGAAAGTACTGATTGTCGAACTGAAGGCTGCTGAAATCGTTCTGGACAGTAGTGGCATTGATGATGAATCTGGGATCTGAGGACGGGCAGCTCACTCGCAATCTAGTCGCGTATACGAAGCTCAAGGTCGACTCCGCATTGGGATAGAGCCGGTTGACGATGTTCACGCAGTGCCCGACGCCGAGAGTATGACCGCCACCTGGTTGGTAAGAAACGAGGTTTTTTATCCGTGAGAAACTTGAAACTAAGAAACGTGCACTCGCGGGGAAACTTTATCGAGACTCTCGGAAACGGACGAACAGAGAACTTTGAAACTTGGACTCTGGCGGAAACTTACCGATATGAAAACTTTTGGAACGATGAACTTAAAGAACCACTCTAAGAGCCGATGAGACAACGAACTTACGGAGATGAGAATTTTGGAAGAGGGAATTCTAAGGAACACTGGAAGAACTTACCCATAATTGCAACGCTTTCTTCTGTGGACATGCCCATGGATCCAAAGAGGTTGAGGAAATTATCAACGCTGATGGTCGTCGGTGGAAGGCTGGAATCGGCGGCGGCATTGCTAGCAAACGTGCTGTCGAGCCTTCCCATGGGAATTCGAAAGTCGGGGCCTCCTGCGAAGACAACGGCGTCCCTTCCAGCCATGGCGATAATGTCAGCACAAGAAACTCTGCCAGGCCCGCATTGCGAGTCCACAGCCGCTTTCGCGTTGTCAATGAGGTTGAGACGCCGGATTCCAAAGTTCTTGGAGGCAACCATCTCGCTGGTGATGCCACCTTGCGAATTCAGCATGATGGAAGCGTCGCATCCCTGGGCCGGAGAACAGAGAAACGAGTTTTGATTTTCCCGGTGGTGGTGGTGACAACGAAAGAAACAGAAATTCAGCTGACTGAAAGGAAAGAACAGTGCGAAGAACTTACTCCAACTTGGCAGTCGTGGAAGGCAAGCCTGAGAAGCGCCGCTGCGGCGGTGGGATCACCCGCAAGGTTGCTGGAAATCGAAGCTCTCACAGTTCTTTCGGCCTGGGGACAGACGTTGTCGTAGTAATCGTACGAAAGTTGCTGGGACAGGGGGAAGAACTCCGCCAGGATCATCGCCGAGAACAGGAAAGTGCTCCACCTCCATCGAGACGACAATGCAGTTAGGCTGTGATCCATGACGATTGGTGTGGAGTGGCGAATTCTTATCTCTTCCCGGAGAGGAGAAAAAGCAAGAAACAGAACAAGCAGAGTCAGTACAAGGTACGCGAAGTTTCAGCAAGAACTGCAATCGAGGAAAGAAGTGCTTGTATTAACTTCCGATTCTCTGTGGCAAATGGGAGCGAGGGGGTGAAGAGAATCGATCAGAGTCGGAGCCAGGCTTTGCAGAGGAATGAAGTGGACGAGAATTCCAGAAGAGAAAAAAAAGAAAAGAAGAAGAGGAAAGAAAGAGGACCTCCTTGTTCGAGGAGCTCTCGCGCAGAGAGGTAAGTGTTAAGGCTTGACAAAGTGGGAAATTCGGGTGGAATACTTATGCAGTGTGTTTTTAAGGTGCTGGGTCCATGCAGTACACCAAACTTTTGATCGTCGATAAGTCGTTAAGCGCGATTCAATGCTGCTGTTGGGGACAGTCACTAGGTGAGAGTGTGTGATAGCTCACCTCTCTCTTTCACTCCCCTCCTCTCTCTCTCTCTCTCTCTCGCAAATCGGGACTGTGGATCTTCATAATTCTTTGGTGGTTTTTTTGTTTCTCCACTTTGAGTTGGAGATCATCGCATCGTTTTCTTGAGGGACCCTCATCATGTGTCGTGTGTCAGGTATCAGCAAACTTTGTGCCCAACGCGGAGAATTTGGTTGTTTGTTCTTTCCCCACTCTAAAAGAGAATCTATAGCTTCTCATCAAAGATCATCTACGACATTTTAATTTAATTTTATGGCATGACTTAAACCTTATAATTATTCTAATTACCACCATGCATTGCTTCATCAAACAATGATGATTAAATTCTTTGGTTCGCCAACCAAGTGGCACAGAGCTTCTACTAAACCATCCCCGCCCACCCCTTCCTCCACATGCTCGCAACAAACTCACTGCGACCAGGGCAGCTCTTCGCCAGATGCAAATCCAAGATCTTTGCGATGGTGATGCTGCGAGCTCGTAGAGGGCTCTCGTTTTTCTGCTCCGGTTGGATCCAAGAGGACGAAGCAGATGAAAGACATCCTTTGCGCACTTTCTTGGTGAGATTTGAGATTGGAGCGGGGACCTGTGGAGCTTGTCCAAGAGGAGATGCAGGTGGCCAGCCTGATCGTCGTCGTTTGAAGACGAAGATTTGAAGAAAAGGCATCGGCCGTGGTCGACTGGGTTGCAACGATGGTGTTTGCGTGGCTCTATGCTTTCCAAAAGACAGCGCACAGGAGCTCTTCGGTGTTTCCAATTTCGTCTGGCTGCTCGACCAGGTTAGAGATCCGGCAGGAGGTCTGGGGCGTTTGGTGGTCTCATAGGGACTGTGCGTAACAGGAGATGGGTGTCAAGACTCTCATCTTGGACGACTGCCAATCCCTCTCTGAATTGTTAACAGGGCAAGAAGGAGAGATTATCTAACTATCAGAGTGCCTGTGAGAACAGGAATTATATTAGTTTCAATATGGGCTTAATAGCTTCTTGTCCCTTCAGCTCAACATAAACCTGAGGAATTGTGAATGGCTCTAAAAACCATAACTCCAAGCCTTTTTTGTTTTCCTCTTTAATAAGACCAACATGACACCGTCTGGTGATGGAAGTAGAATTTGAGTAGAAGAAGAATGGATAGATTGACCAATCACTATTGATATAAATTCACAAGAAAGAATGTGGGTCACAGTTTAAGTAGAAAGAAGTCTGGTGGAATTTCAGAATAATGTCCTTGCTCACCAAGAGTTCGTTTGCTCTATAGTTCTATAGCAGCTAATGGCCGACTTAACCTGGTCACATATTTTTAATCACCATTTACCAAATATCTCCTTATGTTTCCAGGGCTTCAGGGATTTTCATGTTATTTGTTATCAGCATTATAAGTCTCAGCACAATGTGAAATAATCGGGCTCCACAAGCTCAATGGGAAATGCATGGACAGTGGGAACAATATCATAATGACACAAAAAAATCGAGCGTCTGTATGAAGGGTCTAATATACCCCCCAGGCTAGACATGATAAGTTGTGGTGAAATATATTTTAATGTAATATATTTCCTAAGAACCAAAAATATAAAATATAATAAAAACTATATAGTTTTAACATATCTGGATCTGCAACTATTGCATTTGTGTTTACTTTGCCATTCATATAACATCCATATTTGCTATGTTTTATGAGTTTCTCTCTTTTAATTTACACATAGCTTTATGTTTTGAAATTGTCACTTTGGTAGGTATTAAATGACTAATAATATCAGCTGTGAGGTCCAAGTGTATGGCTACGATGTGGTATACTAATCTTAGTGTAGTGGGATTTTGGTAGCTATTAGATTGGTTTTAATCTAGACCATTTGCTCTTGTATATAAGTTAGGATTTTTAGACTAATTGATATGCACATTTTCTATATTCCCTTTCCATATTCTATGTACTCACATTTGTGGAGACGAGGGGCATCTTTCATTGTCCCTGAGGAGTGCTTGGATTTAAGATTTTTGATTTAAATTTAACCTTTACACCATTTAAATCTAACTTTTTTCATTTTCTTTTTTTTGTTCTTTCCTTTTAGGATTTTAGTTTATATCTAGCTTTTCCATTATTTAGATCTCCCTTTCCTTCTAGTTTTTTTTTTCATTTTTCTTTTTTTGCTTTGTTCTTTTTATTTGTCTTCATAGCAGAGCAATAATCTCCTCTTTTGACTCTAGAGCAGTAGTTGGTGCAATTGCTTGATGTTATGCAATTGCAATTAAACAACCAAACTTAGTTGATGGCAGCATTCACGGCACGTGGTACAACTCCTCCTGCTCTTGGTGCCAATCCTCGTGTTCAGTTGGAGTTCTTTCGTGGGAATCTTAGGGATGATGTGTACCATTGGTTCAATCACTTTACGGTGATTGCCATATATCATTCTTGGGATGATGCTCAATGTTTGATAAGTTTTTTATGTGTCTTTAAGGGACGGCGCTGCAATGGTATAATGGTTTGAGTGCAACTACTCGTGGGGATTAGAGTGTTTTCCTAAACATCTTCAAATGCATATTTGGACATGCTGATGATTGTGATGATGTTTTCCAACAATTGCATCATCTTTGTTAAGGGCCATTTGAGTCAATGATGCAATTTAGTGTCTGTTTCCGAAGCCTCTTGCTTTGTGCGAAGCCAAATATGAAGTTATGAATGTTATACCTAACACTTTATTAAGATTTTGTCGGACTTGTGCATGCACTTGCTCTGGCCACCTTTGACGATGCGCTTCGCTTGGCACAACATTATGAGACATTGCCTCTTCCACTTCTTACTACACGTCCTTTTGTTCCACTTCTTGTGGGTGATAGTCCTATTCCAATGGAGGTTGATGCTACTGCTACTCAAGTCCAAAGACAAGGGTGAGGACGTGATCGTGGTTGTAATGTTTGCTATTAGGCATGTGATGAAGTTGGTCACACTTATCGGTGTTATTGGCATTTTCCAAATTGGCGATTTCCTAGGTGAAAACCTTGGCATCAATAATGTTCTATTAGTGCTATTATAGTGAAAGGTATAGACACCAAGATGCATCTAAGAAATGAGGAGTCACACAAGTATTGGAGGGACCTTGCGCGAATAAGTTAGTGACCTTTCCATCTTTCTTTCGGGAGTATTACCAAGGGGTTCACTTGACACCGGTTCGTGAATGTGAGTGTTTACTTTCCAATCTCGTTTTTATAACAAAAAGTCTTTTATTATTCTCTCCATGTTGGTTGATACAGGTCAAATTTATCTTCTATTGCTCGATTTATTGCCATACGTTGCCATCTACATTTGCGTCATGTGGCAAAGCCAATTTTCATTTTTTATGGTAATGGGCATACACATGCATGTGCATGGGATGAGGCAGACTTGGTTGTGCCTATGGGTGATCTCGACCTTGGGTTGCAATCATTGTGAATGGTGTCGAGTCAAGTTTTTGATTTCATCCTTGGTATGGATTGGTTGCAGCACAATCATGCCAAGTGTGACTTTGAGACTTCTCCCCCTTGTCTTATACTTATATATCATCCATTCCTCTCACTTCTATACCTCTTCATCCTTCTTTTTCCATTATTTTTGTCCCCCCACTACTTCCTTCGTCTTATTCCGCTCTTCCCTTTATCGATCCCTCCAATAGTCTTTGTGTTGCAGCAGTTGATTGGCTCATGAAGGAGTATTCCGATCTCTTTGAATTTAACCTATTGTTTGGGGCCAAGATTGCCACATGTCATTCGATTTCAACTGGGGATGCTCATCCAATCAAGGTTCCTATTCATTGTCGGTCACTCAAAGAGATTAAGATTTTACATGCAAACGTCAAGGAAATGTTGAAGAAGGGTGTTATTTAGAAGTCGTGAAGTCCTTAGGCATATGAACCTCATCTTGTGACAAAATCTGATAGGAATATTCTTTTCTGCATCAACTATTGTTTGTTAAATGAAGTGACCATTCTAGATGTGTACCCTCTTCCTCATATAGTTGATCTTTTTGATTGTCTGAGGAGAAGTCATTGGTTCACCAAGCTAGATCTTGCTTTTGGGTATTGGCAAGTATTGATTGCTGAAGAAGATATTCCTAAAACTGCTTTTCATACACTATTTAATTTATATAAATTCTTGGTGATGCCTTTTGGTTTGAACAATGCTCTAGCAAGATGATGGATAAAGTTCTTTGCGATATGCCATAGATGATTGCTGACTTTATTGATGATGTCTTAATCCACTCGGAAAGGACATGGGAGGAGCACATCCATGATATTTGTAAAGTGTTAGATCGGCTATGGGACATTGGTTTAAAGCTGAAGCAATTAAAGTGCGTGTTTGGGTCTAAGAACACAACTTACCTTGGGTACCATATTTTTCTTGAGGGTTTGCAAGTTGATCATAATGAACTTATGGCTGTTGTAAAATTCCCTTCTCTGAAGTGTGTAAATGATGTGTAGTGCTTCCTGGGCAAGTGCAGTATCTTGGTTGTTTTGTGGATCTTTCTAATCGCATTACACTGTTGCAAACGTTCATGAAATCATCAACGTCATCTTTTATCTAGTCTCTGAATTATAAGCATGTGTTCATGGATCTCAAAGAGCTATTAGTGACTCCTCCAGTTTTAGCGTATCTTGACTACACTTAACCTTTCATTTGCACGTGGATGCTTCTAATATTGTTTTCGGAGGTGTGTTGATGTAGGAAAGCCCAAGTGTGCCTAGTCAATGCCATGTTTGGGTCCAAGGATATGACTTATCTTAGGTACCGTATTTTTTGTGAGGGTTTGTAAATTAATTTTGACGAACTTATGGTTGTTTTAAAGTTCTCTTCTTTGAAGTGTGTAAATGATGTACAACACTTCTTAGGCAAGAATGCTAGAACACCACTTGATTAAGGAGGAAGTATCCAACAATAGTTGCAGAGGTGTTAGCAAAAGCACCAACTTCCACCCAACAAATCAAGTAGTCAAAAGTAATAACATATTCATTGTTAGTAGTCGATCATGGAAAAGGTCCCATAAGATCAAAAGTTTGACACCAAATGCAACTACACATATAGTGGATAACATTGTGTTGCATATTCTGCCAATACAAAGACTTGTACAGCTTCTCGATCATATGACAATGTCCTATATTCCCACATAGAATAGGAGAATCATGGTAAGCATGAAGAAACCGTGGAATAAAGATTAAAGGCACCATCAACCGTAAATGATCATTAGGATCCATCCCCATAAAATAAAGAAGGTTGTCTTTAAGGTGATATTGAGAATGTAAATGCTGGAATAGCAAGTCATCAGCAAATGATGTAGAATTCTCAAACCTTTCTCGAAGCATTTGAATTTATGGCTTAATCTTTTAAGCCTCATGAACCTCATCAAGAGAAGGTAGGTCTTGTTCTGTACCTTGTGGAAACTGAACATCAAGTACAACAACTGCAAATGGCACAGAATCCTCATTTAGAAAATCCATAGATGCTAGAATAACAAGCTTATTAGAAACATGAGAAGAGAGTAAAGAAGGAAAAAAATCTTGAGAAAGGGCATCAACATCAACCATAGAACTCCTTGGGTGATGAATAACATCAAAATTATATATTTAAAGTTTCAAAGCTCATTGATGTAAGCTCCTGAGTTTGGACTTCCCAGGAGGTCACCCAGCCCAGTACTATTCAAACCCAAGGATGCTTAACTCCAACTATCCCAAGACCCTTAACCGATTGGAAAAGGGGGTGCACTCTTATTCATGGGCCCTTTCCCTCTATATTTGAACCCCTATGGATCGTCTCTCGAGTCGTTCCCTTTGGTTGCTTACAATCCACCACGCTTCCCTGCAAGTTCACGCCCTCGTGAACAGAAGCTGAGAGCCACAGCTCTCCCGAGAGCCCCGCTCTCTTGACACCCTACCCCTCGGGTCGAGCCCAGCGGGAGCAAACTGGACCAGCCAGATGTCAATCAACATGTGGTGTGATTCCCCTAGCCAACCAACAGAGTCGGACCCGAGACCCCTCTGATACCAAATGTAAGCTCCTGAGTTTGGACTTCCCAGGAGGTCACCCAGCCCAGTACTATTCAAACCCAAGGACGCTTAACTCCAACTATCCCAAGACCCTTAACCGATTGGAAAAGGGGGTGCACTCTTATTCATAGGCCCTTTCCCTCTATATTTGAACCCCTATGGATCGTCTCTCGAGTCGTTCCCTTTGGTTGCTTACAATTGAGCAGTACGACCAACCAGGTTCTTCCACTTCAATGATAAAGTAATGGCAGTATAATTACCTTTTAGTAATGTTCGAAAACCATGTAGATATGTATAATATTTCTTGAAACCCCAAACTATTGTTAAACATTCCTTCTCTGTTGTGGAGTAGTTCACCTTTGCTAGTTGTAACGTACGGTTAATATACACAATGGGATGGCACTGATCATACACACTTGAGCTCTCATGCATCAACACACTTCCAAGACCAATACCAGAAGCATCCACGCACAAAATGAAAGGTTGACTGTAGTCAAGATATGCTAACACCGGAGGAGTCGTCAATAGCTCTTTGAGATCCATGAACGCCTACTCACAATCCGGAGATCAGATAACAGATGGCGTTGATGACTTCATTAATGCTTGCAACGGTGCAGTGCGATCAAAAAGATGATCCACAAAACAACCAAGATACTACGATATTTTTGGATAATGGTCCTGCATTTATGGTTGAGGCATTTCATGTTTTGACGTCTCAGTTGGGGATACGCCACACTTTTATGAGTGTTTATTATCCACAATCAGACAATTTGGTGGAATGGCTCATTCAGACGTTCAAAGGGATGATCATGAAGTACGTGAACTTTCAACATTCGGATTGAGATGGTTATTTGTTGTTGTTTCGGTATGCATATGTCACAAGGGTGCAGAGTTTTATTAATACTTCACCATATAAACTCTTATATAGTCATGATCTAATATTACCAATGGAGCTGGGTTTACCTTCACGATTGCCACAAGCTACTAATGCTAGGTCATGGGATTAGTATTTGACGAGCATTCTTCCACTTATCTGAGCAGAGTCTGCCAAACACTTAGGCTGCATACAAGTGGGACAATAATGGCGTATAACTCCTATCATCGTCCACATGTGGAGTAAAAAGTGGGTGATTTGGTATTAGTTTATTTTCTCCATTTTATGGTATATGGTTTATCTAGGGGCTTTTTGTTTAGTGGAAAGGACCATATTAGGTATTACGGCAAGTTTATGAGGTTCGGCATGACGTCTAACAAGTCAATCCTCCAGAAATTGTGCATATGCAACGGTTGAAACGCTTCGTCCAAAAGGATTAGGAACAGCTAATACCACTTACAGATCCACTAATGCTTCCTCTTGACATTCCTCCAAATCTTGGTCCATCTACAAGGGAACCCTAATGATCTTCTATTATTCCGAGAGGAAGGGATAATGTGAGGTCTAAATATATAACTACGATGTCGTACTAATATTAGTGTAATGGGATTTTAGTAGCCATCAAATTAGTTTCAATTCGGACCACTTGCTCTTATATAAAAGTTAGGGTTTTTGGGTTAATTGATATGCACATTTTCTATAATCCCTTTCTATATTCTATGCATTCACACAACTTCCTTTAAACATCCTTTATAAGTTGGGGATTTATATTGTTTTTGTACAATAATAATACCTCAATTTACAAAAATATCTCTTTATATTATTTTTAGTGCAACAAAGTAAAATCCTAAGATCTTCTTAAGTCTATTCAGTGGTAGCAACTTGTTAATTTCTTTAATCCTTAACAAATATATGCTTGCAAAGAATGATCCATAAAAAAAGTAAGGTTATATATGAAATTTCAACTATTTTTTAATTTATTTATTACATAACTTTGTCTAATTGTTGTGATAGTTTAAGCTCATGAATTTGCATCGAGCCCAACAAAACTCAAATTTATGGATGGTTAACCCTAAATATCCCAAAATTCTTAACTAACTGAAAAATAAAGTGCTATTCATAGGGCTTTTTTCTTTTATATTTAAACCTTTATATATCATCTCTTGACTCATTCTTTTTGGTTGTTCACAATGAGCTTTAATTGTTTTATTGTATCAATCCAACCATCAATATAAAGCATATCAATACAAGTAAACTTAATGCTTATTTATGTGTAAATAGCTTAAATGGGAAAGAGGGTCTTGTGATTGTTAACATCTCATCATCTTGCTTAAACAGTAAATATCATCCTTTCCTTTACTATTAACTCTACTTTAGTTTTGACCAAAGCTCCAAAACCTTCTTTATTGATTTTATTGTAGTTGTTAAGTGTAATAGCATACATTGATTCAGTGCTAAATGCTTCCAAAATATTGAGCTTACAAAAATAAGTTTAATATTGAGTAAAAAACTATATAATTATAAAAATATGTGTTTTTATTGATAGTTTATTAAAGTTCAAATATAAAAAGAAAGAGTTTTTAAACAAGAGTGTACTTTTTTTTTCAATTAGTTAAAAGTATCAATTGAATATCCTTCTGAAAAGTCAAAATTTAGAAGCTTTACATTTGGACCAAAGGGGTATTGAGAAAGAATACCACATATTAGTGATCTACATGTTGAGAGATGGTTCATTATGAACAAGAGAGTGGGGCTCTTGAGAGATTTATGGCAATTAATTTTTTTTCATGAGGACTTATGAATTTGTTAGAAAATATAATAGATTATGAGCAACTAAAGGGTGGCCCATGAACAAAAGAGCACCTTCTTTTCCAATTAGTAGGAAATATAAACATAGAACTATACTTATCTAGACCACAGTTATACATCTTGACCACTGAAAGCTACTTAGAGAGTTTGGCAAACACCTACAAAGGATCCCTTTCTATTGAGTAAAATATAGTGTATTAGATTACTACTTCCAGCTGGTTGAGTCCAGTTTCGGGCTTGCTCTCTGCTGGAAAACAACATTCCACCAATCAATTAATACCAGAAACCAAATGAGAAGCTGAGCTCTGCTGCCAGCCGGCCGTGGGATGCCCAGCATGCCAAGAGGAACAGCAGCAGCTCCAGGAAGATGATTATGCTGTGGCAGAGCATGGCCAATGCTTTGCCACTGCTCATACAGAAGAACCCTTCTCTACTTGATTGATCGCTTATATGGTGCCTTGTTCTAGTTTAGAGTGGCTAAGTTTGCTCATAGAAGTGCTGTGACTAACACCTC
This sequence comes from Selaginella moellendorffii, assembly GCF_000143415.4. NCBI lineage: Eukaryota > Viridiplantae > Streptophyta > Lycopodiopsida > Selaginellales > Selaginellaceae > Selaginella > Selaginella moellendorffii. Next base: position 149,096 of record NW_003314296.1, on the reverse strand, counting down.
CTGCTGGTGTTTAGAAGCCTCGCCTTTCTAGTCCGAGCAGGCCATCCATCAACTTCCATGGCATGGCAGTGAGAGTAGAGCATAGGTGAGTTTGCGGCAGCCACCATTGAGAAGTCGGCAATGCTAGTGTTTTGGAAAAGCTTTCCCATGGGCTACTGCAGGGTTTCCAAGCTCCTGCAATTCAGTCTGTTGCTCACTAGCCACTACACATGAAGACGTCCAGCTAGACGTTCCGCATGTTACAGAGATGGTCAACAAAACTGCCGGAAGCGCATTGACGTGCATGGCCAACACGGTTTCGCACAACAACTGACATTGTCCGAATTTTGGCCTCTGAACAACGGCTGCACCGACTCTTTTAAGACTTCCAGGTTGCCCCATCAAGTTATTCAAGTAATCAACATCTTAAGTCTCAGCCAAATTGCCTTGTACTTTGCCAACATCTTTGTTCTGGAAATATCAATTTGAAGGTTTGGAAAGAATTCTTAGAAAACCCGCAAAAGAGGACGTATCTGAGTTACTTTTTATATTCGAGAAAACTGCAAGTAAAACCGCTCCTGACAAGTGGATTCTAAAACAGAACAGATTCCTGTTAACGATCCTTCCATTTGAAAATCCGTGCAATAACGTTACTATAGAAAGGATATCCTGCTTTTGATAAGTCTAGTCTGAATCCGAGTCCGAAACGGAAACGCGCCTGATTGTTCTCGTCCTCTCGCGTCTCCTCCTGCCACCAAAAGTTGCACATATCTCTTGTAGAAACTCCTCACACTCCTTAAGCTGCATCAAGTCTTCGTCCATGGCGCGACATGTTCTCCGATCTCTGCCGACAATGGCATTGCCGAACCCGACCAGTTTAGCACGCGGCTGGCCACCTTCTACGGTAACGACGATGTTCTTGAGGTCATGAAGCCCGTTGTAGACAACTCCGCGGTCATGAAATGCCAAGAGCGCCTTCCGGGCCTGGGACACGACTGCTCGCACTTCTCCCGTATTGCTCGGAGTCCAATCCTCGACTCCAGCAGCTTGGCCTTCATCGGACATTATTACGTAGAAGATCATTCCCCCGCGGATGAACCCATAAGACAGCAGCCTCGGGATGCATATGCCTTGAACCCTGTGGAGCCTCATGTACACGTCCAGTTCCCTCACGCTTTTACCAAGCGAGTAGCTCATGCTTTCGCCATTGCTCTGCAGAGCTGCAACCAAGGAAATGACATTACTGACGTGATAAAAGCGCACCTGAAAGATCTTTGGCTTTGACAACTATTGTCCTCCCTTTGTACAAACCACGGACGACGCTAGTGAGACCTTCAAAGCCACTGCACACAAACCTCAATTCCCGAACATCATCAATGTCGAGCGCTCCAAGACCTGAAACCATCTGTCCCACCGACCTGACTTGCTGTACTCGACAGCATTCCTCAAAAACAGCTTTTGCGTAGCTAAGGTGTAGGCTTCTAAGTGGAAGCGCAGGTTTGTGCTTCTTATTTTGCAGAGCCTCCGCAAGCATAAAACCGATTCCCATCATGGGAGATTCCACGTGAGAAAGACCTTGGGACACAAGCAGACGACTGCCCACCCTTTTGCAACAAGCAGTCCGCATGTAGGATGACACCACCCCGAACGAGCAATCGGTGAGAAGGAGATAGGAATACAGCCTCGCAAGCGCGGGCCGGCCGGTTGGATCCATGGCCATCACCCCGACGACCAAAGTCTCGTCATTTGAAGAGTCTGTGATCACCATATCAGGAGAACCAACACAAGATCCTTCACCACTGCCATAATGAAAGTTCAATTCCAACGGATCCCGCTGCTGCTGCTGCCGCCAAACTTTGCTTTCGTAGATTCTCTTTGTAGCATGAAAGAGGTAAGGTCTAAACTCGGTATAGAGTGGACTTCGAACTTTTGGTGGGAAAGGTGGGTCCTGTAGAGATGCAAACCACAGGATCTTGTCGTTGCTGAACGATGGCCAGTCCTCAATCGCGAAATCATCCAGCATGCATATCTCGTTCAACGGGGGTTGAGTGGAAACCTGCTGTAGATGATATGCTACCACCTCCATCGGTGGCGTGGGATGGGCTTCAGAAATCATACCTTTTAAGGTCGTCGGAGAAACATACCGACCATCTAGCTTCTTGAGCGCCGCATTCGCAGCCTCCTCCATGGCCTAGCCCTAACAATGAGTAGCAGCCCGGAATTAGTAAAAAATAAATTAAAAATCAACCTTTGGATGAGCTGCTCTTTTCTTTCTTGCCGTGAAGTCAATGACCCGGACAAGACCCTTGACACCTTGGCTAATTCTCGAGAGTGCTTTGCTCGCCGAGAGGCTCAAAGCAGCGTTTGATAAGCTCACGGCCATTATAGCCATTAAATAAAGCGCCCAGACTTTAACCCTAAACCCAGTTCCTCGCTTAGCAATAATTATCTATTCCATGAATATTCTGATCACTTATTATATCAGTTGCAAGTCTCAGCCACTTGGGATGCTTGAAGCGTTCATTTGCAAAGCTTATGGAATCCTAAGCACTCAGATCTTTCTCAAACTCTCGTTGTGGTGGTGATCGTCTTCCGTTGCGGATTTCTTCGCGCACAACACACTGCTTCTCGTCTCCTGCCTTTGATACATATAAGTCCGTGCCTCTTCTCTCCTTTTGCTTTTCTTCTTTGCTTTGCTTTCCTGTTTTCCTGAGATGGAAGTTTGTAAGAACTGGTTTTGAACTTGTCTTCCTGCTCTTTTCTTCCTGCAAGAGTTTTAATCCGGAACAACCAGCCCAGAATCTCTTTCGTACAAAAGATGTGGCGAATCGAGCTCCCTAAAATCAACAGCGTCTCCTGGAGCTCTAAAGGTTCATGTTGAGGAGCTCCACCCATCTGATCAGCCCTCGCTTTGAGGCGCGCTTGACCATGCTCGAGTGCCTGAGTCGTATACAGACCCAGTGTGGCCCATGCTGCCAACCACAGCTCCCAGCTTGAAGAAACCACTGGCATCGTCTACCAACATTGCAAAGCCACAGATATCTTCAAATATATCTGTTTCTTCATGCATGGCCACCGCAGCACTAGTATCTCTGCCACTCCCTGGTGAGTGGATTGCCGACTAGGAAATGGTACTCGAGCGCCTGTACAAAACTTTGGCCCAAGCATGCGCAAAGTATGCATACAAGGCCGCCAGCAGAGACCACAACTTCAGTGAACCAAAGGGCTTCATCGGCTGGGGGTAGCTTTAGCTCCTGCCTGGCACCAAAGGTGTAGCAGCGCTTGTGATTGAAGGAGTTTGTCATGATCCGGGGGGCCACTATGACACCAGCGTTGCAGCACCACAGGTGGCAAAAGGTGTGAGAGTTGATAATGGAGTTCCATGACTTGCAAATGCCAGAGCAACTCGACAGTGTGGCCAGGTCCACAAAGCTCAAGATCCTCTCCACAACACCTTCCTCCACACTGTCCACCATAGCTAAGTGGACGTGCTTCACCCTCCCACAATATATCCACTATTGAAGAGAATATCAGTCCCTCAGGAGGAGAATTTACTTCCTATTGAGAAACCAAAAGTTTCTCTTGGGTTTTCTTTAGGAAAGGCATGCCTTCCCCAATGTTGTGAGACCTTAAGTGAATTCATACATATAATACTTTGATAAAGTATTCTATAGGTGGATGATAATGAGAGTGTTGTTATTGTCTCACTTGTACACAGATTGAATGCTTAATAGACTATTTTAAAACAATTGAAAGAATGTTTGTCAAATATTGATCCCGTAACTTAGCATTAGCCACTTCTGGCAATTACAAAAATAAACTCAAATTTGTTCATAATATTGAATCATGACCATATAAAAATTTATATAGTGAAACATTAATGGAACACATATATATATATATACACATATATATATATACATATACATATATATATATATATATATATATATATATATATATACATATATATATATATATATACATATATATATATATATATATATACATATACATATATATATATATACATATACATATACATATATATATATATATATATATACATTAGAAAGATGGAAAATAATAATTTCAATCTGAGTATTAAAAGTTCACAAAAATATCCTGTCCTCTTTTCTCCACATGTTGGTACAGGCATGTGCCTGTAACTCTTCATCAATGTTTAACCTCCAAAGTTCAAATCTTCTTCCATAACTCTCAATAAAGAATTAGGTGAAGAGTTGATGGATTTCTTGGATTCAACATGAAATTGTAATTCCTCTTATTGGTTGGCTAAAATGGGATGAATGGAGATTGCTTTAGAACCATCTTTAATAATAGAATTTCTAGAATAACTAACATGCCCTTTTGATTGCCTTACTGTGAGATAGAATATAGTTATCAACCACTCTTTTTTCTTTTGCGGTGAGAATAAGATTTCCTCCTAAATATACTCCACCTAAAGCTGATGGAATATCCTTGTATTCATCTAATATATAGTAATTCTAGTTGCCGGTTTCTTGCAGGGATTGTTGCATGAGGAACACTGAGTCTCTTTTGGAGATTGCACTCTGGAATTGGAGTTTCGGCAGGAGCCGCCGAGAATTCATCCTCGAAATCGGCATTAGAGGTGGAAGGTTTGAACGCATATCTGCGTCGTATTTTCATGGTTTGAAAGAGAAAAAACAAAGGGAAAAAACGCTTCTTGCAGCTAGCTTACCATCTGTGTGACGTTGATCTTCTCGGCAGACGCTTCAATCTGTCCCCTAGATATGCTGCCATGGATGGAAGAAAACTTGAATGCTTTTTGGAGAACTAAGATCCACCTGGGAAGATTTTGACGAGCGTTATCTCCCGTGAGAACAATGAGGAGCTCTCTAGTGTTCTCTCCCGCAACAGTGAGGAACTCCAATTTTTGCAAAAGCTATGGTTTCTTGGTATTCTTTTTCTTTGTTTTGTTTTTATTTGAACTTTTCCCTGCGTGAATCATATTCCTTCTAGGGCTAGAAATCATCCTTCGTCACAGCTCGATTGACTGCCGGACCGAGGAGTCCACCAAATGTAGCTTCTTTCCAGGACTTCCAGGAGCGCTGTGATCTTGAAAATCATAGCAAGCATGTCCGAAGAGGAGGCAAATGGAAAATGAAAGTTTGTGATTGTAGTTATTGTTATATGGCATCAATAGCTTTGCGTGAGAGGATGGATGAATAACAGCAAACCTTCTTGCAGGAAGTACGCACGCAGGCACAGGTGTCGAATGGCCCCTTCGTATTAACGTATCTGTGGCACAGCTTCCCTCGATTGTTTGGCAGTTTTATTTCGTGCAACCTCTTATCATTTCGGCATACTGAGAAAAAGGTAACGAGACGAAAACGTCAGATACTTTCGAGCTCACTCAGGCCTTTCTTATACAGAGGTCGTGTCGATTTGTGTGGATGTGTCCATGGAAAAGAAAAAAATCTTGGCTGAACTCTCAAAGAAAGCTCATTTGAGAGCCTTAGAAAACAGAGCAAGCAGCAAAGTACTAACGAGTGTTGCCTTTGAAAAAGAGAACTATAGTGGCGCCGTTTTATTGTAAGAGCTTCTTTGCTCTTCACTCTTATAGCAACTTTGCTGTGCAGACAAGTGGTGCAGCCATTTCGCTGGACAGCTTGAGAACCTCAGTGAGATCCACGGGATGGAGCGAGTCTGCCTGGAACTCGAACTGTTGAACCAATCGAGCCGTCCAGAGGAGAACAGTCGCAAGGCCGACAGCTCGTCCGGGACACACCCGACGACCAGCTCCGAATGGAGCGAGACGTAAGTCGCTTCCTTTGACGTCGATGTCCTGCTCAAGAAATCTCTCCGGGCTGAATTTCTCAGGCTCGGACCAGATGGAAGGATCATGAGTGATGGACCACATGTTTACCATGGCCGTGGTGCCTGCAGGGACGTGGTGACCGGCCAAGGTTACGTCGTGAATCGCAAGCCGAGCCCAAGAGAGCAAGGGACCCGGAGGATGCATCCGAAGATGGCTACAATGGCTTGGAGGTACACCATCTTGTGGAGGTCAGACTCGGGAACTTCGGATTTTCCTCCAACTACGCTAGCGATCTCCTCACGCAACTTGCTCTGGATTTCAGGATGGAGGACGAGCTCCGCGAGAATCCATTCGGTGAGGAGTGCAACGGTGTCAGTGCCTCGGAAAATCATCTCCTGTGAAGACAGCATGGAAAACAACGTAAGTCGTTAGATAGGCTAGAAGCAGTTGTAAAAACATCCTCGTTTTTTACCTAGAGAACTGCGATCATGTCGGCGTCGTCGAGCTTGTCCTCGCCATCCAGCGAGAGCAGCACATCCACAAAGTCGGGCTGTGCAGCTTTACTATCCTGTTGCCGATGATCATCAATAATCTTCTGGACAAAGCTTGTCACCCGAGGAACCAGCACGGCACAGCGTTGGAGGATGTTCTGGGGATCGACTGCCTTTAGAGCTGGCAAGTGATCGGCCCAGTTGAACGCACCCAGCAGCTCGAAGCCTTGCCTCACCATCTCCGTGAGCTTAGCAGCGTCCTCGGATCCATCCTCGAATCTTCTCCCAAACACCACCGTCTGCATGATGTTTGTTAAGCGAAGCTCGCTGGAGAAAGTCCCGGACTCGGACAAGGCCATGGTTTTCCGCTGCAAAGGTACTCATCGCTTTGATCATCCTGCTCGTCTCCTCCTGACGAGATGGTTCGTGAGCAGCAATCTGGCGTGGAGAGAAGAGATAGTTGGAGGCGATCCTTCGCAAGTTACGCCAGTAATCTCCATAGGGAGCAAAGCCGATTGCTCGTCCAAACAGGAGTTGCTGAGCCGACTGCTTGAGAGGCCTGTCCGCAAACTCGGAGCTGTTGAGCAGCTCTCGTGCCACTTCCGGCTTGCTGGTGATGATCATCCTCGTGTTACCCAGACTGAAGGCCATGAGCTCCTTCGCATGGTACTTCTCGGCAAGCTTGGCCAACTTTCGGTGAGCTTGGCCTCCCATATCCGTCAGGACTCCAAACACTGGCCATCCTCGGGGTCCTGGGATCGTCTGCTTCTTCCTCAGCGTTCTCCCCCATGCATTGCCACCGGGAACAAGCCGCCAGGATCACCGAGACAGCCGCTAGAACGAGCACGGCCACAGCAGCAGCGATGAATCTCCATGCATCCGCGGAGAGATGGCGCGAGAGAAAAGGCAGAGTAAGAATCCACCAGTCGACCCCAGAGGACGAGTCCATGATCGAGAAGCGAGACAAGCGCGACACTTTGGACCAAGAGAAAGAGCTCGAGACAGGCAGTGCTCTTGGTTGCGGTGGTGGCATCGCTTTTTATACTGGCAACAGCAAGATTATCCATAGCTGCATGTCTGGAGAAACTATTGGCCGAGAAGGGGAACGCTCGAAATGGTAAGTCTCCAAGGTAAGTAGCTTCTAGTTCCCTTCGGATTTTTTACTGTTGGTGTAAAAGATGTGTTTTCTTATCTGCAAATTCTAGGCATTATCGCACTAGTGACTCGAGTGAAACCATCGCTTCGACTCGTGAATACTCGCTTATGGTGCTTTTAATCTCCAAGGTTCTGATTTCTTACTCGGATTTTATTGTTCTAAAAACAGTTCTTCTGTTTCAGGCATTATCACATGAATCACACTGGGAAACCATGGCTTCCACTGGCGAATGTGATTAAATGGTGCTTTTAATCTCCAGGGTAAGTAGCTTCTATACTCGTCCTAAAAATGTGTGTATGTATTTTTATGGATTAAATGGTGCCTTTAATCTCCAAGGTAAGTAGCATCGTTCTAAAAGTTCTAAAACATGTGCGTGTGTTTTTTTTAGTGACTCGAATGAAACCATGGCTTCCACTCGAACGTGATTAAATGGTGCTTTTAATCTCCAAAGTAAGTAGCTTCTCGGATTTTTTACTGCACTCGTTCTAAAATATCTGTTTTTATTTTCTTTTTTTTGTAGATTAGTGATAGTGATTTGCTCTTAATGAGGTTGGAAGATTTTTAAACTAGTAACGTCGCGCGTTTTTGAATTTTAGGGCAATAGTATCTTGGTTCGATTCCCGTTCGATAGGCGCATCGCACGGCCCTGGCAGCGCCACGTGGCCAAGCTCTTTCCATACACATATGTATATAAAGGCCACGATAGCCATGGCCAGAGTTTAGGGTAATTGTTTTGGCGATGGCGAGGGCGCAAAGGTAGGATCTCTTCCGGTCTTGCGAATTTCTTTTCCCGATCGATCGCGCAGAAATATGTGCCCTCCATGCGAAGCGTCCGGAGACTGTGGCGGGGGCGCCAGCGGCGGCGCTGGATTGAAGCGGAATCTAGAGCGCCGCGGGGCAGCGCCAGAGGAATTGGTCCCAGCAGGTTCTCTTCCAAGTCGGTTTGCGAGGATGGATCGAAAAGTGGCGATCATGGGTGTGAGGCCGACAGCTCGCTACAGGCGATCTAGCGCTGGGGCTGGAGCATCGGGCTCGGCTCAATCGCCGATTGTTTTAGGGGGTGGGGCTGGCCTCGCAGCAGGGCCGGAGATTATCGATCTGGAAGCCGAGGTTGGTTCCCCAGGGATAGGAGGAGCTTCTCATTCTTTCCTTGACGGGGAGGGTTCTAGTCAACCTTTGCCGAAGCGACAAAGGAGCTTGAGGGCTGATGGCTCTCCAGCTGGCTCTCCAGCTGCTGTAACTCTTGCGGCTGGAAGACTTGGAAGAGGAAGAGCTCATGGAGCAGCAACTTGGGGTAGAGGACCAAGGCAGTTTCAAGCACCGGGTGATAGAGGTGTGGTGAGGCCGATTGATGTGGATAGTGTTGTGGAGGTGGAGGCGCGAGCTTTACAGGTGAGTGAAGACGAGAGGCTTGCGAGAGAGCTGCAAGAGGAGTTCTCCACTGCCGGGGTACGTAGAACTTTTCTTTCCTTTTGCTTTTCTGTCTAGAGTTCATGTCTTTTGTTCTTTTCTGAAGCAGAGAGATGCTAATTTGGCTAGGAGTTTGCAAGAGCAAGAACAGCGCCAGCAGCTTCGTCACGCTATGGGCCATGGAAATGCTGAGCGGTTGTATTACAGGCGGCTTGAATCGGTGCATGCGAGGATCCAGCAGGCGTTGGAGAACAGGCAGCGTAGCGGACTGCCAGGCAGATTCCGCGGTTTAGAAGAGGTATGCTTTTTTCACGAGTTCTACAAGTTTGGTTGCATACTTATCTTTCTTTCTTTTCGACCAGCGCTTGAATGAATTTGGAGCTATGCTGCGTAGGAGTATACCCCTTGCCATGCAATTGGCTTATGTTGACCGCGACTTCAACGAGTAAGCTTCTGTGTTTTCCGTGAAAGCTTCCGTGATCTTGACTGGAGACTTTTTGCCTTTTCTCGCTGCGGCAGGAATGATTACGAAACACTTTTAGCTTTGGACGAAGGTGTAAAACAGCGGGGAGCTTCTCAGGCCCGGATTGACGCTCTTCCAGTTTCGGAGGCAGTGGTATGATTATCTAGCTTCCTTTTGCCTTTGTTTCCATTTTCTAGTTTCTTACGGACAAGGATCGACAGGAAACGGATAAAAGCGAGCCATGCTCGATTTGCCTCGAGGTTCCAGTAGGCGGAGAGGAGATCCGCCGCCTCCCATGCTTGCATGGCTTCCATAAAGAGGTAAAAGAGACGCTGGTCCATCCATCTCTTTCGCCTCGTTATCTGACCAGTGTCTGCTTGGCTTGCAGTGCATTGATACTTGGCTCCAACGGCGTGCAAACTGTCCGGTGTGTAAGGCTTCGGTCTAAAGTCCCAAATCTCGTCCATGGCCAAGGCAGTGAAAGGAGACAAGCAATGCACGTAAGTACTCTTGTGTTTTTAGCTACGTAGCCAGTTTCGCTCAAGTTCCTGTCGTGCAAATCGCAGAGGTAGCGGCCTTCGCTTCCGTATGTACTCGCATTCAAGTGGAAAAGAAGCTCGAGAATTTCTACTTCTTGGGCTTTGGATCGTCCGCTGGATGGAAGTGGTTTCCTCTCAAATCGAGCTTGCGAGAGTACAAACTAGAGAAGGAGCAGTAAAAGAGCCTGTGAGAGGTACGCGATTGGATTCAAAGCTCCTACACTCATAGATCTTCTCCTTGGAGAAAAAAAAAATACAAAGGTTGATCTTTCGAACTGACTGCTAGTACTTCGTACGTAGGGAGTTCATGCACTTTGCGATGTATTTTGACTTGGCTTTTACGGTTTTTACCTGTGGTTGTTACCGAAGGTAAAGTGTGCATTACCGTTCGTACAGTTTACTGTATCGTACGGGAATGATTAAGAATGATGAAGCCCTAGTCTTCGTCCTGTCGATGGGTTTTGGATGTTGGCATTTGCCAGGAGAAGGAATTCCAAATCTCTGAGAAAAGCAAAGAGATATCATACCAACAATTCTTTATTTTTTCAATGTGGATCTTGGGACACACAAATCAATCAGCCTAGCAAAGCAAGAGATGGATCAAATCGATCAAATTGGGAAGAATGCGCGAGATCTGGATCAAGTTGGGAAGAGGAAGAACTGGATCATTACAAACTCCAGGGGGGGTCCTCCAAATTGGCGAAGCTCCCGAGCTGCGAGGCTTCGTGCGCCAGTGGAATCGGCCACACCTAGAAGACGAAGAACGCCAACTCATTACTATACTGTTCAAATCTTTTTTAAAGGAGGGAATATGCCTTGCTCACGGTAAGGCATATCCCTCCTTCGTCTTCCTTACGAGAGTGTAAGCCCGCGACTCGAGAGGCTCCAGCGTCACGCCGCGCTCGTTGGTGGGAACGATTCGCCCAAGCGCTGGATCGAAGAGCGCCGCGCCGTCGCCAAAGTGGCCCACGAGATCGAAGGGCGATTTGTCGTCGATGATAGAAACCACGCCCCCGTCAATCACGATCTGGGCAGCAGCATACGACTGCGCGGCGGGATGGTGCAATTGCTCCGACCCTGCACAGAAAAAAATGGCTGGCCCGTTTAGGAGAGGAAAAGAAAGGAAGCAAAGATCTTGCCCAGTCCAGTCTAGCTAGGAGTATACGGCACTGCTCGCTCTGGGACTTGTCTATCTATCTATCAGGACGAGAAGAAACAAGGAAGAAGAAAACTCTCATTTTTCTCGTTCTTCTCTTTTTTTGTTCGCACCCAGGAGGACGAAAATGAAAGACCGATGGGATTGATCGAAAGAGATGGAGAAAGAAAGAGAGAGAGAGAGAGAGAGAGCAGTAGTATCGCTCATTGATTTACCGGATGAAGCTGAAGCGGAAGCGCTAGGGGCGGAGGAGGACAAATCCTGCTGGAAAGCGGCGGTGGCACTGGCGGCGGCGGGAGAAGAAGAGGCGGAGGCGCCAGAGGCGGCGTTGGCCTCCTCGATGCGGCGCCGCTTGCGTTTCTCGCGGGACTTCTTGTTCTGAAACCAATAGTACACTTTGGATTCGTCCACCGGGCCGTGGTGGCCGATGAGCTCGGCTATCTCCGTGACGTTTTCTTGCGATGGCGGCGTCCCTTTCGCGTAGAATTCCTCCAGGATGCCCAGCTGCTGACTGTTTGGCCGCCACCGCTGCTGCGCAGGCCTTGTCGGCGCTGGCGGCGCTGGCACGGATGAGATTTCGATGTGTTTCCTGCGACCTTGCAGAAGAACAAATGGGTAGTCAGTGCTTGCAACGACGGCAAAACGAAAACAAAACGATCCAGAGAAAGATATATACTTCTGTGATGCATATGCAATGCCTTTAGCTCCAGGAGCTCTGTGTTGATATCCCGCTCCTGATCGATCTGATCAGACTCGGACGACGCCGGCGATGATGCCGCCTGCTGCTCGCACCGCCTCATTCTTCCGGGGTCGATCGATCTAGTGAAGAACAACCGAAAGAAAAGAGAGGAGGGATCGAGTTGCTCGCACAGGGAGCTGGAGATATGGAGGAGAAAAGAAGAGAGCGCCGGGTCGTGTTGTGTTTCCACCTGATCTTTGGGGTTGACGACGTAATCACTGCGTCAGGTATATTCCTTCGCACTTACCATTTTTACTTACTTTGTGACGCCAGTAAATACCTTCCCACAAATCAATACTTACTGCCCGCGCTGCGGCCTACATTCCCTTGTGCGTAGTTTAATACGTATCCAGAGAAATTCTCTCCCAGCCGGTATGTATTTGGTAAGTTTTTCTGTACTTTTGCGTGCCGAGTAAAAACCGTCAACGACAACCTTCGGAGGGTTAAGATAATCAAGCAACGTCACAACTTTAAAATTCACGCAGCATTAGCATGCTACCTTAATGTTAATTAATCACAATCTCTTCGTCTCAAATCTTTTTCTTTTCTATACAAGAAAATCATCTGCGTTCTTCTTCTTCTTCTTCTTCTGAAATTCTTCTTGTTTTTATATTGTTTTCCTCTTCTCCAATGTTGAGAAAGATTTGGATTGGGATTTGAGATGCTAGCAGCAGCTGCAGCCTTGCATTGTTGCAGGGGGGCACTGAAGCGTGATTGGGTGTGATGAGATTTTCAAGAGCAGTATCTAGAGAGCATTAGATGTGGCTTCCTTGTCTATCATGAATCTGGGGCTTCAAGCTTTCTTGAGAAATGCATTGGAATTTAAGGATCACATGAAACCTGCAGGAGCAGATAGAACCACCACCCAAACAAAATTATGCTAAGAAAAAAGATGCCAATCGGATTCGAACCAGAAGAAAAAACTACTGTTCTCTCTTTTGTTTTACTCTCACTCCCAATCTCTCTCTTTTATTTCATCCTATGTTGGGCTCAGTGCGGCCTCGTCACGAACATTTGCGGCAGGCAGCGTGTAATCGTCATCCTGTTCTGAAAGGCCTCGACGCCTGCAGATTGGGCTTGCGTCGAATGGCTCACATCCGCTCTCGAACGGAATACTAGACAGATTCTAGGGATTATTCGTGTTAAAAAATACTCATGCTTGGAAACTCGCCTCTATCTTAGAGCTTTGAAATGGAGACAAACTCACCTCCTGCTCTTCGAATTTCTGTGATGGCAAAGAGCTCGTCTCGTCATTTGAAAAGATCACATCTTCCAGCTCTATAAAGATCAACGATGGATATTTCATGCTTAGAATGGTTTTAGTACCTTTAAAAGCAAGTCCCCCGTGATCATTCTCCAGGAATCTGGATTCGCAGCTCTGTAACACCAAGCCCGCAGTTGTAATCAAAGAGAGGAGCAGCAACGCGGAGCGGAACTTGCCCATGGATCCAAGCGCAGCCTGAGCGAATGGTCACCGGGCCGACGTTAAATCAATGTGTGATATAAAATAATACTATTTTAACGACCAGAATTCTACGCGCACATCGTCGAAGTGGTTCCTAACATGCACGAAGTTGCAAAAAGTCAAACCCGGCCGCACCAACTTACGCTTTTGATCACATGCCTGCCTGTCAATGCGCTGACCAGATTTTATAAGAGACCCCCTGATTAAAGAGTTTTCACAAACTACAGTGGGAAAAAAAAACCTTTCTGGGATAAACCCTAAACTGTGTATTTTATTGATTATTCCTCTCTCTTATGGAACTGTGTAGCCATCCATCTCAAAGTCCACAATGATTCCACGTCGTCGCGGACGCCACAGTCGCAAAACAACGCCTTTCTCTTTGACGTGCTCCAAATGTCCGCGAACGCTTTGAAAACTCGCGAGGAAGAGTATAGGTCAGTGATACGCGATAGATCCCTTGAACAGCTTGCGTTCTTCCTCTGTGATTCCTAGCACGTAGCAGGCGGAGAATGTACTGGAATGGACGAAAGAGGGCGCACTGACAAAATCAACATCTCCAATGGTGCTAATGATGGCTTTGGTACCGTCCAGTTCAAGCTCTCTCATGAACTGGACTTGTTGTCGAGGGTCTTACCAGATTCGGGGAGTGAAAGAGAGACCGTGAGAAACTGCTAAACGCGGTGTCTCGAGCTTTAGCAGAGACGTCGCAAGTCCAACTGCTAGCTCGAGCTCCCATCGACAAACGTTGTTCTCAGACGAATTCACTTCCATTTTCCGGAAGCCTCCGTTCGCCACCACTCACAGATCTGTACAAACCGACACAACAGCGCCAGGAACGTTCATGGGTTCCAGCCGTGACGCGCATGCTCTGTAATGCTTTTATGATAATTCGCTTAAATCGTTCCTTGTGTTCGTTCGCATCTGATCACATACATGAGTATTGCCTATAACTGCTACTAGTAAAGAGATCTTGGGCTTTACCCGCGAACCGAATTTAGGTTTAGCGACACAAGTCTTTTGTTACTAGCAATGGACATTCAAATGGCCCATTTGAATATCTATCGTCGGTAAGAGAAAATGAATCCTGTGAGGTGCCGTCCCTAGCATTAGACGATCGATCGAGCCGAGAGCTAACACACTGTCTCCAGATCCTTGACTGAAGAAGCCAGTTCATAGACACCATAGGCTTTCTGGACGTGCCAGCTCTTACCCTGAGAAAAGGAAAGATATCATACCTCAAAACACTTTTTTATTTTTCGGCACACAACTCATTCAACTGGAAGAGTAGAAATTCTTCCAGGGCTGGTCTTCCAGATCCAGATTGCGATCGACAGAAGAGTGAATATGCCTTGCTTGCGAAGGCATATCCCTCCTCCTTCTTCGACAGCCCTCTTCCTTTTTAGAAGAAGGATTGTATCTTGTGTGTTCTAGGTACAGAACCTTCAACTGATGCCTTTCGAAATCGTGATCAGACTCGCTGATATCCTGCTGCTCGCGCCGCCGCCTCATTCGATGGATCGATCGACAGCCGAAAGAAAAGAGAGGAGGAGCTCGGGAATGAAGAATTGCGGTCTTACCATTTTTACATGAGACGATAGTAAATACGCCCCGCTGCCGCCAACATTCCCCTGTGGGTATCTTAATACGTAACGTATGTGTATGTTATGGCGTGCGACGGGTGGTGCGCGTTCAATTTCTAGTTTATGGGACATGCACGTGGTAAGGCTTTGAAAGTTTGTGCGAGAAGGGAGCCGCTATTATCTAGTCACAAGCTTTGAAAGAGCCGTCAAAATCTAGCGGCGTGGCAGCTCCTGGCAAATCAAAGTTTAGTTTTTGTATAATTTACTTGTCTCGTTGCACCTGGGATCATCGAGAACAAAGTCAGCAAGTTTCTAAGATCTTAGAGTTCTTGCTTTACTGCTCGACTGCAGTGTGGAGCTGGCCCAGGATGAATCCACAACGGACGAACACTCTTGTTTCGGATGTTTAGAGCGACAAAAACCCTAAACCGTTGACCAGGATATTCGCTCTTTATTCCTTTCTTATAACAAAACTGGTGTGCGTGTGTGTGTGTGCGTGTCTTGTTTGTTTACAGGCTGACTTTCTTCGGCTGGAGTAGGCCTGGCCGCTCCTTGTTCGCGGATTCCACGTCCTCGGCGGACGCTACAGCCGCGACAATGCCCTTCTCTTTGACGTGCTCAAGCACGTCCGCGAACGCTTTGAAGTCTCTGAGGCTGCCAGCACAAACGCGAGGAAGAGTAAAGATCTATCAAAGCAGTGGTGATTAGAGTGACAACGCACCTTGTTGATAGGATTTGCTCCCTTCGCAGCTTGCGTTCTTCCTCTGTGATTCCTAGAATGTAGCGGAGCATACTGGAATGGACGAGAGGAGGTAAGGAAATGCCAAAAGGAATGTAGATTTGTGCAGCGTACCTCGAGTAACCCTTTGCATCTGGAAGCTGATACGAATCAACATCTCCAATGGTGCCAATGATAGCTTTGGTGAGCGCGTCATCGTCCAGTTCAAGCTCTCTCAGGAACTGGACGGTTAAGTCGTAGTTGTCGATGGTCTTTGCCAGATTCGGGTCTCGGTAGGACAAGTATGTAAATACGCCTGAGAGAGACAGAAATGTGACTGTGAGAAACTACTAGATGGTGAATTACCCGAATGAGAATCGAAGTCGCAGAAGCCTCCGTAAGCGCCACCACTCACACGCACTCGATCCCACAGCCACGTGTTGCCAATGTACTTGGAAATAACATACGCGCTTCCATCGAGCTCATATCCTGTATCGTACAAATTTGCTGCTTTACCAACGTAGTTCACCTGTGGGGGAAAAAAAGCCCAAGTTACAAAAGGGAACGAGAGATTCTCCTCTTACCTGTGTGGGAACTATAATGCCTTCATTGCATGGTTGAAGAATACCATTCCACGTGCAAACAACTGGCTCGGTTTCAGGCAGGGCTTCGAGTAGAGAACTGACAAAACTGTCTGCTTTGGTCAAATTCTTCTCATCTGCTGTCAAGTTCACGATGGCCCCTTTCCGAGACAGAAAACTCGTCCGAATTCTTTCCAGATTCTGTTGCACTGCGGGCCAGTCGGTGTCCACTTGCTTCTCTAATTCGCGCAGATAGTCTAGATAACTGTACAGACGGTACTTAGAGGATAATTAAAGCGGAGTTATAAGTACCTGAGACCACCCATTTTCTCTCCAACAGCGCCAGGAATGTTCAGCATTGCGTCCAGCCGTGACGCCACAATTCTGTGGCCAGCACCTCTAAGGCGGCTCTGTAATGTTTTATGATAATTGTCAGCGAGATAAATGGTGCCGGCAACTTTACCTCCATGCCTGACTTGCTCTGGGACACAAACTGCTTAAATCGTTCCTTGTCAGTAAATTGTACGTCTTGAAGGATTGTTCGCATCTGATCACATACATGACATGTAAGAGTAGTGCCCACGAATGCTAAAATACATACCAGACTAAAGAGATCTTGCGCCTGTGAAGCCATGGCTTTACCACGAATAATCATTTTGCTTGATGGTTCTTTTTTCCCGCGAACCGAGGACGTCGAAGGATAGACAGAAATGCCTCCTGTCTTTCGACCAATAAGCAGGTTTAGCGACACAAAATCCATATCTTTTGTTCCCATCTCGAGCAAAGATTGGCTGGACATTTAAACGGCCCACTAAATATCGTCGATAAGAGGAACAGAAGTAGTACTGACCAGAAAAGCGGAACCAGGGGCAAAAGCTCAGAAGGAACAGTGCGCAGCTCAAAAGCAACTTCTGCATATAAGACATCATTGGTAAAGATATCATGACGTAACATAGTCGCGCCGTGCATTTCACCGATCTGATCAATCAGGCATTAGACAATGAGGAACGCTAATTATTGAACTTACAGCAATTGGAACGTGAATAGGCTCTTTTGGAATATCAGACAGTGACAGAGATGGTACTGCTTTTAATGCCTCAGGAGGATCAGGCGTTTCTTGGCGCTTCTTTAGCTCCTCGGTTGCTCGAGCAAGTTCCTCAAGCTCTTGTTTTGCCAGGCTTGCTTTCACCTTCGCCAGTCTTTCCTTCTCCAAGGCTTCAATTTCTGCTGATTTTTCAGCATCCGGCTGAGCAACACCACTTCCAAATCAGTACGAAGGACCTTTTTCATGTAAGACCGTACCTGGAGCTCAACAGTCACAAGATGCTTGTTGCTAAGAAGGAAGTTCTGTATAAGTGGTGAGAAAACTGCCTTAGCACCCTCCGTCGCTATCTTGGCCTTCAAATCTTCTAATGGCTTGGCGAATCTCAAAGGTTCAAATGGATCACGACCATACAGCCAGTTACCCTGTAAGAAGTGTCAGAAGAGCATGCATTAAATACCAAAATGTCTAAAATACTCACCATCGACCTCAGCATGAGAGATAGTCCGCGTGGGAACGATCCAGTGTTGTTCTCTCTTAGTGCAAACTCGATTGTGTTCATAGAAGCCTCGACAGCTTCAGACGTGAAACCTTCATCAGCTAGCTTTTGTAATGTAGATACGATCAATTCCTCAACTGCTGGGATATCACTTTCGGCGACGCCTTTCATGCCGATACTAAATTGCGGTTGAAGGAGGTCATCTTCTACTCCGCTTGAAGTAAGAGCCTCTCCCAGGTGACTTTCAAGCAACGTCTTTCTTAGAGGTGCTGCTGGCGTCCCTAGCATTAGATGATCTAGAAAGCCGAGAGCTAGCTCAGTTTCCAGATCCAATGGCTTGTCTGAAAGAAGCCAGTTCATAGAGACCATATGCTTTTTGGACGTGTCAGTCTCCTCTCCTACTGCATATTTCTCTTTAATCTTCTTTGGCTCAGAGAGAAGACTTTGAGGTTTAACTTCGGATTCTGCTGCTGAGTTGTTGGCTTCAAAATTAGATAGATAGGCTGCTCCTCACACGGATCAGTAAATGCACGAACCATAAACTTAACACACTGACCATTCACGATTCGAAGTCGTTCAGTTGGATCATCGTCCCCATAAAACCATATCCTCGCATTACTGGGATGATAGAACTTTCTATGGAACTCCTGTTAATCATTGTAAATTCGTCACATAACAATCATGAGAGAGAGCGAGAATACCTGAAACTCTTCAAACGTTAGATCAGGAATCACAGATGGATCCCCACCACTGTCCACATTATACGCATTATTAGGAAATAATTCCTTCAATGAAAGAAAATGAAAGAATGAATTTTTAAAAATATCAAACTTAAAAAGCGGCTCATACCTGCTGGCAAATTCGGCCGAGAACACTATCTGGTTGCGAATAAACACCTTTCATTTCGTTGAACACAACACCTGCGTGTAACACCATAGACACCAGTCAACAAGGAGCTTCGAAGTGACAAATAACTTGCCTTTGTATGTGAGGTCTTCAGACAAATCGTTAACTTCGTAATGCCAACCTTCCTGTTGAAAGATTTGCGGGTCGCTTACGCAACGAGGATGAAAAACAGCGTCCAAATAAACATCCACTAGGTTGTAAAAATCCTGCAAGGAAGTGGAAAACTCGATCCATCAACAAATACCTGGAAAATCAATCACTAACCTTTAAGTTTGTGGAAGCCACAGGGTAGCAAGTCCGGTCGGGATACGTGAACGCATTCAGAAACGTATGCAAGCTTCCCTTGAGCAGCTCAACAAATGGCTCTTTGAGAGGATATTTTCTGGAGCCACAAAGAACGCTGTGCTCGAGAATGTGTGGAATTCCTTTGGAGTCTTTGCTGCACATAGAAACCAAAAAAACAAAGGCAAAGAAATGAGGGTGAGCAGGATGAAACTCATATATTGCTTACGGTGGTGTTCTAAACACGATTCCAAAGACCTTGTTCTCGTCCTCGTTCACGACCGACATGACCTCCGCCCCAGTCTTCTTGTGTCGATAGAGCACAGCAGTAGATTTGTACTCGGAAATAAA
The DNA here is from genome assembly GCF_000143415.4 of Selaginella moellendorffii. Classification (NCBI taxonomy): domain Eukaryota; kingdom Viridiplantae; phylum Streptophyta; class Lycopodiopsida; order Selaginellales; family Selaginellaceae; genus Selaginella; species Selaginella moellendorffii. Next base: position 129,939 of record NW_003314296.1, on the reverse strand, counting down.
CTCTTCCCTCACTTCCTCAAATCCCAGCTCCTTGACAACGTCCGGATTGGCTCCTGGAAGAACGAGCGATTCAATTCAATCCCATCCAATCACTCTCATCGATATTACGAGGATTTCTTACCAATCTTCGGCGCTGGAGCAGCGACCGCGGCTTGGGGAGCGTTGCAAAGCTTCCTCCTCGACACGGAGAGAGACGCTCCAAATGCGTCGCCCGGCGATGGAGCTCGACGCGAGACGCGGCTGAAGCAAGCGAGCTGATTCCTGTGATGAGGGAAGCGCCTGAGAATCCCTGGCGAGCAGCGATTGCCGACGTTGAGCACTGATGCGAGCTCCATTGCCTTGAATCCTCCTGCTCCACGCCTTCGCAGCACGGCGCGAGATAGCATCACACTGGAGCTCGATCGATGGGAAAGACGAAGAGAAGGCGCTGGAATATCAGCGCATTGTGATGCTCGCTTGAGCCCTAGAAATATTTAGCATCAACAAGTATCTGTACGAAAGAGAATATACTTTGTTATGTACGTCTTCTTTTAGGGTTTATCATCGGTTCATTCAAACAGGGGCAATGGCGCACGCATTCTCTGGCAATCCAGTGATTCCTGGTAAGCAAGCCGGACCGGCCGCCGAGGCGATTCTCGCTCGCCTTGCGGCGGAAAGCTCTCTCTCGCTGCAAATTCTTCCTTTCTTTCAAGGGAAGGCGCTGGTGGTAGCATTCGAATCGGGGAAATGGAGGCTGTCTTGGCAAGGGATCGAGGGGATTGCTCAATCGGGGATTGTGGAGGAGATTTCCAAGAACATGGTGTATCTAGGGGAGAAAGAGGGTCTAGTTTACTGTGCAATCGATGCTACGCCGCGACAACCCAGGGATTCTAGCAATGGCCGAGCCATTGCCGCGAGGTTTGAGAAGAATGGAGGCGGCGAGGCGGGATTCGTGGACCTGAGGACGCTGATGATCGCGGCGGAGTGGACGGACGAAGAAGTCATGGGAGAGCTCTCTATCGCCGGACATGTGTGTGAGTTTTCTCTTTTCCTTGGACGACTTCTTGTCTAAGTTTGTTCTTTCTTTTCTCTTTAGGCGAGAGCGTTGCTCGAGTGGCATCGTCAAGTCCAATTTTGCGGGCGATGTGGAACGATAACTCATCTGTGCGATGCCGGCCAGAGACGTCGGTGCTCGAGCATTGACTGCAACTACAAGCTATATCCTCGAATCGATCCAGTAAGTTTCTTCTGTGATTTTCTTCGCACAAAACAAGCCAAACTTCAAATATGTAGGTTGTGATCATGCTTGTCATTGATCCAGAAAGAGATAGAGCATTGCTTGCTCATCAACCGAAGTATGTTCCTCGAATGTGGAGTTGTCTCGCTGGTTTCATCGAGGTAAGTTTCCATCTTTGTTCTATGAGATACATCAAAGATTGTTCTCAACTTTAGCTTTATAGCCAGGAGAAAGTCTGGAGGAGGCTGTAAGACGTGAAACTCGAGAGGAAACTGGCGTTGAAGTTAGCAACATCGTCTATCACAGTTCACAGCCTTGGCCAGGTTAGTTTCATTCTTTTCTGGCATTTCTTGACGATTTTTTCTTGCAAAAATCAATCAGTCGGGCCGGGCAATATGTCGTGCCAGCTCATGGTTGGATTTTTCGCGGTGGCGACAACGTTTGACATCCAAGTCGATAAGAAAGAACTCGAAGGTGTCTATCTAGACATACATCAGAAGTTTCTTAACTTTCTCATGCTTTGGCTCTTCACAGATGCACGCTGGCATTCCCGAGAAGACGTCCAAAAAGCACTGTCAAACGCAGATTATACACGCGCGCAAAAAGCAACTGGCATCAATGTGTACAAGACTTGCCTTGGCGAAGAGATGCCCGGAAGAAATTCTTCACCGATGAATATGGTAGCTGCCGGAGAAGGGATTTTTGTGCCTGGACCATATGCTATAGCGCATCACTTGATATCAACATGGGCTTCTCAGGGCTCAACAGCATTGCTCAGCAAGATCTGAAAGACGCTGCAGTAGCAGGTACGCAAAAGTCTGTCCTTTCTTTTGGTCGTCACTACGAAGTACTGTTTATCAGGCCAGGCACTTTCGAAGTCTTAGAGATCACAGCAAGGCATTGCTTTGGAAATTCTGCGCAGTCGGGGCTTCCCTCGCAAAGTTTCTATCGCTACTTCGTTATAAAAATCTCTCTTCCAATCCATCAGAGGCCATGGCACGTCACAAGTTTGTCTCTCTTTACTTGTGGTATTGATAGTCGCTACGCAGCTAGCGACATTACACCGTCTCCAGCTCCAGCTCCAGCTCCGGATAGTTGCTGGAAGAATGTGGAGACCAAAACCGGAGGGGCATACTCCGAGAGTTTGGTCTACGAATCCATGTATCGAGTGCCGGGCAACATGACGATCCAGCGCGAGAAACTCTTTTGGAGTTTGAGCTGCTTCCATGACAAAGCAAAGTGTAGGAGGCGTGGTGGGGCTTCGGCGAGCGCGATCTCTCAATCTCCAAAATCATTTTATTACCGAGGGAACTCTGGACGTTCCTTGTGCGAACGCTAGACCATTTCTTGCCTATGTGCATGGATCACATCTACATCAGGAGCTGCTGGCGCAAGATCCTGGACAAGTTCCGTGAGTATTGCACCTCGTTGCCAGATCTCCTATGGCGTACTGGGAGTAGACATGGAGTTTTTCATTCGCCATGGAAGCTGGTTGATACAGGCTAGCCCCCTGGAAAGGAAGAAATTAAAGATCTTTAGTAGAAGTTTTCTCAAAGAAACAAGAGAATTTCGTTCTCGTGGAACTTTGACAATATGGAACGTTTGTTTTGATTGATAATAGCATCTTGAAGCTAGTCTTTGTACTGAATGGGCATATTTCAGTTGGCAACAATTAATTTCAAGTTCATGAGGGCATTAAATATCTGATGTAACATATATGTATATTCCCAATGTCCTTTGGGGACTAACAAGTACAAAGAGAAATAACATAAAGCATGAAGCATGAATTCTCTACCTCTCATGCAACATATCGCAAAACTAGAGCCACCTGTTATGCCCTAGAGAAAGCAAAACTCATCCCAGGGTGCTCTTCCACTTGATCACCAAGATGCCAAGTTGTCTTTTATTCTGTCACAGAGTAGGTATTTGAAAATGGCATCTTAAAGCTTACTGGTCTTATATCTCTCTAATACATTCTCTAATAATTGTTTTTAGATTATGTGTGTCCCAGCTGGTTGAATTCAAGGATGTTCAATGTGGCACAAGATGTGCAATCCATAACATTAAAAGTGGCGGGAATATATGGTATGACTTGTGACTTTTGAAGATCTCAAGAGTCTGGATTTCCAATATATTAGGGTTTTAGGTTATATTTCTCGTACAACAATTACTCTTGGCGCTCTTCTCTCACGTAGTGACGCTCAACGCTTGACAGCCATCCTCGAATAAGGGTTACACTCCAAGACAGCCTCCACTGACATAACAACATTCCCTTCCTCAAGCCTTTAACAGTGCATAATGAAGTTTTGATCCATGAACACAAGAGTCTTGTTTGCAACTGGATTCCCATCCTTGATAAATTGAAGGCAATTCTATATTAGAAAGGGAGTTAAGACCAAAACATCTGATAAATACATAAATGTCTATGTGATGACATTGACAGTGGTAGCTTGAAAACATGCCTTATCTAATTGTTGAAATTATTAGAGATGCCTTGTGCTTTAGAAGATGCACTTGATGCGATTCAAACAAAAGCATAGCAATTGCAGAACAACCTTAGCCTAACATCATATAAGATAATATGAGGCCTCATGCCATCTTGAAATACACACCATAGCAGGCATGATAGGAAGCCTATGTGATTTCATTCTCAAAATGGCAAGGGACCAAGATAGTATAAGGCCTCATGCCATTTGTGAACGTGGGTGACTACCACTAATAGCATGAGCTCTCATGCCATCTTGGACCCCTGCCATTTGAGATATCAAAGCCACACATGAGATTAAAGGAATGGAAATATGAAAAATCCTTATAAGTGCAGTAGAAGTGATAACAATAGGAAGCACTAGTAAGAGAAAGTGCGAGCAAACTAAATTGCAAGAAGAACTGCTGCTTGAACAAACTCACGCATAAACCACAGCAAGTGGAAGCACTTCTCACACCAACCCACTCACCTAAACTCACAGCTAATAGAAGTGCCACTCACAAAGCAAGTAGAAGCACCACTCACCAGACCTAGCTCACCTCCTCTTCTCAAGTGTAGCAAGAACAACGACTGCACTAGACCAAAATGAGAAAACTAGGAAAACATTTTTAAAACGTCACATTTGTAAATGTCATATCAAATCTTATACATATCACAAACTAAAGAACATGTTGTTCTATAATTTGCTATCGAATCATTGAACTTTGTAATATCATGTCTTCGTCTTGATCCAGTTGCAGTTTGCCATACCATGTTAGTTATAAAAACACTTTCCTGGTTGGGCATTTGTTTCAAGAAGTTGAGTTGAGCTTAAGTCAAACGCTTATTAACTCAGTTAGATTTTCAAGGTTTTGGTTCTTGCTGGATTTGCAGATCTGTACCAAAAAAGCACGCAAGTTTCAAGGTTTTTATGAACTTTGCAAGTAGGAACTGAGATATGTAGGATTTACATATTCAATATCTTGCTATCCATTCTAATAAAACTTCCATTCTGATCAAGAAAAAAAAGTGGAAACATTTTGACAACGATGTTAGTTAGCCATTATTTAGTGTACAGTAATGCATTTACATTCTATTCAAATGAAGAGATGAGAAGCACTGATCTCTGAGTAATAGTTGTAATGAAAAGGCGACCTTATGTGCAGGAGGATGGTGGTGAGCCACGGCTGGGCACGCCCCTTGTAAATTTGACTTTGAAGGAAGCATTCCCGTCAAACTGTGAGTGATTTAGACAATGTGTGGAAATGTCGAAGTGTGAGGCCCCTTCCTCCGCCATTGCCAATTCTTCTATGACAGAGCTGTCACTTCCGGGCCATTGCTTATCTAGCATAGTATGGTCGGGAGTCTAGTGCTTGGACAATATCAATAGTCGGAAACACAAGCCACATAAGCTGTCTCAAAAGAAAAGAATGAGCTACATGGAAAAGAATCCAACGTTTGGGACGAAGGGGAAGAGTTGCCGCCACTAGTGGGAAAGTCCAATGAAGATCTCAAGGGCCTAAAGCTCAAGATTTTGTTCGTCATAGACAAAGCCTGATATGGTTTACTCATCAGGACTCTAGGGCCATTTGGACGCCTTCGTCCCTGGGACAAGTTTCTGGTATTGAAGACTTGCAGTGACCAGCAACAAGGATGTATCAAAGTCTACCTTCACGCTCTACACTTACGTCAAGCGCGGCTCTCTCTCAAACTTGAGAGCAGAGAAAGATAAAACACAAGAGAAACTAGAAGACCTCCAGCAGGCACGAGCTTTTCAACCCAGTATCAGGATGACCGGCCTGTCTACAGGTGTTACCGACCTTATGGCCATGATCCTCCCTTTCCTCTGATCTTGCTCCAGGAAGAGTTCGTGCAGCTGGTGGCAAACTAAAAAATGCGTCAATTGTGTAGGAGGATCTCCAGTTTGTCTCCAGGTTCAGTGCCTGCCTGAACAGCATAGAATTCGTTACTCAGCATGCTGCGGCTTGTCAACAAATTAATGATTGGTTAGAGAACTACCAAGTTCCCATCTCGGCGACATGTTCTGAAGGTAAAGTCCAAACTGACGGTAGCAGGCATTATTGAGCTCAAAGCTCAATTTGGCAGATCGGGAGATCCATGTCTCCAGGGGAATAATTACACTCGCAGAGAATTGAGGAAGCACAGAGTAGCGCTTGCTATGCATGGTCTCCTGATCATGATCGCGGTTTCCACGTACTTCTACGACGAAGAGAATGATGAAGTCTGGTGTGAGCCGTTGTGCTCAGTTGTTCTTTACGGTCAACAGGTAAAAATCCTGGAAGAAGCGGCACCAATTTTGAAGAAAAAGAAGTTCGAGGTGTCCCTTTTAGACTTCGTGGAACTGGACAGTTTTCCTTTGTAATGATGGTCAGAGGAATTTTGTGGCGAAGTATTGTCGTAACTATGACACTCATAAGGCGTGGTGCAAGGTTGGAGCTGCCCCTGCTTTACTAGACCTCAGTGAAGCTGGAAGTTCGTATTAATGGAACATCTTGGGTGATACCTTTGTTAAATATCACAGCAGGGGTAGGGAAAAAACTTCTTCAGATTAAGAAGATTGTGAGACTATGTTACAACACAGGATTTGTTCACAGTGATCTGAGGCTCCCGAATATTATGCTATTGGCTTCAGAACGAACACGGTTAAAGCAATAGATTTTGAGTGGGCAGGACCGATAAACACTATAGTTTACCCTGTGCTACTCAATTCCCGGAATATCTGGCCGCCTGGAGCGGGGTATCCTTCCTGAGCACGACCTTTGGTTTGCTCAACATCTCAACTAAATGTAATGTCAACTTTAATACTCTTTCATTCTTTTAAGAGATTGAAGTATGTTATTTCACAAGAGATGGAAGTAAGGTGTCGTCGCAAGTGACTGCGTGTGGGTGACTGGGTGGGTGACAACAGAACCATATCGCTCCTTCCCAAACCTATAACCATCTCTAACTTAAAAATAACCCCAAAAACATCACCTCCAAATAAACTCGTCCTACAGGTTTGCCATCTTTTAGATTCTCCAAGAGGTACTTCTAGCTGTTTGTAGATGCTTGATAGAGATCTTGAGCCCATGCTGCATTGCCTTTGGCTTCTATCAAATGATTGGAATCCAATGATTGGTTGTTTCAGTTCAACCTGTGATTTATGCAATTATTCACATCATTTCAGTAGTCAAAACATCAAGCATTGCACCTTGCTTTGACTATCATCATCATCACCATCAGCTGTCAGTGGTAAAACCTCTGGATAACCTCCAGTTTCCAATTTCACAGGGGATTCATGTGCAATTAGGAAAACTCATCAGTGTACCCTACAACATTATTAATACCTTTTCCTCACCCTCAACCATGGAAATAACCCCTTGGAAATAACCATTAATATTAATATACACATACATTTTGACTTCATAAATATTAAATAATTTTTCTCTTATACAACTATAATAATAAGTTGGTGCAATTGTTTAATGCTGTGTGGTATAGTTGAATAATTAGACTTAGTTGATGGTAACATTCACAACACATGGTACAGTTCCTTTTGTTTTTTATTTCAATTCTCATGTTCGGCTAGAGTTCTTCAATAAAAATCTTAGGGATGATGTGTATTATTGATTCAATCACTTTATAGTGATTATTATCTATCATTCTTGGGATGATGCTTGGTGTTTACATGAGTTTCCTATATGCCTCAAAGGGATGTTATTACAATAGTATAATAATTTAAGTGTACCCACTCATGTGAATTAGAATGTTCTCTTGGAAGTCTTCACGCATTTGGATATGTTGACAATTGTGATAATGCCTTTCAATAATTGTATTGTTTTCATCAGGGGCCAACTGAGTTAGTGATGATCTAAACGAATCAAATTAGGAATGTTGTGGCTAGCACTTTATTAACATCTTGTGGGATTTATGCATGCACTTGCTCCAACCACCTTTGACAATACTCTTCGATTAGTATAATATTATGAGATATCACCTCTTCCATTTCTTGTTACATGTCCTTCAACTCCATTTCTTATGGGAGATTGTCATATTCCGATGGAAATTGATGCTACTCTTACTGTGTTCAAGGATAAGAGTGAAGATATGGTTGTGGCCTTAATGTCCTTTACTGAGTGCATGATGAGATTGGTTATACATATTAATATTGTTGGCATTTTCCAGATTAGTGTCTTCTATTAGGTTGTATATAAGTGGGATAATAATGGCACTATAACTCCGAATATTGTCCACTTGCAAAGTACAAAATGAACAACTTAGTGTTAATCTATTTTCTCAATCTTATAATACATAGTTTGTTTAAGGGGTTCTTTGCTTTGTGGAAGGGATTGTATTAAGTGTTGGGGCAAGTTGGACTACAAATTTATAATGTTTAATATAATGTTTAACAAGCCGATCCTTTTGAAATTGTGCATGTACAATAGTTGAAATGATTCATATAAAGAGATCAAGAATAATTAACACCACCTACAAATCCACTAATGCCTCCTTCTAATGTTCCTTTAGATCTTGGCTTATGTACTAGGGAATTCTGATTGCCCTATATCCTTCCGAGAGGAGGGGATATAAGTGTATAGCTATAATGTTGTATACTAATATTAGTGTAGTGGGATTTTGATAGCCATTTTGTTTATTTCAATCTGGACCACTCACTTTTATATATAATCTAGTGTTTTTAGGCTAATGGATATGCACATATTTGTATTTTTTTTCCTTATTCCATGCATTCATAATATTATAGTAATAATTGGTACACAAAATGTTTGTTTTGTTTAATAGTTATTAATTAATTAATTTAATTATTTATAATTATAAATATGTTTGTAATTTATACATCAGATGGTAGAATAAACTAGAATATACTAAGAAGTGTTAGAAAAGTTTATAAATTACAAACATATTTATAAATATAAATACAAAATTAATCTAAATGAATAACAACCATTAAATAATAAAATATTCTAAAATATTCAAACATATTTTACGTATATCCACTATAATCCACAGGTTTGCTTAAGCAAACCAAAATATTATTTATAAATATATTGAAGCTCTTGTGGAGTTCAAAAATCTCTTCTAACACAGAGTGATGAGTTACCTCTTCTCCCTCCTTGGTGAAGTTTCCACAGCATATATCAAAAACCTCCCGTCCCTGGTTCCCACCAAGAAACAATCCTCAGGCGTCACGCACAGGCTCACAATCGGCGAGCCAGCCGCATCGTAGCGATGGACGAGCTCCAGCGAGTGGAGCTTGCGCACTGTAACGTATCCCTGGTCGCCTCCACACACCACGAACTCGCCACAGCTGCTCAGCTCCATGCAGCTCAAGCGCCCGTTTAGTTCCGCGCTGGCAAGGTGCTTGCCGTTCACTGAGAATGAGTGAAAGTTGAGGTCCTTGTTGGAGAAGAGACCAACCAGACCGTGCGGAGACACCACTAGCAGAGATATTGATTTCCTGCTAGGATGAACCAGCGATCTGACGTATCTTCCCTGCCGGAGAGTGTAGAGGATGCAAGTCCCGTCCTCGGAGCCACTCACGACGAGGTCGAGTTCCGTCCGGACCACCACGCAAGTTACTGCATCGTCGTGGCCGCACAAAACGTGGCGAGGCTTGTCTGAGACGGCGAGCTTGCTGTCTGAGCGCTTGATCCTGTTGGAAGATAGCTGAGTTTCCCATACCATCACTGTTGTATCACGGCTGCCGGTGACGACAATGCTGCCATCTGCTGCAACTGCATGTCATAAAAAAGACGGTCAGAAGCCAAAACTTTAGTGTGGTAAGAAAAGCTTACGCACCCGAAGCACACGTTACGACATCCTTGTGTTGACACAGGCTTTGAACGGTTTGGCCGTCGGTGAGCGACATGAGCTTGAAACTGTTGTCCCAATGGCCGCAGCTTAACAAGTAGACCGTAGATATTGCAGGCAACGCGCAGAAACAAAATGAGTCTGGAAAAGACTCGGTAAAATAGCCACGAACTTTGTGGCAAGGCCACTCTTCAGAGCCAAGTCCGTAAGTAGAATCCTGCACAGTACGAGCCTTTAATAAGTCTTGCATTCAAGTGGTTCTTAAAAACGAAGTACCTGGGAAGACGAAAACGTAAAGCTGCCACTGGGTGGCATGGAAGGCGTTAGCCACATTCGTGAGGACACAACCATCTGGCTGGTCACAGAGATGATCTTCCCGTCGCAATGCCCAATGTACAAGACAGGATGATCTTCATCTGACTTACCAAACGAGAGAGACCTCGATGGAATTGTGGACACAAGTGTTGTCGAGGCGGGAGAGTAGTATAAAGGGCGAAGAAGTGGTACTGGAGGGCCGCGTTTCGGATGTTTCTTCTTAAAAAGCTGGATAGGTGTTTGACCAAAATTTGCAATCTGGTCCTCCACTGATGCTCTTTGCCTTACATCTTCCATGGTTTCTAGCTCCACAGTGCCTTCATAAGTAAGATAGTAAAAGATATTTGCTGCCTGTTGCAACATTGTCTTGGTTAGTTCACGGCTACGCAAATATTTACCTCGACAGCAGGTTTTCCACGTTGCTTGTAGCCAAATATGAGGTCAATCCAACGGTGCAAGTTTTCACTAGTGTGCTCACTTTCAAGAGCTTCCCTGTTCAAGCGAATAAACTCTTCAGGAGATCCCTGGAAACAAATCAAAATATGTGATTGAAAGCGAATCAAGTCGAGGCTTACCTTGGCCCAAGGTGGTAAGATCACATTGTTAAGGTGTTGTCCGTCTTGCTTGACACCAATGTAGTAACTATTTGTATTTACAAGGAACTCAGGCATATAAAAGAACTCCGGTATTATCTCTTTCACATCACTTGTGTTGGTCAAGCAGTTGGCGTAAGTGTTTTGTATGCTATGGAACAATCTGTCCGCATGATCAAATTTTCCACCCTGTCATCAGTTTCACACTTTTTGAGTACGCATCCATTAACTCACAAACACGTACCTGAAGCGTACGATGGAAAGAAGAAAATGGTTCCAGTCGAAGAAGGTAGAACAGAACGATGCCCATACTCGAGTAATGTGAACCATAGTGGAAGCTGGACACAAAAGCGTTTTCAGATTATGTTTCATGGAGAATAAACAAACCTGGGAATGTCTGGATCAGTAAAGTTGTTGTACCGTTCTTCAAAGACCTGTTGAAAACGAATTATTACATACTGTTCTTAAGCACAAATGCAGGTACCTGAAAGCGTTTTTCATCGAGAGCACCAACGGGCTTTGCAAGATCTCGATAAACAGATGGACTGGAGAGATCCAATGCTTCAGAGGAATAGTCGGATAAGATCCACGGAAAGACTGGATATTGAGTCAAATCGTTGTATGATCTCCCGGATAACGTGTTCAGTATCATCAAGTAATCGAAGTTGCTGCACTCTCGCCGCCTCCAGCAGTCACGAGCTTTCTCTGCTAGATCAATAGCTCTTTTTCTGTCCACATAGTGAATCTGGTGCTTTGTCTTTCCCTTTGATCCCACATGTTTGCTGGAAGTTATCGTAAGTGCTACATCCTTCGCAACTCGATGAGATGCAAAGTTAAGAAACACGGGAGGAGCGGCATCAGCGAAAAATATCTCCAATGCAGTATGTTGCAGCAAATATCTAGTCGCATAGATTGCTGTGACCTGCAATGACTTGAAAAATAAGAAACTGACAATGAATGTCAAATGACGAACCTGGAAAATGTCCCACGTTCTATGCTGCTTTTTTCCTAAACCAGGAGCTTTGTCACCGTCGCGGGTACCAGTTTGATCAGTATCCTGGTTCTGACGAGCAAATCCACCGGACGAATCGAAAACCATGGAACCGCCAGTTCCTTCAATAAAAAATTCCATATGAAAATGTAGAGACCTGTGAGTAACTTCCAATCGACCAGCAAGCTTGCGCTTCGGAGAAACGAGGACGCAAGACACTGACAAGAGCACCTGAAAGTGAAGAATGTTCAAAAAGGTGCCACGTACAATGTTAAATGACATACCTCATCTTCCGCAGCTCCTTGCTTCGATTCGGCCCCGTCAGCTTCACTCGTGCTGCTACTTTCTGCTTCGGATTCGTTGCTGACAAACTCATCGTTAGCATCCTGCATCTCATCTTCGACTTCCTCGGATTCTTTCTCCAGTTTAAAAGACGCTGCCTTCCGAAAGCTGACTTTTTCACGTGAGAGAACCTTGGGTGCGCTCTGAGAGCCAACACCCTCCGTTGACGCTGCCGGCTGCAGAAGCTCCTGATCAAAGTGATAGTTGCGTTTTAGCTTCAGCCGGCGCCGCAAAGGATCTTCCGTCTTGTCAAGTTTCCACCACACGAGCGTATCCGATGGAAAAGTTGTCGAGGACCAGGGGCCTCTTTCATCAGTCAGATTCCGGAAGATTAAGCACCATTGGCTCTGCATGGAACAGATGGCGAACTTAGCACCACAACAGCACTGGAATGAAAAGAACTTACAGCCACGGCCTGCTCTTCTGCATCTTCCTTCAATTGATATGCTGCTCGTCTGGATAGCTCTGAATTATGAATGGAGTTCAAGACGGTTAGAGATTGTTCCTCTAGAGCTTTTGATTCACGTAATTCAAGACTACGAGTGTCATTTGTTTCGGCATTCAATGTCTCGACCGCAGAAACCCACTTACGCTTAGCTGCCCTCAGAAACTTCTTATCATCTCTCACCTGAAACATAGAGGTTACAAAAGAAAACTAAAGTACGAAAGTACGCACCAGAGCTTTGACTTTATCTTGCTGTAAAAAGCTGTAAGGATCGTTCTTCATCGTTTCTTCTGTACGCTTTTCCTTATCAACCAAACCGATAACCTTCCCAATTTCAATAAGTTCCTCAATCAACTGAGACAGCACATGAGACCTTGTTCCGTCGTCCATCTTTTCCACTTGACTTCGTGCGTCGAGTAAGCACCTTGTAAAGACAACAACACAAGGTGTTGGGATTATATCGAGATTATTCAACGAGCCTTACCATATTGTAAGATAAAGTTGGCCTTTGTTTTGATCCGAGTCTGAAGAGAGGAAGCCGGGAACAAGAGGTAGGAACTGTTGAACTGACAGTAACACAGCCTCAAGACCAGCTCGGTAGAGGTAAACCAGCACAAGCCTGAATGCAAGTCTTGGAAACTTCTCCCCTCGTAGCTTCATGGCTTTCTCATTCGGCTTAGAAGATGGAACGTTAATCCCAACAGACCCCAGCCCTCCAGTCACGACAGCAGCAACTTCAGCAGCTGGTAAATTCAAAGACTCAACAAGGCCACGGGCTCGTTGGCCAAATGTTGGTCCTGCTGTGGAAGTTGAAGCTCCTCCTTGTCCAATTCCGTTGATAGCCGATAAAAGGTCCCAGACTTGATCGTATAGGCGCTGGTTAAATCCGCTTGACTCGCTTTGATAAGTAATTCTTGGAGAGTTCTTCCTGCAAAAGCATTTCCCGAATAAAAACGTAAACCAGAATTTTGCACAGGTAAATACCTCTTATCCACAAGACCTTCCTCTACGGTTTCGGACCCCAAATCCACGTAGCTCCCAGACAACAGGCCGTTGTCTTCAGACTCCTCCGCCAGAGAATTTAAAAACTGCACAATTAAAAACATTAGCAACATCAATACGTGAAAAGTCGAAGGGAATAAAGCTTTTACTGGGAGATATTGGATTGCATCCGCAACCACTAGCTCTTCAATCAAGGCGAGGAGATAGAGCAAATTGTCACGACAGGGCTGTAACGTCAATAGCGATCGAGAGTTAGAAATTTCGCTCACGATGTCACCAAGTAAATCGTGAAGAAAGCTCTGAAAAGGCAAGAAAAAGTAAGCTTGCAGTGCGATTTTATGAGAACAACAAACCTGTTCGGTGTACTTAAGAACGTAAACAGTCATGCGTTCTACTTGGCGCCAGCCACCTTTTGTGTTAAATACAGCATGGACTTGCAGAGCACAGAATATTTTTCTGATTAGCAACACCTCATCCGCCCACCGTTTTGAGTCTTGATCTTCTTTCTGCTTTCTGGAAGATGCACTTGAAAATACTGCAAAAAGCCAATCCTGCCACCCCGGTTCCTGATAATAACCACCTCAGAGCAGAACACAACACCGAGCATAATTTCTTACCTGTAAGAGTACACCGCAGTTTGCCGGATTCGTTTGAATAAGAGCAAGTATGTCTTTAAGAACATCCTGCCTTGACGTCCAATCGTCCGAGGCCTCTACGAATTTTAAAAGAACTCCTAAAACTTGAGGTAAGAAAAATTCTGGGAAGGTAGCTGTATGTGCGGGATTGCCAGCGGCTTGTAGCTGTCGTAACCAAGCTCTTTTTCCAGAACTCTTTCCAAACTGCGTAAGAATGCCGCCATGGAGAACCTGCAATGCAAATATAAGAAACAAATGGAGGTCTCAAAATCATTTTCACGTACTTGTTTAGGAATGGCTGCTCCGAGAAGGAGGTCAAACAAAGTCACTCGCAGAGAATCCGTGAAGGGAAACTGCAACAGGCGCTCTTTTATTATAGACCAGACTAAGTCCTTTTGTCTGCTTATGACTGTATCGCCCTGTCCCTTATTACCGCCAATCCCAAAGAGCCATATTGATTTTCTTTCTACAGGTATGGCGAGGAAAAGTGATCCCAAAACATGCAAAGCGAGCAGCCTGATCACTTCCTGCCGCCTGCAAGACATGATTCACGTTTCTGTAATTTTCGGAGTCATCATTACCTCGACAATAAGTTGAGAAAGATGTGAATTCCACCCAAGGAGTGAACGCATTCCAAGAAGCTTGATAGGAAAATAGGCTCGCCTAAAAGACCCAACAGCATCTGAAGAACTTCCTCAACGCAGATTAAGTCGTCATTACGGTCAATAAAAGAGATTAAAGACTTAGCATCTGACAAACTCATATGATTTCTGGAAAAGTAAGAAGTTAGAGCCAGAAACTTAAGAATACTCGAGTACCTTATTGCAGTTTCTGCTAAAGAAAGTATGAGGATTCGAAGCTGCGATAATTCTTCTTGACGAGGACGGTCTCTGGTTCCAACTGTCTTGGACATCTTACGATGCTTCGGTTTGTCCCAATAGAACTGATGAAGCATGTCAAGAAATCTGGAAACGCCACAAACATTGTCGTACTTCCGATTCTCCAAAAAGTTGATCAGTGATAGAAATAACTCGCGTTGAATGACATACGGAGCATAAATCCATGCAGATGGATTCAAGTAAACTTTGAGTACAGTTTCCCTCACGAGCAGGTCCGAAAGTGCGTTATCTGCGGTGAAAAGAGACAGAAATCAGGAATACACACAATTAAACATATCTTACCAGCTGTTTCAGAAAGAACACACAGTAAATTGTTGAGAGCAGTGATAACTTTGACCGATAATTGTTTGATGGACACAAACTGTAGTAGATACCCGAGAAGGCCGAGGCCCCCAGTGCTATGGAGGACCTTTTGATTAACGTAGTTCTTCGTTGCGACTGCTGTCAATAGCTCGATCACATCCGCTAAATAATAGTCGTCTGCATCAGTAACAGATCCATCGAAATCTTTCCCGGCGTGCCGGAATCGCGTTAACAACGGGAAAAAGACCGTGATGCCACCAACACAGTGTATATTATTCTGCACAAGGCACCTGTAGCAAAGCTGCGTACCACTCATGATCGTAGCTTCATGAGATACAGCGTCAGACTGCTCTGACACTGGTGCGACATCAAAAAGGACGCGTCCACTGCTGGCCTACAGCAAAAGTACCATGAATTTCAGAAAGAAATGAAATACTTATACGTACTAGCGCATTGTAACCGAATATCATTTTAGAAGATAGACCCTCCTTGGAACTGGACAAGCTGCTATCGGACATGTTCGCTGGAATGCAGCCAGCCTCGCTGGGGAGGAAGGAGTACATGTAACCCGCACCAAGCATAAACACACCTTCAACTTGCCCAGGAGTTAACACATCGTCAAATAGATACACTGGACCAAGCTGTCCACATAATGGCGAAAAGAAACCACTCGATTGGTCTGCAGTCGCATTTGCTCCAATTGTACAACAACTTACTGGATCATAAACTTTCGGGTACCTGAACGTGTAATAGTTAGTTGAATGACAAGATAACGCTAGCACGAACCTCAGCTTTTCACTGCTACTGAGTTTGCCGTCGACGAAAATTTTACACAAGCTTCCAGTAGACAGAGCTCGTCCAGTTGTGTGCGTGACACAAATGAAGTGCCATTTCTTTGATTCCAGTCTTATACTCATCGAAGTTGCTTGTTTCTTGTGGTTGGCACAATCGACCTGCATGGATAGCCAAAGTCAGAAACACGAGAATCGCAACACTGAACAGAGAAAGAACCTCTATCAAGAACTTGTCCGCCGATATGAACGCAGCACAGCCTTTACCATCGCTAGTTAAAAAGCTAAACAAACTCATCATGCCTTCCGAAGAGGCACTTTCTAGCCTGATCCAGCACATAAAACTGAAGCCTTTGTTGGTAGGCCACCGGAAAGGCGTTTTGATGCCAATACCCTGAAAAATGCGATACTGTTAAAAATTACAAATCCAGATTTCGAAATTAAAACTCACCGAATTCTTTCCATTTAGCTCAAAAAAGACAGATGGTCCCTGCTCGTTTAACATTGACTTGAAAGTGCTCAAAATGAGGCTATTTTTTGAGCTCGAAGTGCTCCGAAGAAGAGAAAACATCCTTCGCATTTCCTTTCCTGCCATACTGTGACCACCAACCAATTTGATAAAGTGGCAGAGCTTGTGAAGAACCACGCTCTCGTTCTCCGAAGAAAACCAATCCATCAAACTGCAAAGCAGGCCTGCTCTCACGCAAGAAGATTGGTTTGCGGTGGA
The DNA here is from genome assembly GCF_000143415.4 of Selaginella moellendorffii. Lineage (NCBI taxonomy): Eukaryota > Viridiplantae > Streptophyta > Lycopodiopsida > Selaginellales > Selaginellaceae > Selaginella > Selaginella moellendorffii. Next base: position 113,387 of record NW_003314296.1, on the reverse strand, counting down.
TTCCTCTAATAACTGGAGAAAGGTGTCCAGGGCTTTTAGCTGCGTTTCGGGATCACACTGCACATGTAAAGAAAACATCTTAGCCAAAAAAATTCTGTGATGAGATTATTACCAGATGAATAAAGTTAAGAAGCAGGACAATTACATCTTCATTCTGCATTGAAATAGTTGGACGTGAGTCTTTGCTAGCAGTTACAAGGCAGTCACCTGAATAATCATGCGAGATGAATTGTCAAATGTGCCATCAACTAGCATATTCCAAAGCGCGTTAAGGAGGTCCTGAGTTGGATGTCCATAACGATTAACTAAAAGGGTCTCCAACATCTTGTAGCCTGGACCAACAAGGGATCTAAAAGCAAGCTGAAACAGGAACAGCAAATTCATTGCAGGTAAAAATGTAGCTTTCGTATACCTTTGAAGACTCATTTCCCTTGAGAAGATGAATGAGAGTTGCTATCACCTCTAAACACAAACGCTTTCCATGTTCTTCGGGATAAGCTTCATTCAGCAGAGAAACGATATGCACAAAGCACTCTACTTCTCTAAAAAGCGCTTGATAGTACTGCACAAAAAGAAAACGGCGGATAAATAGAGTTTCAGCGAAATTTTACTCACTGGAAAATCGCATTGAAGAACATCCCGAAGAATCGATAACAGATCCAAAACAATATCGATTCCGGCTGAATGTTGATCCGATTGCACGCGAGACAGTGTTTCCAGATATTTCATACACAGTTCCATTTTTGCATCCTGGTCCTCATCTGAGATCGGGGCGACCTGCAAAATGGAAGCTTAGAAAACTCATAAAAGAATGAAAAACAGGTCACCTTCATAAAATTGCTGACATGATGAATAGCGAAAGTTCTTGACCGAGAGTCCAAAATCATACCGAACAAAACGTCCATGAGTTTCGTACTCCTCAGTGCCGAAGACTTGGCATCGTCGGATAAGCTCAAGCACTCGTTGAAGAGTGAGAAAGCAGCGTCTCGACAGTGCAACAAATTTTCCATGTCGCCAACATCAAGCCTTAGATCTTGCAACAATGCCGCCATGACTTCTGATAGAACCAAGATAACTTGCAGTTCCTTAAAGGACGACGATGTAAGCTCCGGTGTCAATTGCAAAATTCGATGCAAGCTTTTCAGTAACATCGTGGCCATGGAGGGCAGCTTCGAACACTGCTCTAGACTCTGAACAAGTGCGTTGCACTCTGCCTACACAAACAAAGGGAAGGAAATTAGTAAACAGAAGAAAAGAAAAACCGAGAAGCCACTTTACCAGATTATTGGAGTTTCCACTGGTGGTCGCCGCGAGCTCCACAAAGGATATCACTTCAAGCTGTAAAGGCTGTGTCTCAAGGCTCTCCTTTCCCTCCAATCCGAAATAAAAAAAGTCATTCGAAAACATGACCGTCCAAACACCTTCATCTCGAAAGAGTTGCAAAACCGCGGGAGAGACCGCTAGCATTTTCTTAAACACGGTGATGATGTTACGCTGCAAGTCGCTAGAGAGCAACCTGCACATCGTTCAAGTTTAGTCAGTCACCATCTAAAATGTTACGCAAACAACATTTTGAAATGCTGAAACCCCTCATCGTTGTCGTCTAAGTTTCTGAAAATCCCGAGCAAAACGTTCACAACCAGCCTAGTGGCGTTTTCCCAGTAGACGCTTGTCACCCCTGACGTCTCTTGGGATGCTGGACCACTGAGAGAAAAGATATCCCAGGTTGCAATCACAAACGAGCAAAGAACCTCGCACAGACGAGAAACGTTGGAGTTCCAAGGGCCATAGTTGTCCTTAACATCTTCAATACCAAGAAAAAAACGATCTTTCTCCTTTTCCTGTGTAGTATTGCTTGATCTCGTAGACATTTCTGCCAAGTGCTCGGTACTGCGGGCATATAGAACCGGAAAGGAAAACGCGGCCCAGCGAAACAGTCGAATAAATTTGTGTAAGCCACCCATGTCGCAGACTGACTGCAAGCTGTTAACATTACGAAATCTGTTCAGAATTAAGGAGAACACAGAAAATGCTGCAACACTGTAAAGAGTAAAGGATACACGGCTTCCCTCGTAACCTCAAGTGATAGTACTTGCAAATTAAAACTCTCCACACGCTTTTGCAAGCTTCTGTAAATAACAATGAACAATGGTATTAGGAGGCGCGAGCAACGTCAACTTACCCTTCATCGCAAAAATATCCCAATCCATCCAGCAAAACTTCAAGTCCGCCGATGCTCCTGAAGTGATTCTGCGCGCGGGAACTTGATGAGACGGCGGCTTTAAGCGTTTGTAAAGTCACTCTTTCAAGATGCTCATCTGTGGCGAGATGAAGTTTTCGTAAAACTCGAAGGAGCTCTGCACACGAATAACCAGAATAATAAGTGGAAAAGCATAACATTTAGCAGAACATACCCACAAACCAGTTAAGACCGCCGGTTTCGAGCAGCAAGGCAAAGCTGGTATTTTCTCCACTTGTTTGTGATGGTCTTTCGCGAAAAGACAGCCTGCGTCTGGGAGGATCCTCGGCATTCTCTTTTAGACCAAGCGACGATCTTCTGCTTGATTTGTCGGGCAGCTTCTCGAGCTCAATAAAATTGGCCATAATAGATACGACATGCGCAAGCAAGCACTGTAAAAAGCTCATCAACACCATGTTTGGAGTCGCGGTACCAAAGATGCTCTTAAGATAAACCACCGAATCTGAAAAATCGCAAGATCAGTATGCTTCCAACACAGATAACGTAATCATACTTTTCATAAGGCTCGTCAAAGTTTGCAAGCCTCCGAAAGTGCTGAACACCGCCCGATTATTTGATGCTCGGCTGAGAATGCTGAGAGCATTTAGCAAGCGCAAGGCAGATTCCATCTCGTTCGTGGCTAGAACCGGTTCTTTCGAGTCGGAGCTGGCATGCACTGCAATCGAGCCGATAAACTGCAAATGAGCAAGGAAGACGGAGCTAATTACCATATCTCAAACACAGTATGCTCAAACCAAACAAAACATACATACACATTTGCTCATACAGAGAAGCAAGCCAAACGGCAAGAAGAAGTGAAAGGAATCGACCACTTACACTCTCCAATGTAGTCACTCGTAAGCTTTAGCTCTCGGAGAAGGCCAAGGATGACAGCGGTCGGGTGACCAAAAGAGCATCCAGTAACTCCAGTTTGATCCATTTTGCCGTCTCCACTTTGGTGTTCTTCCAGGGGAACCCAGCGCTCATACACGTCGTTAAACTTGCGAAGAAAGGCCTCGAGCGAGCTCCTCCTCTTGTCCTGCGAGGAAGAGAAGAAGGATCACTGGATAAGAACTTCTCCTCTCATTTCTATCACGTACCTCGCTGGATAAATTCTCGTATTCCTGCCACAAGTGATGGAGCGATTCCTCCGCGCCATGGTCACTGCTCCACAGCAAATTCCAATCCGATTCTATCCAAATCCAAATATGCCGAAGCTCGGATCTTCGTACCTGAACTGGACATCGATCCAAGTCGCGGATGTCGTCGACGAAGCTGCGATCGAAGAAGAACTCCCCGGCGCTGCCGATCCGGACGACCTGCGAAGAAATCCCTTGACGAAATTCATCTAGATCCACGCTCCAAGCCGCTCCTCCTTTGCAGGGAGGAGGAGAGGAGCTCGCGTTGCTAGGGTTCCAAGAACCCTAGAATGTTGTAGAGCAGCACATATGGCGCCGAGCTCTCGGAATTGAGCGTCACAGAATCGACGCCAGCAGCCACGGCCCTGTGCCAATCGCCATGAACAGCGCAAGCGCCGACGAGCGTGATCCAAGCCAATCCATCCGGCACGAACGGCATCACTCGCATCAGCGCCTCGGCATTCTCCAGCTCCCCGGATCGTCCCAGGGCATCCACCAAGCACGCGAAATGGCTCAATCCTGGCAAATACCCATAATCGATCTGGAGGGCGAGGAAGTAGTCCCGGGCCAGCGATTTCTTGCCGCCATGGCTGCAAGCGCTCAGCACGCTCACGAATGTGATCGCGTCGGGATAGATTCCCTCGACGTTCATCGCCAGGAAGAACCCTAGCGCCTCGGCCGTGTGCCCAGTCTGGGCAAATGCTGCCACCATAGCCGTCCAGGAGACCTCGTTCCTCTCCTCCATGGCCAAGAACACCGCCCTCGCCTCCTCGATTCCACCGGATTTCCCGTAGAGATTGATGAGCGCCGTCCCCAGCGCTAGATCGGGCACAATCCCGGCCTCCAGCATATTTCGATGGATGATCTTCCACTCAGCGCTCGACGAGCACGCATCCACGATCGCCGAGAGCGCCTTGCAATCCGGCTGCACGCCATCCAGATCCATCCTCGCGAAGAGCTCCAGCGCATCCTTGTTCTGCCCGCTCTGCGCGTGCGCGGCCACCATCGCCGTGACCAGGATCAAATCCGGCGCCCTGGAGCTCGAGCTCGCGAGGAAGATCTTGCCCGCCTCCTCCGCGCGACCAAATCGCCCATACATTCTCACCAGGCACGTCGCGACCGCGATCTCCTGCTCGCATCCGAGCTCCACGATCTTGGCGTGGATTTTCCTCCCGGATTCCAGATCGCCGCAGGTGTCCAGCGCTCCGGCAAAGGTAATCGCGTTGGGCTCGATCTTCTCCTCTTCCATCCTCTCCAGGACCTGGAGCTCGGCGGTATCGAGCGCGTTCTGGGCATAGGCCGCGACGATCGCGTTCCAGGACACGACATTCCTCTCGGGCATGGAAGCAAAGCTCGCTTTCGCGCGTTCGATTTGCCCGCTCTGGGCAAATGCCGCGAGCATCGCGTTCCATGACACCACATCATGCCGTGGCATTCGAGCGAACAAAACCCTAGAGCTCTCGCAATCGCCACTTTGCGAGAAGGCAGTGAGCATCTCATTCCAGGTCACGACGTCTCTCTTGGGCGCCGTGCGAAACAAAAGATTCGCATCGGCGAGACGCCCATTCCGGGTATATGCCGCGATCAGGATGTTCCATGAGAAGACGTTGCGATCACGGAGGTTGTCAAAGACCGATCGAGCGTCGCCAGGGCTCCCGCAGCTCCCATACATTTGGATCAGAGCATTGCCGAGGAATGTTGATTGGTCAGATCCATCGCTCGCGGCCAGCGCGTGGAGCTGCTTCCCTCGATCCAGCGACTTCGAATTGCCGCACTGGCGAAGGAGATCTGCGCAGAGATTGTGATCGATCTTTGGTGCTCTCCTCCATTTCTGGGTCTGGATCTTGCTCTTGACCATGCATTCTCCGATCAAATGAGTTTTAGTGGCTCCAATCTAAAAGCCATGGCAGCGATCCTTTGGATCTTCTCTTCTTTTTCTTGGATGGTTGCTTGGATTCTTTCGTTGGTTGCTTGGATTTCTTGTAAGAAGGATGGATTCTTTCAATCCAGAATAAGAATCAAACACCGATTTTTCGCCTGCTCTTTGAGAAGAACTGTCCAATAGATTTGATACCTCTTTGGCATGATCTTAAACGTTTTCATAAGTTGATCAATAGTTCTAGCTCCAGCGTACACAGTGAAAGTTGTTTAGTAACAGTACTGTTCTTGGTGGGCATTCCATCAATCAAAATTTTTAGTTTCTCCAGATCCCTTGAAAGGGCATTTGCCTAACTCTTAAAGTCTGGGGAAATATGAACGTTTTTTGGCGAAGCTGTCAAATATCTGGAGTCGTAATCATCTGGAAAACATCTGGATGACGAAAATCGCAAGGAAGAGCTGCAAATTTGTCGAAGAGTAATCGTGTCTGCGATCGACCATGGCGAGGATGGGCATGGCTTGTGAGAAAGGCAGGACGCTAGGCAATGTTGCGAGCCAAGTTGGAGTTTTCTAGCATAGACTACTTGCTTGGTTTGCTTCCTTTTTGTTGGTTATTTAGGGCATTTATTTTGGAGAGTGTTCTTCGAGTCCAGGGCGCGGCTATGGCAGCGGCCGAGGCGCAGCAGCAGCAATGGCAGCAGCAATTTGGCAGCCATCATCATCCCATGACGCTGGAGGAGGTGAGAACGCTGTGGATTGGCGATCTCCAGTACTGGATGGACGAAAATTACCTCCGCAATCTCTTCGCACACACCGGAGAGGTAAGATTTTCTTCTTTCGTCCTTCTATGAATGCTCTTCGGGTTCTTGCTTTCGAGTAAGCTGATCTTCTTTTCTACTTCAAAAATTTGCTGTATGAGAGTTTTCTTCTATGGATTCGTGAATCCTGTAAGTGCTAGTGAGCTGATCTGCTTCAAAAAATTGCTGTGAGTTTTGTATGCTCGTCCTAGATTTTTTATTTTTTTCTATGAATTCGTGAATCCTGGAAGTTCTAGTGAGCTGATCTTCTCTACAGGTTTTATCAGCTAAAGTTATACGCAACAAGCAAACTGGTTATCCCGAAGGATACGGATTCATCGAGTTCAACTCTCACCCGGCTGCCGAGCGAGTTCTTCTGGCTTACAACGGAACACAGATGCCACAAACCGAGCAAGCTTTTCGCTTGAACTGGGCCTCGTTTGGCATGGGCGAGAAACGCATGGATGGAGGTCCCGAGCTCTCCATCTTTGTGGGAGACCTGGCACCCGATGTTACGGACTACATGCTCCACGAAACCTTCCGGACCCGGTTTCCATCAGTGAGAGGAGCAAAGGTGGTCATTGATGCAGTCACAGGCCGCTCCAAAGGATACGGCTTCGTGAGATTTGCCGACGAGAACGAGCGAGCTCGTGCCATGTCCGAGATGAATGGAGTTTACTGCTCGAGTCGGCCGATGCGTATAAGTGCCGCGACTCCCAAGAAAGCTATGGCTGCTGGTCTCACTACTGTTACTGCTGCTACGATTGTCCCGCAGCCAACGATCGCATCACCGTTCAAAGGTAACAGCTTCATGGTAAACTACGCATGCTCTTTCCAGTTTTCTCTTTCTTTTTCTTTTCTGGTTTTGACTGATGTATCTTGCTCACGAACCTTAGCTTAGTCTGTTCTAGGTGCGTCAGTGGTGGCTTTTTCAATTTCGGTGTTTCATCGGACACGGCTCTTCCATGATCAGTGGTTTTAAGGTGGTAGTGTGTCGATTTGTTCCTTCATTTTTCATATTTATATCTGGTTTCATCATCACTGGATTCTGGATTCTTTGATTGTATGTTGTTCTAAATCTTATTTTGCCTCGCAGCAGCGACTACGACGACTACACCAACGTATCAAACAATGCCTTACAGTATTACTCCGCCTCCTTCGTTATCCATTCAATCCCAAGTCCTACCTCCAGATAGCGATCCCACAAACACAACGGTGAGTTTATTTACTTTTCAGTTTTCTGGACCAACTTTCTGGTGCATTCGGCAGATCTTCGTTGGTGGCCTTGATCTCAATATCACTGAAGAGGAAGTGAAGCAAACGTTTTCTCAGATTGGAGAGCTCGTGTCTGTCAAGATACCTCCTGGTAAAGGCTGTGCGTTTGTTCAATACGCTCAGAGGTAACAAGCTCACCTTTGTTCTAGCATCTGATCCTCTTCTTTCACGTAGAAACTCTGCTGAAGATGCATTACAGCGGCTTCATGGTACTGTAATCGGTCAGCAAGCGATACGACTCTCATGGGGACGAAGCCCAACATCCACTAAGCAGGTATAAGTTTTTCTTGAGCTTCGATCATAGTCTAAGTCTCTATATATTATAAGCAGCAGGCTCCAACGTCACCTTGGGGAGACGCAGCACAAACACAATGGAATTCCTACTATGGCTACCAAGGATACGAAGGATACGCTTACACTCCTGGACAAGAGGGCTACAGCGCCTATTACACACCATATCACCAGGTAGTTCGTGTTCTTCGCTTGAGCTTATGTAACTTTGCAGCGATTTCTTCTCAGATCGATGGCCAGTATGACGAGATTTTCGATCCACTTGCTCCTCCAGACATTGACAGGTTTGAGAAATTCTTTCTTGATGGAGAAATGGTGTTTAAATTCTTCGTTTTTCGGATGGTGTTACAGGTTAAACGCCGCTTATATGTCCATGAGAGAGAGCGCATTGCTTGGTCGGCATCTCTGGCTAAGAACGTCCGACCAAGTCCAAACATTAGCTTAGAAAGAACCAGCAAACAAAATTTTGTGTAGTATATCATGTGTAAAGGTATTCTAGTTTGTGAATGAATGACAAAACCCTAAAGCACAGCAATGTGATGCGTGGATTCGCCGGCGGCATTGCGCGGACGATCTCCAGGAGCAGCAGCGCGTTTTGGATGCGTCAGGTCTTCAGCAGCATCGCAGCTGGATTCCCCGGCGGCATTGCGCGGCCGATGTGAGTCAAGACCTCTAGGAGCAGGATCGAGCATTTTGATCGAGAGATCGTACATGATCCGTTACGTTTGTTTCTTATTTCATGCGATTTTCAGGGAAGAGCGAGGATTGGATCAAGACAATGACGGATTTTTGGAGGGATCAATTGCAGTGGAGCGTGAATCGTGAGTCTTTCTTCGATATTCTTCCGAAATATCCAGTGGAAATCGTGTCCAGGCGTGGAAAACACGATCATCGATCGCTCCTGGCGGGATTGATGGCTTGAAGGACCTCGAGCGTGGTAAGAGTTCATTTGGCAGCGATTACTTGTTCTCGCGTCTCTAGCAACAGGGATGCTCTCCAAGCGCGAGAACGTTCGTCGCGTGACGGCCCGCGTCTCCGCTGGGAACGATCGATTCAAGAGCTTGGAGAGAGGGATGGCACTACACTCTCAAGTTCTGGAGGCCGGGTATGACTCAAAACGTGTTCGTGTCCACGGCGGTGGTGGACACGCATGCCAAGTATGGGAGGCTGGGCGACGCTCGGAGGGCCTTTGACAGGATGGCTTTCCACGACACAGTGTCGTGGAATGCCGGTATGTGGAGCACGGGAAGAACGAGGAGGCTGTGGGGAGGTGTTTGAACAGATGGTGGCGGAAGGGTGTACACCGAACGAGACTACTCTTCTGGCTGCTCTCGAGGCATGCTCGGATCTGGCCGAGCGCGAGGAAGGAAAGAAGGTTGAAGGGAAAGTGCTGAAGGTGGGCTGTTTGGCTAGAGGTGCTGCCATCCACAGGGAAGCGGCAAGCGTTCGTTCTTCACAAACTGAGATACCTGGAAACTGAAGCTGTCAAGTTGTGTGACAAGACATCCGTGGCAAACACGCTGATTGATACCTACGCGAAATGTGGAAGGCTGGACGATGCTTGCAGAGTGTATGAGAAGATGGAGCTTCGTGACATTGTGTCCTGGACAGTGATGATTTTGAGGCAAGCAAAGGGGAGTCTGCTCTGGATTTCTTTTTCGAAATGCGTGCTGATACGTCGTGCAAACCAGATGCGCGAGTTTTAGCTGCTGCTTTCGTCGCCTGTGGCATTATAGTGAGGCCAGACATTGGACGTCAGATTCAGGGAGAGAGATACAGGCTTGGGCTTGAGAACGATGGGACCGTAACACCATGCCTGGTGGACTTCTATGGAAAGTGTGGGGACATGACTGCGGCCCAGTACATCTTTGATACCACGGCAATGACAAGAGAAATCGGTGCGTGGAATGCGTTGATAATGGGATATAGCCACCAGGGGAATGCAGTTCACGCAGTAGCAGTATTTCGAAGGCTGGCGGACGAAGGCTTATGTGCGACTGAGGCTACTCTGGTCTCGCTTCTCACGGCATTCAGTCATACTGGTCTTGTTGAAAAGGGGAAGAAGTGCTTTGAAGCGCTGCAAGACGCAAGCATGGCGTTGTTCCAAGTCTTCGGCACTACACTGGCATGATCGATCTGCTGGGAAGAGCCAACCATCTAGACGAAGCCGTGAAGGTGCTGGAAAGCATGCCTTCTCAAAGCGGACGCGGTAGCTTGGATGACCGTTTTGGGTGCCTGCGCAAAGTGGGAGAATGGTCAGGTGGGAAAATTCGCATTTGAGCCTTTTTCCGGGCTGGACAGAGACCGGGAAGTTTAAGTAGGGTTCCAAAGTGGCAACGAATGGCAGCGTCTTCATTCGCTTCTCTTCATCATGCTCTGGGCGAAAGATGTAAGCTACTTTTCTGTGGTTTTGACGCAGGCGCTTGATCCCGTTTCTTGTTTCGTTTCAGCCAAAGTTGCAGCGACGTTGGGTCCTTGCTGAGAGCACTGAAGGAGTGCACCAGAACAGGAGATATTGAAGCTGGGAGACAGTATCATGAAGATGCTGCAAAACGTGGATTCAGTTCAAACATTTTCGTGGCAACCACCTTGGTAGATATGTATGCCAAATGCGGGAGCATGCCGGATGCTCAGAAAGTCTTCGACCTCATGCCCGTCCGCGATGCTGTACCTTGGAACGCATTGATTCTCGGATACTTCGAGAACGGGGATAGTGCGCTGGCTCTGCGAAGCTTTTCGGCCATGCAACGCAGCTCGAATGCCGCCCCGAACGCTAGAACTTTCACAGCTGCTCTGATGGCCTGCACCAAGCTCGCTGCAAGCGACGTGAGAAGCCGGGTCGATGGCAAACTCGTAAGCCTCAAGTATCTGGAAACAGGAAAGATTATACACTCTCAGGCCGTAGCAGTAGGGGTGGACTCACAACTTTACTTGGCAAGCACGCTGGTGGATATGTACGCCAAGTGTGGTAGCATGGACGACTCGCGGAAAGTTTTCGAAAGGATGCCGGTTCACAACGTCGTTTCCTGGACTTCACTGGTTCTCGGCTACGCAGAGAATGACGAGCCCGGCGTGGCTTTGGGACTCTTCTTTCGGATGCTCTCCTTGGGATATGAACCAGATGCTCGAGCCTTCGTGGCTGCATTGACGGCTTGTGCGAGTCTGGCAGAGAAAGAGCAAGGCATGGAAACGGATGGCAGGCTTTTGAAACTTGAAAGTCTCCAAAGAGGGATGGAGCTGCATTCTCTGGCTGTGAAGCTCAGCTGTTGGGAAAACATCTTCGTAGCAAGCACGCTGGTGTCAGTCTACGCCAACTGCGGGAGCCTGGCGGATGCTCGCATGGTTTTTGACCGTGTGCCTCGTCACGATGCGGTTCTAAGGACTGCAATGGTTCTCGGGTATGTAGAGAATGACGAAAACAAGCTTGCTATTGACCTGTTCTCGTGCATGCAGACAGGCAAACGGTCGTCGAATCCCGGGCTCTTCACGGCTGCACTTACGGCCTGTGCAAATCTGGCAACAGCTGAAGCTGGGAAACAAGTCTCCGAGAGGCCTGTAAAACTCAGCTGCTTGGAAAGTGTGATGTCTATCCACTCACAATCTGCAACAAGTGGATACGACTCGGAAATCTTCTTGGCAAACACACTGATCGATACTTACTCGAAGTGTGGGAGCATGGTGGATGCCCGTCGCGTTTTTGACAGCATGGTACGTTATGACATTGTGTCCTGGACGGCGCTCATACTTGGTTATGCAGACAATGGCGAGGAATTCCTGGCATTGGAAAACTTTTCGTGCTTAAGTTCTTCCGGCTGCTTTCCAGATGCTCGGGCGTTTGTTGCTGTTCTCGGGGCATGTGGAAGTGTTGTAGCATTGGAAACAGGGAGGAGGATCCAGGCGGATATCTACAGGCGAGGACTAGAAAATTACGACGCTGTTGCGAATGCTTTGGTGGATTTTTATGGTAAGTGTGGCTCCTTATTGCTTGCGGAGCATCTGTTTGACACCACAAGTTCTGACAAGGATTGCGTGCAGTGGAATGCTTTGCTGGTTGGATATGGCTACCAAGGAAATGCGGGCCGAGTGTTCGATTTGTTTGAGATAATGCAACGTGAAGGCGTGCCAGCAAATGGAATCACTTTCCTTTCCCTCTTAAACGCATGCAGTCACGCTGGTTTAGTAGACAAGGCCAAGTCTATCTTCGAGGAGATGCTGCCAAGGTACGGCGTAAGTCCAAATCCTCAGCACTATACGTGCCTGATTGATCTTCTGGGACGATCTAACCATCTAGATTGTGCAGTGGAGACTTTGAAGATAATGCCATTTGAAGCAGATGCTGTTACGTGGACGGCTATCCTTGCTGCGAGCAAGAAGTGGAAGAATATTCAGCTCGGAAGGCTGGCTTTTGAAACGCTGCTGACATTCGATGCAAGTGATGGTGCTGCTTATGCACTGATGGGAAATCTTTACGGGAGTTTAGGAAGGTGGGAGGATAAAAAGGGGGTTCTAGCCAAAATGAGAGAAGCAGGAGCTTGGAAAGAAGCAGGACAGAGTTGGTGGAATGACAGGGATGGTAAAGTTCACAGGTTCATGGCTCACGAGAGCTCACATCCGCAAATTAAAGAGATCAACGCAAAGCTGAAGAAGCTGGTAGGAGAGATGAAGGAACACGGTTATGTTACTGACGCCGGGAGTGCTGCACACAAGTTCTCGACCGATGAAAAGATGGAGAGCTCACTGTGTGGACACAGCGAGAGGCTCGCTATCGGCTGTGCTTTGATCAATTCGCCCCCAGGCAGTCCTATCCGGATCGGCAAAAACTTAAGAGTCTGTGACGACTGTCACAATGCCACTGCAATTATCTCAAGGATCGAGAAGAGGACGATCATTTGTAGAGACGGGGGGCGTTTCCATACGTTCGAGGATGGCAAGTGTTCCTGCGGTAACTTTTGGTGATTCCAACTAGTTTTCAGCACCGTTATAGATGTTCGATATGAGGACGCATGCAGCAGCATTTTCACCATCCAACTTGAGAAGGGATTGGCAAGCGAGCTCGCCAACGGCTCCGTTCTTCCGTTTCCAACAGGCACTCAGGACCGTCATCCAAGTTGCTTGGTCGGCTCGCTCAGGCATCTGTCCGAGAAGCTCAATAACTTCATCTAAGCGGTCTGCACGACCAAGAAGATCGATCATGCAGCTGTAATGCTGTGCCTCCACAGGTGCTCCAAATTCGTTCATCTGGAAAAACATCTTTCCTTTGTTGACGAGGCCGGCGTGACTGCAAGCTGAGAGTACGATTCTTCCCAGCCTAAATGTCGACTAATCTGCCGCTGGCTACCAATGCAGCAACGAGCATCTGGCGTGAACTTTCTGCGTCTAATGAGCTCAAGACCTTCTTGGATTTGCCGCCATCGACGTATCCAAGCAGCAACGCAGTCCAGGAAGCCGCATTTGGAGGCTCGATGGTATCGAGAACTTTTCGAGATTCGTCCAGGCTTCCACACCTAGCATACATGTCCACCAGACTGTTTGCTACGAAGGCCTCAGTGTGGCATCCGCTCGCAGGAAATCAAGCTTTCCGTCGACTCGTTGGCCAGAGAGCTGCGACATAAGTCCGAGCATTGGCGGAACCCATCCTCGAAAACAGCTGCAATGCGAGCTGCGCTTCTTCATTCTCTACGTAGCCGAGGATTAAAGAGTTCCAGAGAACAACGTCGGCGAGCATTGAGCAGGTTTCCGCAGTTTGTGAACATGTCAAGTACTCCAGTGGCCACGTACATGCTGCGGATGAGTCCCTGCTTGCCTGCTCTAGCGTGGAGCGGCATTCCTCTCTCCAGGGACTTAAGTTTTACGCGCTCACAATTTCGGCCGATTCAAGCTGGAGCAAGCCATGAACGCAGCAACGAAAGCGGGAGCATCCGGACAAGGAGCAAGAGCAGTCCAGGAGAGGAGATTATGGCTCTGTCCGATACTGGAACGCAGCCACTGCTCTGTGCCTGCAATTGGATTCGGGTTCCTATATCAAGGAGCAACTTCAAACTTGAAGAGGACGAAGTTTGCGGGGCCAGGCCATCAGCGCGGCGACGAAAGTTCGGGAGTCAGGAGACTGTTGCATCGACCAGAAGAGATCGACAGCGACATGGCTGTCACCATTCTGGACATATCCAACAAGCAGGGAGTTCCAAGAGACGATATCTTTGAAGTGGATGCTGTCAAAAACACTGCGAGCTTGGGACATGCTACCGCACTTGGCATACATGCTCATTATGCTGCTGAGACCACTTTCGACGGCATGCAACTGGAGCTTACTGCCAGTTGCTATGTCTCTGGAGCTGCCGCACGCCAGCAAGCCGCTTTGCTCCCGCGTTTTGCATCCGATCGCCGAGTATCCTCGGCAACAAGGGTCCTGCGAGACGTACTTTGTGCAAAAGAAAAAATCCAAGACGTTCCCATCAGAAAACTAGGCGACTGCTTTCAGGTAAACTACCTCTCTTCAGTATTATTCACTGAAAAAAATTTAAAGTACAAACTGCTATAGGACCTTTAAACTGCTAGAGGACCTTTACCAACAAAGGTGTAGCCATCTCACTCGAGAGTTTGAGAACTTCGGTGAGATCCACGGGATGGAGGGAGTCTGCCTGGAACTGGAACTCTTGCACCAGTCGAGCAGTCCAGAGGAGGACAGTGGCAAGGCCAAGAGCTCGTCCGGGACACACTCGCCGACCAGCTCCGAATGGAGCGAGACGTAAGTCGGTTCCTTTCACGTCGATGTCTTGCTCAAGGAATCTCTCCGGGTTAAATTTCTCAGGCTCGGACCAGATGGATGGATCGTGAGTGATGGACCACATGTTTACCATGGCTGTGGTGCCTGCAGGGATGTGGTGCCCAGCCAAGCTTACGTCGTGAATTGCCAGTCTTGCCCAAGAGAGCAAGGGACCCGGAGGATGCATTCTAAGAGTCTCCTTCACCACAGCTTGGAGGTACACCATTTTGTTGAGGTCGGATTCGGGAACTCTAGATTTTCCAGCCAAGCTAATGATCTCATCTCTCAACTTGCTCTGGATTTCAGGATGGAGGACGAGCTCTGCGACAATCCACTCGGTGAGAAGGGCAACGCTGTCAGTGCCTCGGAATATCATCTCCTGCGAAGCATTCGACATGTAAGCTGTGGAAACAAGAAACAAGAATAATGTCGGTTGCTTACCCAGAGAACAGCGATCATGTCGGCGTCGTCAAGCTTGTCCTCGCCATCCAAAGAGAGCAGCACATCAACAAAGTCCGGCTGTGCGGTCTTGACCTCCTGTTGGCGGTGATCATCAATAATCTTCTGAACAAAGCTCGTCACTCGAGGGACCAACACAGCACAGCGTTGGAGGATGTTCTGGGGATCGACTGTCTTGAGAGCTGGCAAGTGATCGGCCCAGTTGAACGCACCAAGCAGCTCGAAGCCTTCTCTCACCATCTCAGCGAGCTCAGCAGCGTCCTCAGAGCCGTCCTCGAACCTCCTGCCAAACACAGTCTGCATGATATTGTTGAGCGAAGCTCGCTGGAGAAAGTCCCGGACTCGGACAAGGCCGTGGTTTTCCGCTGCAAAGGTACTCATCGCTTTGATCATCCTGCTCGTCTCCTCCTGACGAGATGGTTCGTGAGCAGCAATCTGGCGTGGAGAGAAGAGATAGTTGGAGGCGATCCTTCGCAAGTTACGCCAGTAATCTCCATAGGGAGCAAAGCCGATTGCTCGTCCAAAAAGGAGCTGCTGAGCCGACTGCTTGAGGGGCCTGTCTGCGAACTCGGAGCTGTTGAGCAGCTCTCGTGCCACTTCCGGCTTGCTGGTGATGATCATCCTCGTGTTACCCAGGCTGAAGGCCATGAGCTCCTTCGCATGGTACTTCTCAGCAAGCTTGGCCAACTTTCGGTGAGCTTGGCCTCCCATCTCCGTGAGGACTCCAAGCACTGGCCATCCTCTGGGCCCCGGGATGGTCTGCTTCTTCCTCAGCGTCCTCCCCCATGCATTGCCACCGGGAACAAGCCAAGAAGCCAGGATCGCCGAGACGGCAGCTACAACCAGCATGGCCAGAGCAGCAGCGATAAGTCGCCATGCATGATCGTCGGCTTCAGCAAGCAAATGCCGCGGGAAGAAAGGCAGCAGAGTGAGGATCCACCAATCGAATCCAGAAGACGACCCCATGATGATCGAGTCGAGAATGCTTTGGGGAGGCAAGCCAGGGAGAAAAAGAGAGCCTGAGACACTGAGCTTGCTCCGGAGATGGTTCCGGTTTTATAGCGACGAGCAACGAGATTATCCAGAGCTGCATGCCTGGAAAAACTGTTGGCTGAGAACAAGAATCCCGGAAATGGTAAGTCTCTAAGGTAACAGAGCTTCTACTTTTGCTCTTGTGTGGTGAGCTTCTACATTTGCTTGTGTCGTGGATTTTACTGCGGTTGTTGTTCTAATACTTTTCCTCTCTTGCTTTGCTTCAGGCTTTATTCCAGGGAATTTACACAGTGATGATCACCAAAAGCGGAGCAACGTCGTATTGTTCGTGCCAGTCCGGTGAAAAGCGTTTCACAGCCGAGGAGGTCCGTAATGAACGCTCGTATATGCTTTCGTAAGCTGATCATATGTGTCGTCCTTGCTTGCTTTGCTAGGCGGCACAATGCAATCTAAGCGATGAATCTTTGCCGGGAGAAGGTTTTGTCTTGTTTGTCTGGAGATCTTCTCGTGTCTCAGCGAATCGTCGTCCAACTAGCTTACAGGGAGAACAGTTTTTTCTGTCTCAACCTCCAAAAAAATAACAGTTATTTAATAAATTGCTACGCGTTGCTTGGTTTGTTTAATATTAGTTTTATTATTACTTATTAATCCAATTGATCAGATAAAGTTTATAAATATAAACATGTTTGTAATTTATAAACACAAGATTAATCTTATTCCATAAGATAATAGAATATACTAGAAAGGGTTTTAAAAAGTTTATAAATTATAAACATGTTTATAAATTATAAATATAAAATTAATCTAAATGAATAACAACCGTTAGATGGTAGAATATTCTAAAATATCCAAGCATATTCTAGATATATCATTAAGCAAACCAAAAATAAAGAGGATCATTTTTGCGGTGAGCGTGGATCGAACACGCGACCTTTAGATCTTCAGTCTAACGCTCTCCCAACTGAGCTATCCCCGCTTTTATGATTAACTACTCAACCTACTAATTGTATTTTGAGCTTAGAGGGTTTTACAAGGGCAAAAAGAATTTTAGGGTTTATGAGAAGTTCTCGACGTGGCAGGAATTCCCCGAAATATTTCTACATGTCGATTGATCGGTCGCGGAATCTAGGGTTCTAAGATGAGCTGCTGCTCGATCCAGGCGCTTGGAACAGCAGCACCAGCAGCAGCCAGGTTTGATCTCCATTCTCATCGTGCTCGCCTGGAGCTCGTATTTCACACTCCATTCGATTTGCCGCCGGTAGCTCCTGTCCGGACATGCTCGCTAGGATTCTTCAAGAAGATCACATCGCTCGCCGGCGCTCCTGGAAATCCTTCTAAGCCGCGAGGGGAGTCGGGAAATCCGATAGAGTCCACTCCATTCACTGGCGCGGGCGGCGGCAGTGGCGGTAATCGGGGTAACAGCGGCAATGATTCTGGGTTCCAGGAACACGATGGATGGGATTTCTCGCTCCCTTCTGGGAGAGTTAGTTCTTCCATGGTGGAAGAAACACAGGAAGAGGAATCATCGTCCTCGGTCCCGGCAAGGATTAGAGCGTTCTACTGCGTAAATGTCGGTCCTGTTAGTGATGATCATGGGTGGAGAGCTTTCGCTAGGGAGGATGAACTGTGGGGGCCTTGTTTGCTTCCTTGCTTCGTCCAGGCTGATATCACGAGCCAGCTAGTGCGCCGGGGATGCTATGGTGATAGGAACACTTTGGTTTGGATCAAGGAAGAGGTGGAGAACTGGTATCGTCGACAGGGGTTTGGATTGGCCAAAGTGAGAGGCTTCACTGGATCCTCAACTGGAGTGTTATGCTGCAGGGTCAGCGAAGGAACCATCACTGACACTAGAGTTTCCTTCAAGGATGTGGAGGGTAATGCGATCCAGGGTCTAACTTCGAGAGAAACTATCTTTCGAGAGCTTCCACGAACTGTAAGTTCTTTCTCTCTTTTTGTTTTTCTTCTTGCGCTGGTTATTCATTCGTAGCTCGCTTCTTTTTTTTCTTTCTGTTGTTAGGTGATGGAAGGGATGCCTTACAACAGTAATGCGATCAAGCAAGCACTGCAAAGCTTGCGGCAGCTCCAACTTTTTGAAAAAGTAAACGTGGATGTCAGGAGGAATGATCTGGATGGAGTTTCGCTTCGATTCTTCATCCAAGAAAAACCGCAGGATGCGTGCGACTTCCAAACGGGATTGAGCTTCTTTTCTTCCGATTCTGGAAAGCCGATCCTGGTATTGTTTTTGAATCTCTCTTTTTTTGTGCTTGTCTAATTGGATGGCAGGCTTCGATTCGACCAGCTGGAACTCTGTCCGTAGAGCACCGAAACATTGCCGGGAAGAACAGAACTCTGCATGGATCTATCAACTCAAACGATCTTTTGCGTCCTCAAGTAAGGTCGCAATTTATTTCCGCAGGAGCCAACATCTAGCTGTGACAACAGGATGACTCTCAATTTAAGTTGGAGTATGCTCACCCGTATGTTGACGGCCCGAAAGACAAGATTTTTCGAGTCGGCTGTTACAATTCGAGGAAGCTGACGGCGGTTCTCTCGCATCCCACGAGTCGAGAGCAGACGCCTGTGGTTTGGGTGGACCATGCTGGGTTCAAAACAGGCATCACAGAGGTAAATCCATTGCGGAAACATGGTGCTTTTCTCACTATTTCCCTTGCAGAAACTTTCCAAAGGGAGCAAGCTAGTTTACGGGTTCGTGGTAGAAGAAGTGTCAACACGGGACGTTCTTGGACCGGTGCAAACGCTTGACGATCGAGACTTGTTAGCAGATGGTATCGATCGCGTCCCGTTTCTCAACGTCAAGATCACTCGAGACAACACTCGTCTCGTGCATCGTGCGCGAGTCGGGGCAATTGATACATTCCAGGCAAGGCGTTTATCATTTTAATATTTTGCCTCGCTCAAAGTTTCATGCTGCTCTCACTCTCACAGGTTGATCAAGGTGTCGGCCTTGGCAGCAAGACGACGTCGTTTTTCAACAAGCACCTCCTCTCGACGACGAGATTCTTGCCGCTGCCTTCCACTACTCCCGACTCCTTTCCGCTGGTGATTCTCCGAGCACGCTATGGTGGCATGTTGGGGATGGCTCCAAGCTATCTAGCTTTTGCAAATCCTCGCGCTTCAAACGCAAGCTGCTGGAGCTTTTTCGAGGTAATACCACCATTTCTTTCGTTCCTTCGCAGTAAAACTTCGTATGCTTTTGCTCGTCTCAAGCAGCTAATGGCCGAAGCGCGCGTTCCAATCCGGAGGCAGCACTACGCTTACAGTTATGTCGAGTCCTTCGCAGCTCTCGATCGAGGAGTAAGGTTTTGGAGGAACGAAGACACTGGGATCCTTTTGGGGCTGGGTGTAAAGGTGGGTGAGATTCGCGCGGAGTACGTGTTTGATTCGTCCACGAGGACGGGGTCTCTAAACGTCCAAATGGGAGACCGGGTTTGATATTCTCAGAATGCGCCACCCGCGATTCTTCCAATCCTCTTTTGTGTACGTTCAAAACGAGAAAATTAGTTGAGAGGATCTCAATTTGGCACACATTATTGCTATATAACAGTATCAATTGTGCTTTAATTTCTTGCAAAGTTCTCAATGCTCAAGATTATTTTTCTGCTTGCTTTTCTTCTTCTCTTGATAATCACCTGCCAGGGGTTGGCCCAGGCCGCCATGGTTTTAGGCTCGACAAACAGAGAAAGCGCTACTTTCATTCGTATCAACTTGCAGCACTATCGGCTGTGACTTATGCTACTCTCAGCCAAAGTGTAGATAATTTTGATCCAGACGTATGTGGTTTAGCTAGCTAGCGTTTACCTGTTTTGTCCACATATTTGTGCAGGATACCCGGGTTTTCCCTCAAAGGTACTTCGATGACTTGTCAAATTCGGTGGTATTTTCTATACCTATGTGGTGAAGGTCTTCAACTCTATCAAACATATACATTGGTAAACTTTACAAGTTTTGCTTGTTACTTTCATAAACTTTGCTTATAACTTTGTAGGATTTAGCTCGACAGTTTAAGGCAGGTGTGGTAACTTGAACACCATTACTATGGCTACAGTTTTCCATAAAAAAAACTTCAAATATTTGACCGTAGAGCAATCCTTGGCTGATCATATTTCATTGATGGCTTATTGCTGTCTGCATGATGCATTTATTGAATACTACCACGTGATTTACAAACGTTGCAAACTACCTAGAAACTGGTTGGTTCTTCTTTAGACATTTATAAATAAAAAATGCAATAAGCATGCAAACAACAAGTGGATTGTTATTGGGGGTTCATATTCTGGTGCTCTAAGTGCTTGGTTCAGGCTTAAACATCCTCACTTGGTTGTTGGTAGCTGGGCTAGTTCTGCAGTTGTGGATGCTATACTCGATTATAAAGCCTTTGATAAGCAGGTCTGTTTGTTTCTCTATTGACTAATTTGCTCAAATGAGATTTGATAATCCAGATAGGAATTTCTGCCGGCCTTGAATGCGCTCAAGCTTTGCGGAAGATCACTGACCTTGTTGAAATTGGCCTAAGAGAAACTGCCACTAACTTGAAATCCTTGTTTAGTGCACAAGAGGTACTTATTGATTACTAAGCAATTGCATTATTTTATTTTACAAAACAGTTGGAAGATGACGACTTTAGTTCTTTTATTGCTGATGGTGCAGCTTTTTCGGTATGAGAATTGTTTTTTTCTTTTGTTTATGCTAACACATTTTATCTTAACTAGATATTGTATGGACAGTCTGATATCCGTTGCTCCAATCTTCTAGATGCCAAGAATGACAATTTGAAACTGCTAGTGAGTCAAATCCGTTCATTTTCCTAGATATTAATCTTTTGTGGAGAAATGAGATTTGCAAATTTACGATAGATATTTATGATGTAAAAATTCTAAAAGAGAAGGCTTTAAAGATGGACATTAGTGATGCTGGATCATATCTAAGTTGGAATTATCAAATTTGAACACAGCTTGGTTTATTCCAAACTTATTGTGATGTTGGAGGGATCCATTCTAAACGCTTAAATATCCAGTAAGTTTATCTTTTTCTTGTTGATATCTTGTTCAATCAATTGAAATAACAAAACATAGTGTTAACATTAATTAGGAAAACTGTTTATAAATGTTCAATAATTTATGTATTTCCAATTCCAGGAAGGAGGACATACACATTTATAATTGTGATTGCATGGAAGATTTGCATAACAACCTGATGTTCCTGGTCCACAATATGCACCACAAACACATAATAATTTGGTGCACATCCCTGCAAGACAATCCATACCACTGTTACATTCAGAATTAGTGTTACAACTTTTTCCACATCCAGGCAATTGCTTAGCATGAATACAGATATGGTTAGTATTAATAATGGATGAAAGGAAAACTAGAAGAAAAAACACTCTCATTGCTAGCAATCTCATGTTTTGAAAACATAAGAACAAAGTCTTTTGTTTTACTAAATGCATTGTAAATAAAATTAATCAGTGTAGGACAATAACTAAAACAAAGATTATTGAGCTGTTATTTTGTTTTATAAATAAGATGTATTGCATTACAAGAAGGGAAAAACAAAATCTTGGTTTTACATCACTAGAAACAAAGTTTTTTCTTACATAATACTGTATTGTATTACATTTTATCACTGTAGACAAAATAAGACAGCTTGATGAGTAATTATTAATTTTTTGTATACTTATAAATGACACTTGTTGAATTACTTAAAAATAAGAAAAATCATTAATTTGAACATAAAACAACAAAACGTTAAAAAATACAATTAGAAAACTGAGCTCCTCTCATCATCTCTCATCTACATAATATAAATTAATATTTTTTAAAGTTTATAACAAGCAAAGTTTTTCAATTAAGTTGTTTAAATATTTTTTAAATTATATAATATATTTGCTATTGCTGATGCTGAATAAATTCAAGAAACTTACTAATGATATGGATCTTATTTATAAATAGAAATATATCATTATGACTTTAAATATTATTTAAAAAAAACTAGTTGCACCAAATTATTCATTTATTAATATTTATGATTGATCTTGGTTAACATAGATTAAAATCGTATTGAGGAGTAAATTGTTTTGGATCTAATTGAGCATATATGGAAAGGTGCTTTGAGCTCACTGGGGAGCTGTTTGTGCGAGGAACAAGAACTGTTTTCCACATGAACAAGATGTTTTCTCTGTATGAAAACCGAAGAACTCAGATTCTTTGTGAGACTCAAATATAGCATCAGGACATCTGGATATTCTGTTAGGGGTTTTGGGAGGAATATGCTTTACACTCCCGCCATTTCGTTGGGGGACTAGGGTTTTAGGCGATGCGATGCTATGGATCCTCACCCGGAAGCGCCATTTCTCCCGATCGGTGCCGCGGCAGATGCTGGAGAGGAGCCTGGAGCAGCTCTTCGAGGTACAGCGGCCACAGCCGTGTCTTCCTCCGCCGCGAAAATCCCCTCCTCTCTTCCTGGACGAGGATCCCGCGCTCCCCAGGATCAATGCCGATGTCTGGCACCAGCGGCCGTCGCAGTCCGTGGCCAGCGCGCTGCGCCTGGTGAGGAGCAGCGGCAGCTGGCAGCTGTGGCAGAATCAGGGATTAGGGTTCTTGGTGGAGTCGTCGAGCGTCGCGGAGATTCTCGCCCGGCTTGGGGATAATCCGGATGCTTGCATCGCCTTCTTCAGGTATGCCGCCTCGAATCTTAGAGGACACAGGCACGGCACAAGAGAATACAACGCGGTCCTCTGTGTTTTGGCCGAGTTTAATCGGTTCCAGGAGATTGGGAGTCTCATGGACGAAATGCGAGAAAATATAGAGCTCGCTGCTCCAGATCGAGCGACACTGGGTATTTTGCTCGCTTGCTACGGTGAAGTGATGGTTCAAGCAGGGTGGCTTTTGGAAGCCTTGGTTCGACGACATGGGGAAGCACAGCAGCTGCAAGAGATGCTAGAGGTTTTTGCGAGGAGCCACAAGGTTGGGTGGTCTCCATCGCTGGGCTTGTACGAGTACTGCGTCAACGTGCTAGCTGCGAATGGATTTCATAGCCAGGCATCAGAGCTTCGGGCACGAATGCGTGTGGAGAGCAGCGAGGATCGATTCAAAGTCTACAAGGCCGGCATCCTTGCTCTAGCTCGAGCAAAGAGGATGGACTTGGCTGAGGAGCTGATGAAAGAGATGGAGGAGGGTGGAAACAAGGCCGACTTTTACGTCTACACCAGCTTGGTTTCGGGCCACTGTCAAGCAAATCGTCCGGGTGATGCGATAGTTCACTACGAGCAGATGATCCAAGAGAGAATGGAACCGAGCCTGGTGATACACAACATGCTCATCGATTGTTTGGGAAAGGCCGGGTACGTAGATCGTGCTTGTTCGGTCTTCCAAGAGATTAGCAAGCGGGGCCTCAAGCCAGAGCTCGTCAGTTACAACTCGCTACTGGCAGTTCTGTGCAAGAATGGTCGGAGGTACGCTGCCTGGAAGCTTTTCTTAGCGATGAAAGAGGAAGACGGCATCTCTCCAGACTGTGTCACGTACTCGATTCTCATCACCAACACTGGGGATGGAAGTGACATAGCCGAGCCTTGCAGGCTGTTTCTCGAGATGATGGACAGTGGATGTAGTCCGGACATCGTCGTTCACAGCAGCATGGTGAACTTGCTGTTCAAGTGTGGAGATGTTCGGCAGACGCTGGATTTCTTCAAACAGATGGCACAGCGGGGGAAGCCACTCAGCGTCGCGGTGTTCACCAGCATTATCTTCTCGTATGTCCGGTCGGGAAGGATGGATTCCGCGTACCTCCTCTTCCGTGGCCTCCGGGACGTGAGTGGCTACGTTCACCAGCGCATCTACAACGCTCTCATCTGCGGCTTCGCCAATATCGACGACGTGCTGCATGCGTTTTCGCTGTTCAAGGAGATGAAGGCCAACTCTTTTGCTCCGGACCAAGTCACGTACAGGACAATGGTGGCTCTCCTGGCCAGGCACGCAAAGCTCTTCCAGGCTCAGGACACGCTCGAGGAGATGAAAGCCAACGGCTTTACGCCCGATCTGGTGACGTACAACAAGCTCATGGCCATGCTCGGGGAGACTGGCGATTTCAAGGGCGCGTTTAAGCTGCTCCAGGATCTGGAGAGCTGCGGGCTTCAAGCAGACGGCTACACGTACAGTGCGCTTCTCCACAACTTGGGAAGGCACCGAAAGGTGAAGACCGCTTGCAAGCTTTTCGACGAGCTCGAGAACAGGGGCCACAAGCCGTGTGCCATGACTTACAACGCGTACGTTGGCGTTCTCGCGATGGCGGACATGGTGAACGACGCCAACGAGGCTCACAGGAAGATGAGAGAGCTGGGACTGCTCCCAGATCTGGTAACTTACGACGAGCTCATCCGGTTGAACGAGAGGTTTAACAACGAGCGCGAGGTGTTCGAGCTCCGGAGTGACATGGCACGGCGGAAACTGTACTACAGACCCCGGGAAATGCCAGGTATCAAAGACGAAGGCTATATCACAATGAGTAGGAAGGTGCTCGAGAGAACACAGGGTGGCCGTGCCAAGGAAAGAAGGAAGAAAATCTTCTAGGAGACTAGAGGAGGTAACAATTCTCGTTGCTTGTCACTAACAAATGGTTTGTTTCTTGATAGGCTTTGTGCGTGTGTCAAGTGAGGAAGCAATATAACTTTTGTCATGCTGTTTTTTGGAGACAAAGGATGACATCCAAACACACAACTGTCAAAAAGAATCAAGCCAATTGGAAAATCTGTAGAAATATCCAGATTGGATCCACGAGCTAAGGTGGAGGCCATGATAAATATTTATATATGGAGACCATACAAAGTGGTAGTCAAACTGCCTCAAAGTTTAACATGGTATCGGAGCCGAGGCAAACGATGCTTGGGAGAGGAAGTCTTGGCGAGAGCAAGCAGAGTCTCGATCACTCACGAGCCATTCTTCAGCGTGTGAACAAGCAGAAGAAGACGCAAGAAAAACGACATTGAGCAATCACTTTATCGTCCAGCAAGGTTGGCCAGTGGTTGAAATCCTTGCAGGACTGACAGCCCTTGGTGTTTAGCGGCACTGATTTTGAAAACTGGGCGAAAGAGATTTCGTTCACTTTTGTCCGGGACAATTGTCCAGGGGACAGAGCTCAAATCAGCCTCCAGTGACGACAGAATAGACTTTAGAAATGTCGCAGGAGACTCGTCAGATCCCATTCTAAGCCTGAAAAACTCGGACTTCAAATCCAGTTTCTTGGTTTCCTCACTTGCTCGGATGTGGTCTTCAAGGTCGTCCAATTTTCAGCAGCTGTCTTTGTGAGGTTAAGATGGTGGTGATGAAGCTTTCCAAGTCTAATGCCCATGGAGGACAACGCCTTGTCATTCCTCACCTGCCAGTCTTCTTTGAGGTTCTTCGTAAAGGAAGCAGACAACAAGGCAGTTCTACTGAATGCTTTGGCCGCACGACCAGAACATGAGACACTGAGAAAAGTCTTGAGCTCAACAAAGGCATTTGTTGAGATGCAAGCATTGCTGCTAAATGATGAAGGCCCAAACCGAGCAAGATCATATTTATAAATAAGATCCATATCATTCGCCCAGGAAACATGCAACTTTGGCATGAGCGACTGGGACACATCCATGAAGGAGCCGTCGAGACAATTGTTAGCTCACAACATGGACTCACAGGAAATCTCGAGTTTTGTGAGGCATGTATTCTCGGCAAGCAGACCAGGACGCCACTACCACAGCATTCAACAAGCCGAAGTAATCAAGTGTTGCAGCTTGTCCCCGCTACATGTCCCAACCCACCAGCACAAGAAGTATTTTGTTACTTTCATGATGAATTCCACTGTCCTGGCATAATTTGGTGAAGTGCTTTGGACATGTATTCTCCTCCACGAGCACTGCGAAGAACCTGAAGCTGATGGCTGAGAAGATTTTCTGCCGAGACCTTGTAGATTTTTAAATGGTCCAAGACCTCTGACTTTCTCGCCATCAACCGCACCACCACATGTCGTGAGAAGTCATCCAAGAATTCACACCACCAGATACTCCACAACAAAATGGAGTTGCCGAGCGCATGAATAGAACACGGCTCAACTGTTTCGCAGTATGCTTCTCCATGCCGGAATGCCACTCAGGCCCTTCAAGGATCTGTAGTACCGTTCCAGTTATGGAGTGGCCATCCATCTTCCATCAGCTATTTTGGAGTATTTGGCTGTCTCGAGTGATGGACAAGCACAGACGCAAATTGGAAGCGAAGAGTCTACCGTGCATCGTGCTGGGATATACTTTGGAGAGCAAGGCATACAGACCGTCGGGACGTTCGCTTTGACGAGAGTAAACTCTACATTCAAGCATCTCCAAACACATCGCCAATTTTACTTGGAGGAATTAGGCGCAGCAGCCGCCAGCCATAGCAAGAAGAGGAGCAGTCTCCGCCCTTTGATGATGGTTTGAACTTTTTTCTGAGCCTGGTGATGATGGTGCAGCCGCCACAGTGCCAGCAGCTCCCCAGTCGCCAGCAGCTATGCCATCGTCTTCTCGTCCCTTTCAGACTGTGACACTCGCGGCAGAGTCCGTTACTTGTCACAGCGTGCCTTAGAGTCTCGTGAGTCCAATCCTCAACATGGACACAACTATTTTGCTGCAGTAGGATGTGCATGTGCTATGGTTGAGCCAAAGTCTGTCCAGGAAGCTCTTACTTCTCCAGAGGCGAAGCAATTGCAAGCAGCCATGGAGGAGGAGTACCACTCACTACTTGAATACTAGGTATAGGATTTAGTTCCATTACCAGTAGGCAAGAAGGCAGCTGTTCAAATTTAAATTCCATGTTGCTGGTGAGGTTTTATTCTAAAAAACTTTGATGGTGAAGAAGTCACAAGGACTACTAACCATAGAAATTGCCTTGCCATTCCTGTATTTTCTATACTTTATGATCTATATTCTCCACACATGGAGAAGTGTTGTGTTCCTCAAATCCCTTTTAAGTCCACTTCCTCTTCCTCATTGTCATAACTCTTGAAAACAGAAATTATTTCATCTAGCATATGGATAAATTTTTTTATTTTAATAGAGCAATAAACTCACACAAAAATAAAGATTTATTTCAGCACATATGTGCTCATTTTATAAAGGGGTTAAACTACTTTTAGGAAGATAACCACTTTTTAAAGTAGTATCTGACGTGTTTGTGAACTGTATCGATTCTGTTAGGGTCTGAATTGTAAGACAATAAGTAAAAAAAGTTAAAAATTTCTCTTACCCATTTTATATTCTATAGCTGTGCAAGGAAGGAAAAGGTCATCACAATGGACACAATTTTTACATTTAAGAATATATGATGGCTCTTCAAGAACACACTAGGTCTCTTTTAGTCAAAAGCATACTATTATAGCACAAAGTAGTAATACTTATGCCCTGGAGATGAAAATAATTTAGAGGTATGGTGCCAAGGATTTTGAATTCCATTTGTGAAAAATATATTCGATCCTGCATTATTATTGAAAATGTTGGAATTCAAAACAAAATTACATGTCATACCTTGTATATTAATTGAATTTATAACATCTATTGCTAAACATTTTAGCACATCTTTACTATCTATTCATATAAATTATTTGAATATATTCTGTTCATATAGATATTTTTATCTTTTCTATAACTTTATAGCCAAATAATTTCAACACTATTTAATACAAGAAAATAAAAGAATAAATAATTTCTCAGAGAAATATCAAAATAAATGAAATTAACAACAACTGAATATTACAACAAAATATTCAAAATAGACTTTAAAAATAATCAGGAAATTTACTAACACAATAAAATTATATTATCAGCAACACAAATAACAAAATCAAGTTTTAAAAAATCTAATAAGTGATAAATATCTTGCAAGATCTTTAAACTCTTCTCAACACTATTCATGAATTCTTCAACATCATCTTCCCACAAATTTGATACTTGAACAATTTCATAACACTTTAATCAAGATTGCAATCATGTCTTATATTAGCTGGAGATTATAGCTCATCCAAGATAAAAGTAAGTTTAAATAACATTCCCACATTAGTTAGAGGTAGTAACACCAATGATAAGTCCATCAATATAAATTCAATCAACACCATAATATAAACCTTATGTGACTGTAGTTCTTTAAGTTTGATCTATAGTTGGCTGTTTGATCTAGTTAATATGTTAACATTATAGTTAATAAGAACAACATAAAAGAAAAAATTTAAATACGAAGAGCAAGAATAAAGAATGTTAGTGAGGTCTAAATCTAAGTTCAATAGTAAACTAGATCTTAGGATACAAGAAATCAAAATGCACAATGCCATGCTGTTTATTCATACGATAAGAATATAGGATTTAATCATTATAATCGTAACCATTGATTAAAAAATTTCCTAAAGGAGAATACCAATCATAAACTAAGAAATAGTAGTCAAGCCCATTGCTGAAAAACCAAATATTCACGAGTAGCGTGCTAGCACAGCCTCCCGAGTCCCGAGTTGGACCTCAGAACTCCGTTTCTGAGATTTAAAAGAGACTGGGATATGAATGCCAAGTCATTAGTCAAGAAATGTTGCAGTTGTCTCCGGTAGCAGGACTCAAATGTTCATACTTGCCAGCAGCCTCTGCGGAAGAATGGTCCGAATCTCCAACACCGACGAGATGAAAGCCAGCACGTTTGCTCCTGGTGGTCCTGCCAAGAAGAGAAATTTCTTCTGGGAGATGAGGTGTGATGAGGTAACAATCGTTGCGCTATATTATAGCTGCTGGAACTAAATTGTTTGTTATGGCAGGCTTATGTCAAGAACGAGGAGGTGACTTCCACGCCTCCAGGTTCGTCTCGATCTTTCATGTCAGCCTAGTTAAGCAGTGAGGCGCTACTTGGTTGAACAGGGTTCCTATATGGTATTTGGACAGCAAAAATTTCGTTCTCAATCATCATCGCCAGAACAGCGGATCCGGGCATCCGATTATTCAAACCAGCGAATGCTGAGGTCTGTCTTGAAAAGCTTCAACATGTTGTTACTTGTTTAATCTCTCCGTCTTTGTGACTCAAAAGCTTACCTTCTTCCCGGCTCTCTTTTATCTTTGATTTTTTCATTTTTAATTTTTTTTTGGTTTTTACATTGCAGTCTTCGCTCCCTTGCGTGTCAAACGAACAGACAACAAAAGATCCGCCCCACTAAACACTAACGATCGATTCCCACGTCATCATTGTCACGCGATTATAAAGAATACTCTTTGCCGATGGCATCGTTTTAGTTTGAACGCTTCTTTCATGGTACGTATCCACATTCGACTGATTGATTTGGTTTTGTGGCTTTGATTTAAGCATCTTTTGCTTGTCGTTGCCTTGCGCTGGTTGGTCTCATGCTTTTCAGTGGCCACCCAAAGACTAAAGCTTTTCTTTTCTTTCTTTCTTTCGTGTAGGGGAAGCCCAGCTGTTGCTTTCTTATCTCACAAATTGTTTTTCTTCTCGGCCCAGCGACGGCTGGCTTAGTGTAATCTCGCGTCAGCCTCTGGAGAAAAACCATACCCGGTACGAGTCACTCTCGCCTCACAACAGCTTTGTTTGCAGCGAATGAAAGCTTCACGTGATTTCCACATGGTTTTCTTGGTCGTGTTTACAGCAGGGAATCTTACCTAGAGCGCCACAGCGCAGGTTAAGATCCCCGGGTGGAGATCGAGCGATAAAAGCTCCGTGAATTTCTTTCGCAGCGATTCATTCCACGGAGAGAGTTTCCAAACCATGAGCTAAATGTGACAAATTGGGGGAGATCATGCATAGCCACAAAGTTTATAAAATGGAGCTTGCGGAAAGCATGACATGTTAAACAAGTCTTAAACATGGGAGACTCTCTGTCTCTTTCTTATCAAAGGACTCACTTCGAGACACTAGAATAATAACACACAAAGATCGACTAAAGATTGCTTGACTGAGAGGGTATCAAACTTACGAAAAAAACCCTCTCCTACAGACATTACAGAGAAATTTAAAGTGGCTTCTCCAAAGTTGGAATAAGTTACTGTCAAACATACCAACAATTCTTAACTGTATACCACTTGAATAGAGGATATAGAGATTATCATACTGTATACATTCATCTCAATCAAAATCCTCGCCAGTTCCATATACTTTTCAAGTCCGCTGTGCTGTAACACCACGTAGTGCATCCCACGAACTAACGTATTCTACCATCTTTTCTGTGATTTTAAAAAATATCTCGAGTTTTCAATGCTTTAATCATGGGTCCTCCCTGAGAGCGACGATCATTCGCGATCATTCGTGATCACTGAGAACTGACACCACGCAAACTTTAGCCGAGAAAGAAGTGTTGTAGTACTTTACGAGATTTGCGCGTTCGAGCTGGATTTCTTAGCGATCAAATCTCTTCGCCTCACCGCCCCGCTGCATATCTCCTTGGCCTCCCCCACTTGATTTGACTGACCGTGCTGGCGTCTCGTAGCTTTCAATCAATCCCCTCGGACCCCTGCGCGAGCGTGTACACACAGACACACTCACCAGATTAGTTATAACTCTGCACAGATACAAAACACTAAGTTCGTCCAAAGAAGAAAGAAACGAAATGAAACCACGTACCTTTTGAGTCTGAGAGCTCCAAATTCACCTTCGAAAGATATATATCTGTCGGCCAGCCAGCCGCTTTACACATGTTCTTCTCGGAACGCGAGAATATAGTTTTCTCTCCCTTGACCATTTCCTCCAAAATTCCCCGACTTCCGAGCCCCACCTGGGAAGTCGTGTGCCTTTCTCTCTTTGCTCATGAAGGAAGAGCTGCTTCTCGATCAAGCAGCTCCCACCCCCAAGAAGTCTATGAAAGGAACCGTCTGTTGTCTGTGCTGGTCAGCTGGCTGCGTTTGGTTGTTGGGAGAACGACTTATCATCGCACTCGACTCCGGGTCCCTCGACGTCGACGATGCCGACGCCCAGCTTTGGTTTGCTTGCCCCTCCGATCGCCCAAAGGAGCCCGAGTAGCCCTCCGGACGAGCCATCCACGGCCACTTCCCGTGGTCCTCGCCTGTTTCGGATCGCCGAGTTATAGCTGCTTCATTAGCAGTCGAACCAGAACCAGCAAAGCTCGAGTAGCCGACCCTTCTTTGGCCGAAGATCACTGGACCACTCCTCTGCTGCGAGCATCCTAGCAAACCACTCACGCACACAACTTAAGTTCTAAGAACTTGTGGAAACACACAAACTTCTTACTGGATAGCTCGAGGTTGTAAGCGTTGGCAATGTCTTCTTTGATCAAGCTCGGGTACGTCGGGAAGAAGCTCGCGCCCTCGCATCCAATGCCGCCGCCTGGTCTCGCCTTAAGAAGCTCGGGATTTCCGAGAGGAACTGCTCGTGATGATCCTGGATGACACTGTGGGACTTGAAACCCCGTCGGGCGCGTGGTGATGGTGCTAGTAGCAGCAGCAGTGACAGTGGCACAGTACTTTTCTAGCCAAGATGGTAACGTAGCACCCGACGAGCTCGACGTCGACGCTTCTCCACTAGCAATAAGTCTTTGGCGCTGGCTTGTAAAGCTACTCGTAGCGCTACGCCTTGGCGTAGCGGCAAGCGTACTAGCCGCGCCAGCGCCAGCGCCATTGATTGTAGTAACAGTCGAGTGGGCTTTGGATCTTCGCCCGTAGAGCTTGGAGCGCTCGCGGAACTTCCTGGCCATGATGACATGCCAGTGGTTCTTCACGGCGTTGTCTGTTCTTCCCGGGAAGAGCCGCGCGATGAGAGCCCACTTGTTCCCATGGAATGTATGGGCCGCGAGGAGGCGCTCTTCCTCCTCCTCGCTGAAAGGCTGGCGATTGATTCGCGGATCGAGCTGATTGAACCATCTTAGCCTGCAGCTCTTCCCTGCAAAGAAAAGAAGAAAGAATCGTGAGAAGATCGAAAGAAAAGTATGCTAGCGAGGAAGAAACATGGGAATTGTGAGAGTGTTTGCTACCTGATCGTCCCTCGAGCTTCTCCGCGATGAGATTCCAGTTCTGTGGACCATGGAGCGCTACCAGCTCGCGCAATTTCTCGTCTTCGCTCGGCCGCCAGTGCCCTCTCGGGCAAAGACTGAGCTTGGAGCTGGCGCTCTCGCCGCCCTTGCGCTGCGAGCTCTCCGTCTCGTCGCTCATTGCTGCCCCGGCCGCCCCCGCCGCGTCCTGGTATTCGATTCGAGGCCGCTTCCATTGCAGTCGCCGATGATCCTCCTCCTCCTCCTCAGGATCCACAGAAAGATTTTCCTCCATAATCGCTGGCTCGCTGCTGGATGCGTCGCGCTCTCCCATCAAATCCAGCGCATAGCTTCCAGCGATGATCCCCTTGCACGAGCTCCCACCGATCTGGACAGTCATGACCTGGAAATCTTCTTGCCCCCGTTGCCGCCGCGCCCTTGCGTTTCACAGCGCCGATCGAAATGCCGGTATCGATCGATCGAGCAAGCTATCCAAGAAAGAAATCGATCGATGGCGTCGCGCGAGGGCAAGAAAGAAGAAACAAGAGAGGAGAGCAAGATTACACCGTGGATGGATCGAAGCAACTCAATCGCAGCGAGAGATCGATCGATCGATGGAAGACGCAAAATTCCGGACGTCTCACCGCTACAAGCTTTTAAATCAAACCTCAAGAAAATAGAGATTTTCTTCGTAGAATATGCTTTGGAGAAGCCGCGGCTGGCCACGTAGGCCCCACGTCAGCAGGTGAAATGTAACCTTGTGGCCGCCGGCGAACCATCGATTCGCCGTTATAATCCAACGGTCAAGTCAAAAGGGTTGAAACTGTTGACTTTGGGCATTTTATTTCTACTTTGGGTGAGCTATATCGACTCGCTTTTCTGTTATCAATTTTTTTCTAGGCCTATAATTAAGATTCTAGAGGAGCTCCTGGCCCAGGTAATCCACTCCAAGTTAAAATTCCAAGAAGATGATTATAATAGTGTAATGTACATGATTCCCTCTGGTCAAAAGAGGGGGTTGTGTGCCCTAAATTCTTCTGGACTTTTGTTCTCGAATGGTGGTGTGGTCCTAACAAGAGAGGACGTTTCGTTTCGTAGAGAAACTTCTTGAATAGAAAGAAAGCAAATAATAATAAGAATAAATAAAATAACAATAGTAATAATAAATATAAAATCCTAGCTCACCTTTTGAGAATGAATAACAAGAACATGTCTTTCTACCTGCATGGAACATGTGCCCAGCTCTTTATGCACACAAATACTTTTCCGGTTTCTACCACCGCCAAAATCTTCTCCCTGCCATGAAATTCCATTTAGACATTGTTAAAGCGTTTTTTTTATGTTTTCATCTATCCTCTGGACAACCAAACAACGATTTGACGAAATCTTGGATCGACCAGATGGACGGCAGCAGATTCGTTATAAGATCCTATTCCGTGCGAGTGTCATTAATTTGGCCATGTCCGTTACGTGCAACATTTGCCATTGTTGCAAAACAGCCAAATTGGCCGTTTCCCTGGAAACTTTAACACCTCAGTGTCGGCCCAAATCTAGGGCCTCTACGCAATACTCCAAACTTCCATCCCTAGATTATACGATCCCCAAGTTTTCACACAAGATCACTCAATCAATCAAACAAAACATCTTTCGATAACGCGAAACTTGGCATCTTGTTTGACCAACTTAGAATGGATGGATGCATTATTCATCCCTAGTGTGTTTGTTTGCCTGTCAACCTTTTTGTAGGGTCTGGAAAGTTGTTGTCGTGGTGGTAGTGTTTGTCTTTGATCTTGGCCTTGGGTTGATGGAATTTTATTTTTGTGGGACTGCTTGATGAAATACAATGACCCGGGCCGTTACGAAGGTTCAATTTTTGTGGCATCAACAACTTGTGATTATTGACACCAGCGTTTACATTTTCTTTCTTTGTTTGTTTGGTGAGTTCCTTTATGACGGCCAAGTTTATATAATAGTATATAAACTGTGAGTGAGATCACGGCGTGATCACAAGCTCAACGTCATCTCCTATGGAAGCTCAACACGTATATCAAAGAGCCCACTGGTATCGACGTGTATATTTGGAAAAAGCCGTGGCCAAGTTTCGTTGTCTGATCAGATTTTCAGTCTCGATCTTATGGCCCCCTTTGGCAACAAAGCAGTAGATTTACGACACGGACACGCAACGATCAGAGAGTGAGAAAGATGTGAAGATCGATTCATCCTTGAATGATTCTCACGCCGAAAGTCCCCACGAAGAAAAAAAAATTGGAGTTCTTTCTTTCTTTCATTGTTGTCCACACAGATCATCAGATAGTGAACACGGATTTGTGTTGTGTCCTATAATAACAAAACTCGCACGCAATCTGATCCCTTTTCCGCTTAGAACCTAGTCAGAGTCATTTTTTTTTCTTGAACGAACGAAGAAAGAGTCGTGTTTCGAGAGAGGTGTCGTTGTCCCTCAACACCAACATAGGCTCCATCTTTGGTTGCAAATGTCCTTACTTGAAACTGGATCGATACGACTTGAAAGTGATGGAAATGGACGTGATGCTTTTTCTAAATATTTGGTTTTTCTTTGGGGATAGAATTTGGTTGGTTAGAATCTTCCCCCTCTCCAATGGATCGAGTGTTGCCAAGGTGAGAATTGAATCCATCCAACACTTAGGTTGGGCTCGATCTTTGCGAAGATTGCATCGAACTCCGACACGGACGAAGGCGTTAAACTGGTTCCCCGAGAATTTTCTTGGTGGGGGATTGAGACAATGAGACCCCACAAAAGCAACACCTCCTTAAATTTGCAACATGCCACAAAACGATAGATTTCTTGTCAGCTACATTCTATGCAGGATCGATCCATACAAAAAACGCACAAAGACACAAGCTTTAAACATTGTGGCTGGGACGTATCAATCAACCAAACAGCAAAGCTGGTGGCTAATTCGCGGTGTTTTTTAAATTTAGGTTTAGGGTTCTTGGCAGAGGGACCATGGCGGTGGCGGCCGCGCAGGCGCCCTTGCAGGTAAGGCAACTCTAGCTGCTAGATTTCTCTCTGATATGCCTTTCAGATCAATGGATTCCACTGCGCCGCCGCAGAGCCTGGTAAGAACAGTGATTTTCTGTTCTCGATCTCAAAATTTCGTCTAGATTTGGAGGCTGAGCTACCACTCAACTCGTTCTCACTGTCTCGTCACATTGAGAGATCGTGGGATCACTGGAGACGCATTGGAGCTCCGAAGTTCATGGTGGCGCCCATGGTGGATCAATCCGAGCTGCCCTTCCGGATGCTGTGTAGAAAATATGGGGCCACTGGAGCCTACACTCCAATGCTCCACGCTCGTCTCTTCTCGGAAGATAGAAAATATCGAAACTACGAGTTCACGACTTGTCCGGTAAATGAAAAGCCTTCGTTTTTCTTTGTTACTTTTCTCTGCTGCTTTTGTTTTCTTACAACGTCATGGCAGGAAGATCGGCCATTGCTGATACAATTTTGTGCTAATAACCCGGATACGTTGCTCGCAGCAGCAAAACTCGTGGAACCATTTTGCGACTACATTGACATCAACCTGGGGTAAGAAGCTCTATGGTTTCTCTATAACTTATCGCTGGCTATGGCTATCCCAGGTGTCCGCAAAGGATAGCCAAGCGAGGAAACTATGGAGCGTTCCTCATGGATGACTTACCTCTAGTTCAGGCACTGGTAACAAAGCTCGTCTCCAACTTGGACGTTCCAGTTTCGTGCAAGATTCGGATGTTTCCCAGCCTCGACGACACCATCTCATACGCAAAGATGCTGGAGAGCTCGGGGTGCTCGCTGCTGGCAGTTCACGGCCGGACGAGGGAGCAAAAGTGTTCGAGAACAGTGAGAGCCGACTGGGAGGTGATCCGAGCAGTGAAGCAGGCTTTGCGAATTCCCGTTTTGGCGAATGGAAACATTCGCTGGCTGGAAGACGCCG
Source organism: Selaginella moellendorffii (assembly GCF_000143415.4). Lineage (NCBI taxonomy): Eukaryota > Viridiplantae > Streptophyta > Lycopodiopsida > Selaginellales > Selaginellaceae > Selaginella > Selaginella moellendorffii. Next base: position 77,616 of record NW_003314296.1, on the reverse strand, counting down.
AGAGATGCATCCAGGAAACAGGAGTGGACGGTGTTTTGTCTGCGGAATCACTGCTCGAGAATCCAGCGCTCTTTGCTGGATACAGAACTTTCAAACCCAGTGACAGCGAGGACGAAGAGCAGGGGTCGAGTAAACTTATGATCGATCCGGTGACTTTACTCATGGAATACTTGGATCAGTGCGAGAAGTATCCGGCTCCGGACAAGTGTATCCGTGCTCATGTTCACAGGCTGCTGGGTGAATGGTTTCGAGTTCATCCTGATCTTCGCGAGAAACTGAACAGGGAACACAAGGTGGATAGTACCTGGCTGAGGGATCTGGGAAGGGAGATGTTAGAAAGGATGAGACCAAAGCTTGGTGAAGTTGCTGAGGAAGCCAGTGACTAAACTAAGAGTTTTCAAGATTTTTGGACTCGAAGCACTCAGATTTTTTCTTCCAGATATGGGGTTGTGTTTTTGGCGGAGATGGTGATTCCTGAGAGCAGAATTTATTACGGGTCATTAGCAGACCACAAATTTTGGTTACGGTAATCTGCCCATAAACAATGTATATGTATATGTATTATATCAAATGACTTATAGATTTAAGTATACAAAAGATTGGTGAATCTTAAAATTTTGGTATCGCATTATATAAGTAGGTTCAATACAAAATTTAGTAATAAGATTGGTGAATTCTAAATTTCAACATCATTCATAGAAAATCTATATCTTCATATAATTAAGTTATTACGAATCTATTAGTTCTGAATATTTAGTGATTAACCCAATTAGTTTTTTTAAAAAATAATTTTTGTCAAAGTATCAATTAAAGTTTCTTATGGATCTAAGATCATAGTTTATAGATTCTAATAAATTAATATAAATTTTAAAAAGCAATATAATTACAATTTGTAACTCACGTGAGATTTAGATATATTGTCATTGTGATCTTTAAAACTTTTAAAAAAATATAGGGATAAAATACACATTAAAAGCCAAAGCCAAAAAGATGGTCTTATCACTTTATATTTCAAATAATTTTGTTGTGAAATTATATTTGCAAGCCTCTTTAGCCATTAAGAGCTTGTTTATTATGTAATTACCTCTTTTTCAAATTATGCTACATATAGTATCAGAGTACATAGTATGGGTTTGATTTTTATTAATTAGTGGTTACTTAAAATATAATATGCCCTTGAGTAAAATATATTTTTACCCTTAAAATTAAAATCATACATATTAAGCATTTATAAATATGCCATTTGTCATGTAAAACATCAATAAACAAAGGGATCTAATTGTGAGACACAAAATCCCTAGGCCCCAAAATGGAGCCAGAAGGGCGCCACGTGGTAGTGGCCGAAGCGAAAGCCAAACGAGCAAAACACGTTGTCAAGACCCCTAACAAAATCAAGACTGGAAAATGCTAAAGACAAAGAGAAAAAGCTAGTGAAAACAAAGAAGAGGCCTTAGACTGGTGTTGATTCAGATTGTGGAGAAATGGAACAAGGCTAACCTATATATACTATAGGTTGATGAAGCTCCACCACTCTTGGATCGAGGACGGCCTAAATACAGCTGAGGTCGAGGAGGCACCACATCATCATCAGGAATGTGGCTCGAGACTCAGGAATCGGGAAGTGTCTCGAGACTCAGGAATAGGGAAGTGTCTCGAGAGTTAGGAATGTGGTCTGCAGGTCAGGAATCCGGCAAGAGTCAGGAATGTGGCAAGAATTGTGGTAGCAGCCCGAACCCGATCCGTCTCGCCAAAACATGCTTCGAGCTTCTCTTTGAACAATTGAAGATCCATCAGCTCCGGAACCACGACCCTTCTTCGCATGCAGCAGGAGCTTGCTTCACTTTCGGCTCAAGGATCCAGCAAAGTTCCTGAACCGAAGGTGAGTTTCCCGGCGAAATTTTCAGGCAAACGTTCGGAGCTTCGTGGATTTTTGAACCAAATGGAGCTGATCTTTACACTTCAACATCGGCGGTACCCCACTCCCGAGTCTCAAATCGGCGTGATTGGGACGTTGCTCGAGGGTGCAGCTTTGTCATGGTTTTCTCCTCTTCTGGAGAAGAGCATGAAAGGGGTCGTGGTTCCGGAGCTGATGGATCTTCAATTGTTCAAAGAGAAGCTCGAAGCATGTTTTGGCGAGACGGATCGGGTTCGGGCTGCTACCACAAAGATGAGACGTCTCTCTCAGGGGTCTCGTCCTGCCTCGATCTACGCTGTAGAGTTCCAACTCCTTGCCTTGGACACTCAGTGGGATGAGCGGGCCCTGATTGACCAATTTCGTTTCGGCCTCAACAACGGTGTCAAGGATTTGTTGCTCACCATGGAGGATCCCAAGGACCTGTCGGACGCCATCAACAAAGCTGTTCGATGTGACAATCGTCTCTTTGAACGTCATCAGGAAAGTCGCCGCGCCGCTGTTTTTCCGTCCCAGACTCAGGAATCCCAGCTTGAGTCTTCGGGGCATAGTCCTAAACCTACTGCTCCGGTCCCGATGGATATTTCTGGTACTCCCCGACTCATTAGAGGGAAGTTGAGTCCTGCTGAGAGGCAACGTCGAATATCTCATAATCTTTGCCTCTACTGTGCTGATCCTAATCACAAAGCAGCTGTGTGTCCCAGGAAGCCTCCCCGATTGCTCGAGTTCACTCTGCCTCAAAGTTCACTTTTGTTGCAGTCGGGAAACAACCCTGTCCAAACAGAGTAGGAGCTGTCTGTTTGGACTCCCCAAATAAAAATCACTTTTCTTCCTTATCAAGCTCCTCACCACCTTTCATCAAAGCCACCACCAATTCCCGCAACTTCTGCGTCCCATGTCTCCTTTCTTTCACCGGACAATCAGGACTCAAGGCTTTGGTGCTACTGGACTCGGGTGCAACTTCCTGCTTCATGGACACGGACTTTGCTGCCCGATATCATGTTCCTCTTTCTCCTACCATACGGGATCTGAGGGTTGAAGGCATCGGCGGGCATTTTGTGTCTCCATCTTCTGGACTTAGGGAAACGTTGCCCGTTCGAGTACACATCGGGTCCACCGTCACCAATATCGCCTTCAACATCATCAACAGCAAGTCCTCCTCTGTGGTGCTCGGTCTTCCTTGGTTCCAACTACATCAGCCTCAGATTTGTTGGAAGGACTTACAGCTCATCTCTCCCACATCACCATCTCCCACGGCTTCCCCTGGTGTTCATCGAGTCCGAATCAGGAAAAGTTCCCTAAACTCAAGTCGGGGTTCTGTTCCTGACTCTACGAAGTTTTCATCTTCTTCTTTTTCCTCTCTTCCATCTTACACTGGATAGTATCCTCGTTTCATCATTCCATTTAGTCGTACCCCTTCTCCTATCTCCACAATCACTATGAAAGAACTCCTTCATGAAGAACCTCTTTTTCTTTTTGCTTTGCATGTTTCTCCTGTCAGTCTTCCTGAGAAGTATCATGATTTTGGGGATGTGTTTGACAAGAAAAAAGCTAGTGTACTGCCTGTTCATCGGCCTTATGATTGTCCCATTGATTTACAGGAAGGAGCGTCACCTCCGTGGGGGCCTATCTACGGGTTATCCCCGTCCGAGCTTAAGGCCCTCAAAGAGTACGTGGATGAGAACCTTGCCTCGGGCTACATTCAGCATTCGCAGTCCCCGACTGGAGCGCCTGTCTTCTTTGTCAAAAAGAAGGATGGGAGCTTGCGGCTAGTCATCGACTACCGAGGTTTGAACAAGGTGACTGTTCGGAACCGTTATCCGTTGCCCCTGATCTCGGACCTGTTGGAACACCTTGGCGGTGCCCGCTTCTTCACCAAGATCGACCTCCGTGGAGCATACAATCTGATCCGGATCCGGCCTGGTGATGAATGGAAGACTGCGTTCCGAACCCGCTATGGCCACTTCGAGTACACTGTCATGCCATTTGGCTTGACAAATGCTCCAGCGGTTTTCCAACACATGGCGAATGACGTTTTTCGGGAGTTTCTTGATCAGATGGTGATCGTCTACCTCGATGACATCCTCATCTACTCAAAAACTCAGGAGGAGCATGACGAACATGTTCGCAAGGTGCTAGCGAAGCTGCGAGAACATGGCCTATACGCGAAGCTTGAGAAATGTTCCTTTGATCAGCAGTCTGTGGAGTTCCTTGGGTACATTGTCACTCCTGAGGGTATCACGATGGATCCTGCTAAAGTCAAGACTATTCTCGAATGGGAGCCTCCACAATCAATGTCGGATGTTCAGGTTTTCCTTGGCTTCGCCAACTTCTACCGCAAATTCATTGATCACTACTCTGACATTGTCCTTCCTCTCACACATCTCACTCGCAAGGATGTTCCCTTCTCTTGGTCTGCTGCTGCCCAGCAGGCCTTCGACACACTCAAGGCGGCCTTCAGTTCTGCTCCTGTCTTGATCCATGCTGATTCCTCACAACCTTTCTTCATCAAGGCTGACGCCTCCGACTTTGCCATTGGTGCTGTGTTGTCTCAACTCGGAGCAGATCACGAACTTCATCCGGTCGCTTTCCATTCTCGGAAATTCCAGCCTGCGGAGATCAATTACGATCGGCGGGCATTTTGTGTCTCCATCTTCTGGACTTAGGGAAACGTTGCCCGTTCGTGTACACATCGGGTCCACCGTCACCAATATCGCCTTCAACATCATCAACAGCAAGTCCTCCTCTGTGGTGCTCGGTCTTCCTTGGTTCCAACTACATCAGCCTCAGATTTGTTGGAAGGACTTACAGCTCATCTCTCCCACATCACCATCTCCCACGGCTTCCCCTGGTGTTCATCGAGTCCGAATCAGGAAAAGTTCCCTAAACTCAAGTCGGGGTTCTATTCCTGACTCTACGAAGTTTTCATCCTCTTCTTTTTCCTCTCTTCCATCTTACACTGGACAGTATCCTCGTCTCATCATTCCATTTAGTCGTACCCCTTCTCCTATCTCCACAATCACTATGAAAGAACTCCTTCATGAAGAACCTCTTTTTCTTTTTGCTTTGCATGTTTCTCCTGTCAGTCTTCCTGAGAAGTATCATGATTTTGGGGATGTGTTTGACAAGAAAAAAGCTAGTGTACTGCCTGTTCATCGGCCTTATGATTGTCCCATTGATTTACAGGAAGGAGCGTCACCTCCGTGGGGGCCTATCTACGGGTTATCCCCGTCCGAGCTTAAGGCCCTCAAAGAGTACGTGGATGAGAACCTTGCCTCGGGCTACATTCAGCATTCGCAGTCCCCAGCTAGAGCGCTTGTCTTCTTTGTCAAGAAGAAGGATGGGAGCTTGCGGCTAGTCATCGACTACCGAGGTTTGAACAAGGTGACTGTTCGGAACCGTTATCCGCTGCCCCTGATCTCGGACCTGTTGGAATGCCTCGGCGGTGCCCGCTTCTTCACCAAGATCGACCTCCGTGGAGCATACAATCTGATCCGGATCCGGCCTGGTGATGAATGGAAGACTGCGTTCCAAACCCGCTATGGCCACTTCGAGTACACTGTCATGCCATTTGGCTTGACAAATGCTCCAGCAGTTTTCCAACACATGGCGAACGACGTTTTTCGGGAGTTTCTTGATCAGATGGTGATCGTCTACCTCGATGACATCCTCATCTACTCAAAAACTCAGGAGGAGCATGACGAACATGTTCGCAAGGTGCTAGCGAAGCTGCGAGAACACGGCCTATACGCGAAGCTTGAGAAATGTTCCTTTGATCAGCAGTCTGTGGAGTTCCTTGAGTACATTGTCACTCCTGAGGGTATCACGATGGATCCTGCTAAAGTCAAGACTATTCTCGAATGGGAGCCTCCACAATCAATGTCGGACGTTCAGGTTTTCCTTGGCTTCGCCAACTTCTACCGCAAATTCATTGATCACTACTCTGACATTGTCCTTCCTCTCACACATCTCACTCACAAGGATGTTCCCTTCTCTTGGTCTGCTGCTGCCCAGCAGGCCTTCGACACACTCAAGGCGGCCTTTAGTTCTACTCCTGTCTTGATCCATGCTGATTCCTCACAACCTTTCTTCATCGAGGCTGACGCCTCCGACTTTGCCATTGGTGCTGTGCTGTCTCAACTCGGAGCGGATCACGAACTTCATCCAGTCGCTTTCCATTCTCGGAAATTCTAGCCTGCGGAGATCAATTATGAAATCCACGACAAGGAGCTCCTTGCCATCGTGGATTCCTTTGGAGAGTGGCGCCGTTTCTTGGAGGGGGCGAGCCATCAAACAACAGTCTGGACGGATCACAAAAATCTCGAGTACTTTGCCACTTCCCGAGTTTTAAGCCGTCGTCAAGCAAGGTGGGCACAATTCCTGAGTCGGTTTGACTTTGTTATCAAGTACAGACCTGGAAAGTTTCAAGGCCTTCCTGATGCTCTTTCAAGGCACTCCTATCTCAATCTCAGGCCTGGTAATCCTGCCTTCGATCAACAGGATTAAGTTATCCTCGGTCCTGATCGGCTTCAAGTTATGGCAATTTCCCTGGCCCCTCAGGACTCCTCCTTGATGGATGCAATCAGAAACGATCTTCAATCCGATGATCTCGCTAGCGACATTTTCCCCCATCTTCAGGTTGGACACCCAGTGACTCCCGACTGCCGGCGATTTGACAAGTTTGAGTTCTTAGATGGCTTATTGTACCGTGGGGAGCAGCTTTACGTTCCTGAAGGTGATGCTCGAAGGTTGGTCTTGATGGTGTGCCACGATAGCCCGACTGCTGGTCACTTCGGCATTGCGAAAACCTATGAGCTAGTTGCACAAGACTTTTGGTGGCCTCACATGGACGACTACATCAAAGCTTTTGTTACCTCCTGTGACACTTGTGCCCCAAATAAGGTACCTCGCCACCTTCCTTCAGGTTTGCTTCGTTCCCTTCCGGTCCCTTCAGGTCCTTGGGAATCCATCTCCATGGATTTCTTGAGTGATCTTCTGAGTTCTGGAGGCTTTAACAGCATTTTAGTCGTGGTGGATCACTTCACAAAGATGGCGCACTTCTTGCCATGTACCAAGGAGTTTTCGGGCGAGGACATGGCAAAACTGGTATTCAGGGAAATTTTCCGACTTCATGGGATTCCTACAGATGTGGTTTCGGATCGGGGGCCTCAGTTCATCTCTCATTTCTGGCAACGGTTTTTGCAGCTGCTTGGAGTGAAGGCCAACCTCTCTTCGGCATATCATCCTCAAACTGATGGGCAGTCCGAGCGAACGATTCAGACGTTGGAACAATTCTTGAGGTGCTTCATCAACTATCATCAGGATAACTGGTTCGATATCCTTCCCCTTGCTGAGTTTTCCTATAACAACTCTGTTCACTCCTCTCTTCGAGTTTCCCCCTTCTTTGCGAACTCTGGCCGAAATCCCCGATTCAATCTCTCACTTCCTTCTCCATCTGAATCCTCTCGTTCAAATCCCCGCTCTGAGGCATTTATCTCCAACCTCCAGGAAATCCACAACTCCATCTCCTTCCACCTCCATCGTGCTCAGGAATCTCATAAAACATTTGCCAATGTCCATCGTCAGGATTGTCCCCCTTACAATATCGGGGATAAAGTCTGGCTCCTCAGGCGAAATATCTCCACCACCAGGCCCTGTCCAAAACTCGATTTCAAATGCCTTGGTCCTTTCCCTATCACTGCCATCATTAATCCTGTCACTTATCGCCTTGCACTTCCCTCCTCATATCAAATTCACCCCGTTTTTCACTCCTCTCTCCTTGAGCCTTATATTCCCAGTCCTATTCTAAATCGGGTCATTCCTCCGCCTCCACCAGTGCAGCTTGAGGATGGGTCTGAGTACGAGGTTCAGGACATCCTTGATTCCAAGATTTCATGGTCTAAACTCTACTATCTGGTGGACTGGAAGGGTTACGGACCTGAGGAACGCACTTGGGAACCTGCGGACAACCTGATTCATTCTCCTGACCTTGTTCAGGACTTCCACCGCTGCTATCCTTCTCATTTGTCAAGACCCCCAACAAGATCAAGACTGGAAAATGCTAAAGACAAAGAGAAAAAGCTAGTGAAAACAAAGAAGAAGCCTTAGATTGGTGTTGATTCAGATTGTGGAGAAATGGAACAAGGCTAACCTATATATACTATAGGTTGATGAAGCTCCACCACTCTTGGATCGAGGACGGCCTAAATATAGCTGAGGTCGAGGAGGCGCCACATCATCATCAGGAATGTGGCTCGAGACTTAGGAATCGGGAAGTGTCTCGAGAGTTAGGAATAGGGAAGTGTCTCGAGAGTCAGGAATAGGGAAGTGTCTCGAGAGTCAGGAATGTGGTCTGTAGGTCAGGAATCCGGTGAGAGTCAGGAATGTGGCAAGAATTGGGGGATTCCTGACAGCACCCGCTCCTCAAGAACGAGTGAAACGAGGATGTGAACGAGAACGAAGAGGAGGATGAGATGAGCGGCGAGGGATGGGAGATGGAGAAAAAGTATGAGGACTGGGACGAGAAGGATAGCGGCGGTGGAAGTCCTGAACAAGGTCAGGAGAATGAATCAGGTTGTCCGCAGGTTCCCAAGTGCGTTCCTCAGGTCCGTAACCCTTCCAGTCCACCAGATAGTAGAGTTTAGACTGTGAAATCTTGGAATCAAGGATGTCCTGAACCTCGTACTCAGACCCATCCTCGAGCTGCACTGGTGGAGGCGGAGGAATGACCCGATTTGGAATAAGACTAGGAATATAAGGCTCAAGAAGAGAGGAGTGAAAAACGGGGTGAATTTGATATGAGGAGGGAAGTGCAAGGTGATAAGTGACAGGATTAATGATGGCAGTGATAGGGAAAGGACCAAGGCGTTTGAAATCGAGTTTTGGACAGGGCCTGGTGGTGGAGATATTTCGCCTGAGGAGCCAGACTTTATCCCCGATATTGTAAGGGGGACAATCCTGACGATGGACATTGGCAAATGTTTTATGAGATTCCTGAGCACGATGGAGGTGGAAGGAGATGGAGTTGTGGATTTCCTGGAGGTTGGAGATAAATGCCTCAGAGCGGGGATTTGAACGAGAGGATTCAGATGGAGAAGGAAGTGAGAGATTGAATCGGGGATTTCGGCCAGAGTTCGCAAAGAAGGGGGAAACTCGAAGAGAGGAGTGAACAGAGTTGTTATAGGAAAACTCAGCAAGGGGAAGGATATCGAACCAGTTATCCTGATGATAGTTGATGAAGCACCTCAAGAATTGTTCCAACGTCTGAATCGTTCGCTCGGACTGCCCATCAGTTTGAGGATGATATGCCGAAGAGAGGTTGGCCTTCACTCCAAGCAGCTGCAAAAACCGTTGCCAGAAATGAGAGATGAACTGAGGCCCCCGATCCGAAACCACATCTGTAGGAATCCCATGAAGTCGGAAAATTTCCCTGAATACCAGTTTTGCCATGTCCTCGCCCGAAAACTCCTTGGTACATGGCAAGAAGTGCGCCATCTTTGTGAAGCGATCCACCACGACTAAAATGCTGTTGAAGCCTCCAGAACTCAGAAGATCACTCAAGAAATCCATGGAGATGGATTCCCAAGGACCTGAAGGGACCGGAAGGGAACGAAGCAAACCTGAAGGAAGGTGGCGAGGTACCTTATTCCGGGCACAAGTGTCACAGGAGGTAACAAAAGCTTTGATGTAGTCGTCCATGTGAGGCCACCAAAAGTCCCGTGCAACTAGCTCATAGGTTTTCGCAATGCCGAAGTGACCAGCAGTCGGGCTATCGTGGCACGCAATCAGGACCAACCTTCGAGCATCACCTTCAGGAACGTAAAGCTGCTCCCCACGGTACAATAAGCCATCTAAGAACTCAAACTCGTCAAATCGCCGACAGTCGGGAGTCACTGGGTGTCCAGCCTGAAGATGGGGGAAAATGTCGCTAGCGAGATCATCGGATTGAAGATCGTTTCTGATTGCATCCATCAAGGAGGAGTCCTGAGGGGCCAGGGAAATTGCCATAACTTGAAGCCGATCAGGACCGAGGATAACTTGATTCTGTTGATCGAAGGCAGGATTACCAGGCCTGAGACTGAGATAGGAGCGCCTTGAAAGAGCATCAAGAAGGCCTTGAAACTTTCCAGGTCTGTACTTGATAACAAAGTCAAATCGACTCAGGAATTGTGCCCACCTTGCTTGATGACGGCTTAAAACTCGGGAACTGGCAAAGTACTCAAGATTTTTGTGATCCGTCCAGACTGTTGTTTGATGGCTCGCCCCCTCCAGCCGGGGACTGCGAATGTTGAATGTAGCCCGAGGCAAGGTTCTCATCCACGTACTCTTTGAGGGCTTTAAGCTCGGACGGGGATAACCCGTAGATAGGCCCCCACGGAGGTGACGCTCCTTCCTGTAAATCAATGGGACAATCATAAGGCCGATGAACAGGCAGTACACTAGCTTTTTTCTTGTCAAACACATCCCCAAAATCATGATACTTCTCAGGAAGACTGACAGGAGAAACATGCAAAGCAAAAAGAAAAAGAGGTTCTTCATGAAGGAGTTCTTTCATAGTGATTGTGGAGATAGGAGAAGGGGTACGACTAAATGGAATGATGAGACGAGGATACTGTCCAGTGTAAGATGGAAGAGAGGAAAAAGAAGAGGATGAAAACTTCGTAGAGTCAGGAATAGAACCCCGACTTGAGTTTAGGGAACTTTTCCTGATTCGGACTCGATGAACACCAGGGGAAGCCGTGGGAGATGGTGATGTGGGAGAGATGAGCTGTAAGTCCTTCCAACAAATCTGAGGCTGATGTAGTTGGAACCAAGGAAGACCGAGCACCACAGAGGAGGACTTGCTGTTGATGATGTTGAAGGCGATATTGGTGACGGTGGACCCGATGTGTACTCGAACGGGCAACGTTTCCCTAAGTCCAGAAGATGGAGACACAAAATGCCCGCCGATGCCTTCAACCCTCAGATCCCGTATGGTAGGAGAAAGAGGAACGTGATATCGGGCAGCAAAGTCCGTGTCCATGAAGCAGGAAGTTGCACCCGAGTCCAGTAGCGCCAAAGCCTTGAGTCCTGATTGTCCGGTGAAAGAAAGGAGACATGGGACGCGGAAGTTGCGGGAATTGGTGGTGGCTTTGATGAAAGGTGGTGAGGAGCTTGATAAGGAAGAAAAGTGATTTTTATTTGGGGAGTCCAAACAGACAGCTCCTACTCTGTTTGGACAGGGTCGTTTCCCGATTGCAACAGAAGTGAACTTTGAGGCAGAGTGAACTCGAGCAATCGGGGAGGCTTCCTGGGACACACAGCTGCTTTGTGATTAGGATCAGCACAGTAGAGGCAAAGATTATGAGATATTCGACGTTGCCTCTCAGCAGGACTCAACTTCCCTCTAATGAGTCGGGGAGTACCAGAAATATCCATCGGGACCGGAGCAGTAGGTTCAGGACTATGCCCCGAAGACTCAAGCTGGGATTCCTGAGTCTGGGACGGAAAAACAGCGGCGCGGCGACTTTCCTGACGACGTTCAAAGAGACGATTGTCACATCGAACAGCTTTGTTGATGGCGTCCGACAGGTCCTTGGGATCCTCCATGGTGAGCAACAAATCCTTGACACCGTTGTTGAGGCCAAAATGAAATTGGTCAATCAGGGCCTGCTCATCCCACTGAGTGTCCAAGGCAAGGAGTTGGAACTCTGCAGCGTAGATCGAGGCAGGACGAGACCCCTGAGAGAGACGTCTCATCTTTGTGGTAGCAGCCCGAACCCGATCCGTCTCGCCAAAACATGCTTCGAGCTTCTCTTTGAACAATTGAAGATCCATCAGCTCCGGAACCACAACCCCTTTCATGCTCTTCTCCAGAAGAGGAGAAAACCATGACAAAGTTGCACCCTCGAGCAACGTCCCAATCGCGCCGATTTGAGACTCGAGAGTGGGGTACCGCCGATGTTGAAGTGCAAAGATCAGCTCCATTTGGTTCAAAAATCCACGAAGCTCCGAACGCTTGCCTGAAAATTTCGCCGGGAAACTCACCTTCGGTTTAGGAACTTTGCTGGATCCTTGAGCCGAAAGTGAAGCAAGCTCCTGCTGCATGCGAAGAAGGGTCGCCTTCAGCTCGGTATTCTCAGACTGGATTTTTGCAAGGACTTCGGCAAAGAAATCAGGATGGCTTGGAGACTCCATTGGCAAGAAGAAAGAAAAGAAAAGGGGGAAAAAGACAAAGGCAATCAAATAATCAAAACGAGCTAAAAGAAAAGCAAAAAGCACAATCTGAATCAAACTGTCAAGACCCCCAATAAGATCAAGATTGGAAAATGCTAAAGACAAAGAGAAAAAGCTAGTGAAAACAAAGAAGAGGCCTTAGACTGGTGTTGATTCAGATTGTGGAGAAATGGAACAAGGCTAACCTATATATACTATAGGTTGATGAAGCTCCACCACTCTTGGATCGAGGACGGCCTAAATACAGCTGAGGTCGAGGAGGCACCACATCATCATCAGGAATGTGGCTCGAGACTCAAGAATCGGGAAGTGTCTCGAGACTCAGGAATAGGGAAGTGTCTCGAGAGTCAGGAATGTGGTCTGCAGGTCAGGAATCCGGCGAGAGTCAAGAATGTGGCAAGAATTAGGGGATTCCTGACACACGTTTGGACTAAAAACTCCGACTTGGAAGGTCGAGAGCGGGAGTGGAACTCCCAACAAAAGTGCTCGAGGAGCGAGCACGAGGCAACCAATAAGCAAGACTCCCAAAAGGGACCCAAAAAGGACCAACACATGACACGTGGAAGAGTCTGAGATGGACCGAGACGGAGTTCGGGGTGGACTGAGATGGAGTCCGAGATGGACCGAGACGGAGTCCGAGATGGAGTCCGAGATGGAGTTCGAGGTGGACCGAGACAGAGTCCGAGATGGAGTCCGAGATGGAGTCCGAGATGGATCCGAGATGGAATCCGAGATGGAGTTCGAGAAGGACCCGAGATGGAGTCCGAGGTTGAGACCGAGACTGGGACCGAGACCGAGACCGAGACTGAGACCAAGATCGAGACCGAGACCGAGATCGAGACCGAGGCCGAGTCCGAGTCCAAGTCCAAGTCCAAGTCCGAGTCTGAGTCCGAGTTCGAGTCTGAGAGGGTGAAAGCCCAAAGCATTCGTCTCCAAGACCCTGGGGGGTTTGGTGAGCTCCAAAAGTATAGTAAGGGGAAGGACTACAGTGGAGCCAGTTTGGCCAGGGAAGGCCAGTTTGGCCCAGGAAGGCCAGACCCAGTGTTGGGTGATGAACTGAGCACTGGGAAGTCCAAGACTAGACTGAATACGGACCACAAGCGGGGTAGCTTGGTGAAGTGTTCAAGAGCCGGCTCTAATTTCCCCGGGAGATTGACTGGCCGATGCTCCCAGTCCAAGTATGGGTGGCACTACCTACTTGGATACCTGGTGTGGCTCAACGGAACCTCACTCTAAGCCTATGGCTAGAGCACCCAAAGGCGAAAGGCAGGGAGAGTACCCATGAGGCCCGCGTAGGGCCACGGTGTTCCGAAATGTTGTCCCAAAGGCCCAGACTGTGGAAAGGAAGAGGAGTAGTCCTCTAGTGTAGTGACCAAGGATACAGTTGAGTGGTGAGGAAGTCCCAGCGGACCGTGGGACTTAGTGGTCGGGCCTGTGAGCCTCGATCCAGTGGCAGTGTTGGCGAACACGGCCATGGGCAGAAAGGGACTTGGTGAAGACCGGAAAAAGGATATTGGGGAAGGCTATTCCCCATGTCTGTGGGCATCCTAAGGATGCTAAAGAGTGGATCTGGAATGATCACTCATGGACGGATGGCCCAGTCCTTGAGAGATGGGACTGTGATGCAGGTGGTGTTAGACCACCGGTGTGACCAAGGTAAAGGGGCATGGCCTTAGCGTAACGGGCTGATATGTCAGTGGTACCTTGGGGTATCGGTCATGGGATCGGACATGTGGGGCACTTAGACCAAGTGCAAAGGTTGAGTGGCGGGGATGCCATTCTAGGGGATAGCAAGCCCAAGTTTGAAATAGGACTTATGGAGGTTGTAAGTGAGACTCCTCCAAGTGGTTGGAGATGCGGTGAAGTGACTAAAGTAAAATGGAAAAATTTAGTCACTTACACTAATATAAGATTGCAATACAAGGGGATGAGTAATTATTTCACATGAACATTAATATCTTTAAAGGGGGTGAGTGTAGTTTATGTGATCACAAAATAAAAATTACATATATTATCATTATGAATTTTTGGAACTTTAAGGGATATATAAAGATAAAATACCCATTTAAACAATTGCCCCTTTTCTAATTGATTAAAGGGAGAGAGATAAAGTGTACTACACAATTAATTCTGTGAGGGCCAAATGTATAGTTATAATGATATACTAATATTAATGTAGTGGGATTTTGGTAGCTGTCAGATTAGTTTCAATCCGGACCACTTGCTTTTGTATATATGTTGGGCTAATTAATATACACAGTTTTGTATTCCCTTTCCATATTCCAAGCACTCACATTGATGGAGATAAAGGGCATCTTTCATTATTCTTGAGGAGTGTTTGGATTTAGAATTTTGGTTTATATCTAACTTTTGCATTGTTTAGATGTAGCTTTTTCTATTTCCTTTCTTTTGTTTATTTCCTTTCAAGATTTTGGTTTAGATCTAGCTTTTCTATTGTCTAGATCCCCTTTTCCTTTTAGTTTTCTTCTCATTTCTCTTCTTTTGCTCTTTCCTTTTCATTCATTTTTAGGGCAATAATCTCCTCCTCTAACTCTAGAATAGCAGTTAGTGCATTTGCTTGATGCCGTGTGATTGCAATTGAACAACCAAACTCAATTGATAGCGGCGTTCATGGCACGTGGTACAACTCCTCCTGCTCTTGGTGCCAATCCTCACATTCGGCTGGAGTTCTTTTATGGGAATCCTAGGGATGATGTGTACCATTGGTTTGATCATTTCACGGTGATTGCTATATATCATTTTTGGGATGATGCTCGATGTTTGCATGAGTTTCCCACATGTCTCCAAGGGATGGCATTGCAGTGGTACAATGGTTTGAGTGTAGCCACTCATGGGGATTAGAGTGTTATCCTAGACATCTTCAAATGCACATTCGGACATGCTGACAATTATGATAATGCCTTCCAATAATTGCATTGTTTTCATCAAGGGCCAATGCAATTTGGCGTTCGTTTCTGAAGCCTTTTGCTTCATGCGGAGCCAAATATGTTGGAGCGGATCAAGCTAGGAATGTTGTGGCTAGCACTTTTGTCGGACTTGTGTATACACTTGCTTTAGCCACTTTTGACGATACTCTTTGTTTGGCATAATGTTATGAGATGTTGCCTCTTCTACTTCTCACTTCCCATCCTTCCACTCCACTTCCTGTGGGTGATGGTCTTGTTCCAATGGAGGTTGATGCTGCTACTGCTCGAGTCCAAGGACAAAGGCGACAATGTGGTCGTGGTTGTGACATTCACTATTGGGCATATGATGAAATTGATCACACTTATCAGCGTTATCAGTGTTTTCTGGATTGGCGACCTCCATTTCTTGGGTGGAGACCTTGGCATCAACAACGTCTTGTTGGTGCTGCTACAATGGAAGGTCTAGACACCGAGATGCATCCGGGAAATGAGGAGTCGCGTGAGTAACAGAGGGACTTTGCGAATAAGTCAGTGACCGCTTCATCTTTCTTTCGGGAGTATCATCAAGGGGTGCACTCAACATTGGTTCATCCAGTGTTTACTTTCCAAACTTGTTTTTATAGCAAGAGGTCTCTTATTATTCTCTCCGTATTGGTTGATATAGGTTCGAGTTTATCTTCTATTGCTTGACCTGTTGCCACACATTGCCGTCTACACTTGCATCATGCAGTAGAACTAATTTTCATTCTTTATGGCAACAGTTATGCACATGCATGTGCACGGGGTGAGGCGGAGTTGTGTATGTGGGTGATCTCGAACTTGAGTTGCAATCATTGCGGATGGTGCCAAGTCATGCTTTTGACCTCATCTTTGGTATAGATTAGTTGCAGCGCAATCATGCCAAGTGTGACTTTGAGGTTTCTCCCTCTTGTTCATACTTCCTTATATTTTATCCATTCCTCTCACTTCTGTACCCTTTTGTCCTTCTACTTTTACCTCTACTTCAATTACATTCCCCCCCCCCCCCCACTATTTCCTTCTATGTTTCTATCTTCTTTTCTGATCCCTCCAACAATCTTTATGTTGCATCAGTTGACCGGCTCATGAAGGAGTATTCTAATCTTTTTGAATTTGACTTATCGTTTGAGGCCAAAATTGCCATACGTCATCTGATTCTAACTGGGATGCTCGTCCAATTAAGGTTCTTGTTTGTCATCGGTCACCTAGAAAGATCAAGATTTTACTACAATGTGCAAATAAGC
>NW_003314296.1:0-61200 GCF_000143415.4 Selaginella moellendorffii | reverse complement strand
GCAGACCGCATTCGGCCACTAAGTTTTTGGGCATGTGAACCTCATATTGTGATGAAGCTTGATGGGAGTATTTGTTTCTGCATCAACTATCATCCGTTAAATGAAGTAATGATCCCAAATGTGTACCACTCTTCCTCACACTGCTGATTTTTTGGATCGTCTAGGGTGAAGTCATTGGTTCACTAAGCTAGATCTTGCTTCTGGGTACTAACAAGTACCAATGGCTAAAAAAAATTTTCCTAAGACTGTTTTTTTTACACCATTTGGTTTGTACAAATTCTTGGTGATGCTGTTTGGTTTAAACAATGCTCTAGCAACTTTCCAATGGATAATGGATGAAATTTTTTGCGATATGCCGGAGGTGACTGTTACTTCATTGATGATATTTTGATCCACTCGGAGGGGATATGGGTGGAGCACATTTGTGATGTTTGTAAAGTGTTGGATCAACTACGAGACGTTAGTTTAAGGTTGAAGCGATCAAAATGTGTGTTTGGGTCCAAAGACACAACTTATCTTCGGTACCATATTTCCCATAAGGGTTTGCAAGGTGATCTTGACAAACTTGTGGCTATTATAATGTTTCCTACTCCGAAGTGTGTGAATGATATGCAGCGCTTAGGTGTAATATCTTGGTCGTTTTGTGGATCATCTTTCCAATTGCATTGCACCATTGCAAGTGTTGTTGAAGTCATCAACGTCATCTTTCATTTGGTCTCCGGATTGTGAGCGAGTGTTCATAGATCTCAAAGAGCTATTAATGACTCCTCCGGTTTTGGCATATCCTGACTACACTCGACTTTTTATTTTACACATGGATGCTTTTAATATTGGTCTTGAAGGTGTGTTAATGCAAGAGAGTTCGAGTGTGCTTGGTCAGCACCATCCCATTGCATATATAAGCCATATATTACAACCAACAGAAGTGAAATATTCCACGACAGAAAAGGAGTGTTTAGTAGCAGTTTGGGGTTTCGAGAAACGTCATGCATATCTACATGGTTCTCAGATGTTACTTGAAGGTGACCATGCTGCCATTACTTCATTATTGAAGTGAAAGAACTTGGTTGGTCATACTACTCTGTGGGCTTTGAGAGGTATGTGGAGCCTCTTGGCTTGAGTGAGTTTTTCTTCGGCAAAACTTTCTTTGGGACGTTTGTAGAGCACATTGTCTCCTCAAGTTCTCGCTTCACTGACTCCAGGCCGCCGATATCTTCCCAAGAAACGTCTGGAACTTCCACGAGCTGCGGAAAAATAATTGATTGTTAGAAACGATTGGGTAAGGAGATCTATACTCACTGTTTCTCGGAGCGCTGATCAGATATATGATTTTGATGTTGTTCATCGCCCTGAGAGTTCTATGGCTGATGCTGATGCTTTTTCTCGAGCTCCTCTTCCTTCTCCACTCTGTTCTCATGTTTCTAATGAGCCTATTATTCCAGCATCTGTGGATTTTCTAGACAGGGATTCTATGCCGTCAGCAGTTACTATATTTGACGTTTAAGTGTCCACAAGGTGCAAAGCAAATAGAAAGGACTATATCGGGTGTTGCAGCAAGTTGGACCACAAGTTTATGAAGTTTGGCATAACGTCTAGCAGGCTGATCCTTTAGACATTGTGTATGTGCAATAGTTGAAACACTTCATACAAAGGGATCATAAGCAATTAATATCACCTATAGATCCACCTATACCTCCTCCTGACGTTCCTTCAGATCCTGACCCATCTATAAAAGAACTTTGATAGTCTTCCATTATTCCAAGAGAAGGGAATGATGTGAGGGCCAAGTTTATGGCTGCGATGCCATATACTAATATTAGTGTTGTGGGATTTTGGTAACTATTAGATTGGTTTTAATTTGGACTATTCACTCCTATATATAAACTAGGGTTTTTGGGCTAATTGATATGCATATTTTTTATATTCCCTTTCCATATTCCAAGCAGTCACAATTCTAAAATTTAATTTCAAAATATAAGCATTTATTCTGATAGTTTTTTATGCTAAATTTTAGCACTAGTTAACATCAATTGAATCATATTGAGGTGTGGATAAACCAGGTTTGTTTGGATTTAATTCTTTATATATCAGAAAGGTGCGAGTAATTCCATTGCTTGATACTTTAATATAATCCACAGTCCAAGGAGCACTTATTGATTGAAATCCACTAGAAGAAAGTCCATGTCTCATTGAGAAAAAATTAATACATGTCCCACTCCTTGTATATTGATCAAGAGAACATGCTTCAAAATCATTGCCATCATTGTTTAAATTGTAAAAATAAACCATTGTCTCTGCTATTTGATTAAATGTTGAAGCAAAATCAGTTGCAATAGTTACAGATACATCTCCATCAGTGCCATATCTATTGAAAATATTTCCACATTTAGTTTAAATTGTAATTTCATGGTTGCACTGCAAAAGTTTTGTAAAATTAATTAGTAAGTAGGAAAAAAAAACTTAAATAAAAAGAAATAATACGAACAACACAAATTCCATAATGTAAACTAAAACTTATTCCTAACACAAAAATGCTCTTATTTAAATGCGGTGACCAATAAAGGTCCCGAGTAAAAATTTCTAGAGAGAGATTATTTTGTATTCGGTCCAAGAAACGGTCTGGTCAACATTCAAACTTCAAAGGCTTAAAGGAAAGAGCCCTAATTTCCGAAAGGGGAAAAGCAAAGCCATGAATCTTCTTCATGCTCTTGTTCTTCTTCTTCCTCCTCTGGCGCTGGGCAGCATTCGTGCAGACGCGATCGCTCCCTCCGGCCCGGCGGTGGAGGACTGTCAATCGCTCCAACCGCTGCTCTCGCCGTGCGTACCTTACGTCCAGGCCCGCCAGGCGGCTCCATCGGACGATTGCTGCACGGGTCTTGAGCACGTCGTCCGATCCAATGCGAGCTGCGCCTGCGATCTCGAGCCCATGGCCTCGGGCGTCGCGAGAGACAATGTGACACTCGCCATGCTCGATCTTCCCAAGCTCTGCAGCCTCGCAGTCTTTGATCCCTCTTCCACTTGCAACATCCAAGGTAAACTTCCTCTCGCTCTTCTTCCTTCCAGTCCTGGAATGGATCCAAAGTTCCTTCGTTAGTTCCTGGTCTTTTGCTCGATTGCCTGATCAAACCTCTTGCGTTCTCTGGATCGATGAACTGTTCTTCTTCGAAGTCCCTGTTTATTGCCTGTTTCCTTTTCCTTGATGCTCGGCACCATCAATGACTTTCCAGTTTCTTTGGCAGCGAGCTCTTTGTCACCACCTCCAAGTTTCATGCCCCCTACACCACTGATACTCTCGTCCGCGGATTATTCCTGGAGTTCACGGCCATGGATGCTCCCAGTCTTTTTCGTCGCGATAGATTTTTTTCTCATCTATCAGTTTTCCACTCGATTCGATGCAGCTGCGCAAGTAAAAAAGTGATTTTGTTCTTTATTAGTTCGTTGCCATCAAGAGAAAGACTAACGGACTAAACAAATGCAAGCTTTTGGTTTGTTTTCTTCGATCGCCGCCCATGGATGACTATCTGCCTTTGTTTATCGATTTCTCTCGTCTTTTGATGTTGCACGAAGTGAAGGACTCCACAAAAGCTACGGAAACAATGGCCCGCCACGATACAAGAAAGGACTTTCCTGGAATCATTTTAGTATGAACTCAAGGACACGGGAATATCTTACAGCTCGAGTAGCTTTTTCGTACTTTTTCCACTCCACAACGTTGATTGAGAACCACCGGATATGCACTACATTGCTTCAGAGAAAAGTGGTAAGATCTGGTGTCCTTGGAAGAACATCTTTGACTTCTCGAGATTCGTGCCAGCAGACGGTCAGAATCTCAAACAGTAGCGATCCCAAAGTGCTAAAGACATGGCAAACCTTGTATAAATTATAGGCGGAGACCTCCACAGACGATGTCAAGTAGCCATGAAGTTCGAGTCCAGGCAGCACGATATCATCAAGCCAAAGCTTCCTTCTCCAGCACGGGAGCCGATAGCTCTGTGTGTCCTCGATCAAATCTCAGCTCGCAACTACATAACGTTTGTCTTGCTGTTTGCACCACCTCAGGATCAGCCACTGTCCTCGGAAAGTCTCAAGAAATCCCTGTCCGGAGCACTGTCCGTGTGTTATCCTTTGGCAGGCCGCTATCGACTCCTCCCCGGCGACAAAGGCCTCGAGCTGGAATGCAACGATCGTGGAGTTGACTTCTTCGAGGCATCTATGGATGAAAAGCTGGAGAGCTTTGAGGAGTCACGCTGCAATGCCCTGTGTCCCTGTGGCGAGTTTCCAGCCGAAGATGTCACGGAAGTTCCTCTACTGCTCGTCCAGTTGACAAGATTTAAATGCGGAGGCTGGAGCTTGGGCGTAGCGATGCATCACAGTGTTGGAGATGGAGCTGCCATGGACCTGTTCATGAAGACGTGGTCTCACTTCGCTTCAGGAGGCCATGATCTCGTTCACCCTCCCTGTTTCGATCGTTCCTTCTTCAACTCCAGCAAGACCTCGCCGGCTCTAGAGTATGACCAGGATTATACTTCTCTTTTCAAGACCTCTGCCAAGATCAAGCCTTGCATGTTTCGCTTCACCAGCAGCCAGATGCAAGTTTTGAAGGACCAATGCGATGGAAACTACACCCGCTTCGAAGTCTTGGCAGCTCACATCTGGAAATACAGCACCAAGCTTCGCAAAAAAGCGTGGAAGGAAGCCAAGCTTGTCATACCTGTGGATGGAAGGACTCGACTTCCAGGTCTTCCCAAGGAGTACTTTGGAAACGCGACTTTCTCCGCTCAAGCCATCGCTCAAGCTGACGAGCTGGTGGCAAAACCACTGTCTTTTGCCACAAAGATTGTCCACGACGCCATCCAGAACGTATCAGGCGATTACATCGGCGGGTTCTTGGATTGGATCCAGCAGCAGCACAACGTCGACATGATTCCATCACTGTGGTCGGAACCAATCGTGCTTACCAGCTGGGCTCGATTTTCTCTGTACGAGCTGGAATTTGGATGCGGGAAGCCTGTGCTTGTCACCAGCCCTGGAGTGAGATTGGCCGATACCGTCGTCTTTCTCCCGTGGTCGAGAGATGGAACCATGACCGTTGTCATCCAGCTTCGTGAGGAGGAGAGGGAGAATTTGCTTGCCAGCCCCGAGTTCCTGGTTACTCCTTGAATCATCTGTGGATTAAATATAAATAACGTGAGCAGTGTGATAGAACAATGCCGGGATCTCGTCCTATCCTCCACAGACATTAACGATCAAGAAGCTCATACGCTCTATCTATCCCAGTGATGAAGCTCCGGCAAGATTCACATGAAAGGATCCAAGAAACGCGAGAAATCCTACGAAATACAGCCCTCGCCAGGCGATCCAGAGCTACCAATCAGGAGAATGCCAGGAAATCACAGCGCTCACCTCGCGATTCCGAAATAGCCGATCCAAGAACCCTAGAAATGCGAGGGTTAGTTATTTTTAGTAAGTAACTATAAATGGGAAAGCAAAAGGCTATAGGTAGTTAGTTAAAGGGATTATATAAGTTACGGGTTTAAAAGAGGATGGGTTGGCGATGAAGCTGTCGACGATTCGGATCTTTTGGGCAAGGATTCTTGCGATCAAATGGATTCCACATCTTCTTCAAACACAATGTGGAGGCCCCAGAAGTAACAAAGCTCACTGTTTTCGACTCTTTGGCAAGAGATTGACCAAGGGCGACGTAGATACACTACACACATGGATCATCTCCGTCCAGGAGGAGTCGAAGCTCCCAAAACTTAACTAGAAGATTTCCATGGAGTTCGTGGTGCTGTGTTAACTTTGCTAGCATCATAAACCTTTTATCATTTTCCATTCCTTACATTTAATTTGAATGAAAGTGATTCCAAACTTTGGTGCCAAGGGATTCATGAGTAAAAGTAGACAATGAGCGAGCTCTCCCTCACATAATAAATGCATTGCGTTGTGATCAAGCCCCAACCACTCTTCCCCTTCATACTCACAAACTGCACCCTTTTCGTGAATAACTTATGAGGTGATGGTTATAAAAACATTTAGTAGGTCTGTGTATCTTGCTAGAAAGCAAATTATTCACAAGAGAACAAGGATGCCTTGAGCAGAAGAAGAGTGGCATGTTGACTAAGCCAAGGCCCTCTTTGATGGAATGCATGAAGGTCAACAAGTTATTTCACTTTAATCAGTGCCCTAATTTTACACATGTCCATATTTAAAGGTAATGGTTTGCCAGAATATCACAATTTTTCTATTATTATTATTATTATTATTATTGTTATTTTTTAGGACATTGTAAAGTGAAGAATTATTGTTATTATAATATTCTAGAAATATGCATAAAGATAAGCAAAAACTTTTTTGTAATTTTTATGAAAAGTTTTATTGTTTATCTATGCAAGCTGTATAATATTTGAATATTTTAACCTCCAACATAGATATCAAAATTTATTTTTTATTCATATTTATATTTATTTGTTATTTAGGGTTCTAGGGAGATTAGATAGATGTAATGAGGCCATATATTCATAATTTGATCAATTTTTATTTCGCTTTAAAATCAAGTAAAAAATTAATTTTATACCCATCAATTTTTTTATCACTATCAATGAAAATATCTCTCATTGCATGGATTTACCAATGATTGCATACAAAAAAGAAATTTTTACAAAAGTAAAAAGATGTCAAGTAAGCTAATTATAATATCCATATTCACAGATAAGGAAAATGACAAAACTATTATAAAGAAATCGAAAGGTTATATATAAAACTGTTATTTATATTAAAGTTATAAATATATACATAAAAACAATATAAATATTCCTCAACTAAACTAGTGAGAAAATAAATATTTAATTTTATTTATCATAATATTTTTATCAAAGAAACTTATAAATGTGATTTATTATATTATATTAAAAGATTAAAAACATTATTGAAAAAACAAAGCTAAATCTTTTCTAAATATAATTTCAGAAAATGATTTATATTTAGATCTCTACACTTTTATAATTAATAACAATGAATGTTCACTTTCTAATGCTTTAACATAAATAATAGTAACAAAATAAAAAAATTTAAATTGATGGTATTATAAATAATTTTTAACTAGTTTTAATATATATGTTCATGAATTTGTTAATTTAATTTTAAAATATATCAATTTTACTCCTGTAAATATATATATATTTTGAAACTTATATCAATAGTTAGTATATATATATATATATATTAATAATAGTCCACACCAAAAACTTATTACCAATTTTTTATATTTAAAAACAAAAAACTAATACTGAAACCAAGATTGAGTTCGAGGCCATAGTCGAGACTGAGATTGAGACCAAGTCCGAGTCTGAGTCCAAGTAAACTAATTAATATTGAGGAAGCATGATTGGAAGAGGAGATCTACATGTGGAAGAGAGCTTGATTTATGTTGAACAGTTAAAATTGAGAAAATATTTTTGGCAAAAGTTTGTTTTCTTACCATGGTTTTTGACTTGATCAAATAAAGGTTATCATTACTTAAATTTCACAAGTGTATCCTACATATTTGCCAACAAATTTGCCTTTATATAAGTTTATTATTCTAAAGTTTTTATGGTATAAAGTGTTTATTTTATTTGTATATTATATATCTAAATTTGTTTTATAATATTCTACAATTAAAATAATAACTAATAATGTTATATAGAAAACAAAAAAATGGGGAGGCTTTATGCCATTAAGTTTTCAAAAAAACTTACTAATATAGTGTTTTATGTATTTCAATAATAAAAATTAAATAGAAATATGTTGAAATTTCAATAATTGAATAAATTTATTTTACTTTGATATTAAATATAGAGCTTTGAAAAATTTATATAAAATAAAATATTTAATTTTTTAAAACATATATAAGTTTTAATAATCTTTTATAAATATTTAATAGAGTGTTGATACTTTTAATAATTAAGTTATTAACTAATAAGCACTACAAAAGTATAAAATACTTTTAACAAAACTATTAGATAGATTTATTTGTATATGTTGAATGGATTGTTTTGTTTGAGATATTCAAAAAATCTATGAAAATGATTTATCATGTACAAAATGTTTTTTTTTTAAATATTACTTAGTTGGACAACAAATTAATCATAGTACTATAGAATTAAGTTGACATCCCTGAATTAAGTTGGTTAAATATTTATACATTGCCACCATATGCCATCTTAATTGAACTAGCTAAAAGGCTCAGAGCAAAAAGTAACAGGAGCTACATTTCAGTGGCCACAAACATGTTTGAATCGGTTCCTCCATTGCAGCAAGATGGAGCCGATTATCTCACTCCAGATCGCCAGAGAAACTGGCAACTCCCAGTAGATCCCCTCGAAGGATCTGCAAACAAAGAAAGTCTCACACTTCCTGGCGCAGCCGCGGGAGAACGAAAAGCCTTCACAGGGTGCCACGTGTCACCCAGCGAAAAAGGAGAGTACCCGACCGTACACCTTGTCCTTGGCATTGAGGCCAAGCACGAAATCAAAATGGGCATAGTCGGGAATAAAGAGGTGCTGTGGGCGCGAGGGGAGCTCCGCGATTAGGCGATCCACGTCCGTTGGATCCGAGAGCGCGTCACGCCCGCCGTTGATGAGGAGCAAGGGGAGTTGACTCGGGATGCCGGTCAAGTCGTACGAGGGCGGCGACTTTGACCGGTACCGCCGGAAGTTCTCGGTCGCGCCATAGTCAAACTTGCAGAAGGTCTGCGTACGGTACTCTGTACGATACAAGCATTTGTTTCCCGGAAAATTGGAAGGGAACACTTTTCTGAGCTTACGCTGTGCGAAGTGCTTCATGTTCTTGGCGGAGGTGTCTTGGAGCTCGTAGTTGTCGTAGAATTCCCATCGGCTGTTGTTCAAGCAGCAATTGTTCCCTGTTTTGGAAGATCTGAGTGAAATTCATGGAAAGGAAGATTACATACCAGTGAGAAGTGTGATCCAGTTCTTCTGGCAGAAGTTGATGTTGTTTGGGCAGAGGTAATCCAGGAGCTGCTTTCCAGTCCGTCTGTTTTGGAGCAGAAAAACTATGAGTGACACACGAACTTCCGAAAGCTTACGAGCGATAGGTGAGGCTGAACTGATAGATATGAAGAGCGTCATAAATCTGCAAAAGTCGAGAACCTTAATGAAAAGCCATTCAGTGCAAAGTTAAAAAAACGGGTCGATTCTACCTTATCAAGTTGTATGGCTATGCCGGCAAGTCCGATAGGTGAAGTAAAATGGTGTAGATAAGCGATGGGAGCGAGCATTACTGCCTTCTCGATGTATTCTACCAATTGGCCTTGAGAGAATGCTGCAAATGCTGCTTGTGTTCCCTGGTTGTGGAGAAAAAAGCCGAAACTAAAAGAAAAGAGAAAAGAGTGCTGGATACCTCGGAATACCCAATGAACTTGATCTGCCTGCCAGTGACGGCATACGTATGCTTGATCATCGCAGAGAGGTCATACCGTGACAATTCATCCACACTCCAGTCCCAGAAGCCCTGCAAGAAAAGATTGTTTCGTCACATAAAACTTTCGAGAGAGAACACTCACTTGATCGCTTCTCCTGTAAGAAACATGGCCGTAACTGAAGCTTGTAGTGCGCGTGTTTCCAAGCCACACATCATAACCGGCATCTGCGAGGATATATGGCAAAGATTCAGAGGGAGGATTGAGCACCCAGATATCACCACCCTACAAGAACAAAACAACAAAATGAAAAAGAGAAAAGAAGAGTAACCAGGAGGAAAATGGAACTTACGATAAGAACTCCATGATACAAGAAGACAGGGCCTCGGCTTGCAGGAGACTTTGGACTCTTGATCCTCTGGACACCAAGAAGAAAACTGTCCTCCGTTGTCACCTGATTCACAGACCCAAAGCTTAGTTAGACTTCCCTCTGCAAACTTCAAATTTTACCATGTACTCCTGGCAGTCGTAGCTGTATGGATGAACCAGCTGCCTGCACAGACCATCGCTCCTTTCGATCCTCTGCGCTGGTGGAGCAACTGCTAGTGCTGCTGGCTCCCGTTGTTGCAAGACAACTGCGACGATCAGGGGGAGAAATCTTAGTAAAATTTGCTGCCTTAACTGTCGGCACAACGAGAAATCAGCCGCCATTTTCAAAAAACTAGAGAACGAGAGCAGAGGCAGAAGATGCTTGTGTTGTATCTGAAAAGAGAAAAGGGAACGGAGAAGGGAAAAAAAGGAAGGGAAAAAATGCACCCAGTTGAGTTCTGGGTGTTTCACACACTAGAAATGGTACTTGGGAGTATGGCAATAAATACTAAAGCCACACAGGTCGAGCATTCAAGCTGTTGGTATAAAGGAGGGAAAAAAGAGGAGAGAGAGCGAGAGAGGGAGAGAAAAGAAAAATCCCTGGTTGTTGCTGATTGTCAAAAATCACTCTGTTCTTGCCGACTTTTACGAAAGGAAAGGGAAGCAAACCTGGGGAAGTTCTCGAAGCTTGTTTTCTCGCAACCTTCTTTTGGGTACTGTCGAGATTCCCTGCCTGTAGAATCAGAAAGGAATTAGAATTTGTCGACGATGAGAAGGAAAAAAATTCTGCAAAACGAGAAGACAGTGAAGGATTTTAAGACCATGCGATGGGGCACTGCTGCCTGCCACTTACAAGAGTTTGGTGATCGAAATCAATGGAAGTTTTTAGCATGAGATGGACTGACTGATCGAGTTAGTTGGATTTCCCTGTTAGGTGGCGAGAGGAGAGAGTGGTGAGAGAACTAACAAGAAACTTTTTTGTACGAAAGAGAGAGAGGCGCACCTTTTGGAACGAAAGAGCTGTGTGAAACGGATGCTCGAACACAAACATAACATTTTTGTCCAGCTCGAGGAGGCTGATCGTGGTGCCGAGCCGAGCGAGTCTTCTGCTGGAATCAAAGCGATCACGAGAGGTTGTTGCGGTTAAATTGGATCGATCCCCACCTCGTGACACCTTTTCTTTCAAAACCTCCAGTTCACACTCCATTGAGTTCTATCAACAACTTTCGCACAGAGCGACTGTCAAAGACAAAACAAATCAAGACGAATACGAAAGCTTACCGAATTTCGCCTCCCCAAAGTCAAAGAATTGTTCACGAAAGAGGAATGGATGGCTCGGATAAAACTGCAGCGGCACAAAACTTTGGAAAATCAAGAGCTTTGTCCAAATTTCGTCCTCGCTGTTCACTTTTTCCTCTTTCCCAAAAGTAGAATCTTCGCTGCAAAAGATAAAGAAAAAAGAAGTCACTCCACTGAGTAGAAAGAAGATCAAAAACAGAAAACTTACTCACTCAGCTGCTGCTTTGGCTCGAGTAGATGTTTGACATCAAAACATATCCCGCCGAATCGCTCTCGTCCAGCTTCACCAGAGCCTCAAACGCAAGCTTTCCCACCTCGACATTCTTCCAAGTCTGACACGCCGATAAAAGAGTCCTCCAAGTCAGTGCCGTTGCTTCGTGCGGCATTGTCTTCACCATCTCGACTGCTTCGTCAAACCTGTTTGCCCGGCCGAGCATGTCGACCATGCAATTGTAGTGCTCGAGCCCCGGTTCCATCCCGTGCCTGGACCGCATCGAGTGGAAAAACTTCTTGCCATCGTCGACGAGTCCGGCATGGCTGCAGGTGGTGAGAACCGAGACGAAGGTGGCGGCCGTCACTGCGACACTCTCGTGATCCAGTAGCATCTCATGGAAGAGCTCGAAAACACGCTCGGAGTCGCCTTGAAGGCTGTAGCCCGATATCAGCGAGTTCCAACTTAGCGAGTCCCTTGTGAGTCGCGAGTCGAAGACGTGCTGAGCTTGAGAGGCCTTGCCACACTTCCCGTAGAAATCCATGAGCAGCGTCTCTAGCGTCAGAGAATCCTCGAGCCCCCTCCGGCATGCAGCAGCGTGGAGAACTTTCCCGGCTCGCAAGTCGAGCAGCATCAGGCAGGCCCTGAAAGCGCAGGAAAACGTCCAAACTTTTGGAGAGCACTGATCTTCCACCTGCATTCGCTCGAAGAGTTCCAGTGCTGCCTTGGCCTCGCCGTTTTCTACGTGGCCCAGTATAAGAGCCGTCCAGGCCGAGACGTTCCGGCATGGCATGGAGTTAAAAACCACCCACAGCTCCTCCAGCCTACCACACCTCGCGTACATCTCGAGTAGAGCGTTTGCTACGGAGATGTCCGACTCGCAATCCAGTTGCTTTCCCTGGCGATGCAAAGCTGTTCCTCTCTCCAAGCAGCTGGATCTCACGCCTTTCCCTGACTCGTCGGTGTTCCCTTCTTCTTTCGCTGCGATGTCGATGCAGGCAGTGAGAGCCGCTACCAAAGTCGTCGCGTTTGGAGCACATATGCCTTGAGCTTGCATCCGATCGTAAAACTCGAGAGCTCTCTCGCTTTCACCACCTTCCGCATGGCCGGTGATAAGAACGTTCCATGACGCCACGTCGTGGTGAGCCATGGCGTAAAAAACTCTGCGAGCGTCCTCTAGGCTCCCACACTTTGCGTACATGTCAACGAGAGAGGTGGCGATGAAGATATCCATGTTTCGCGACCGCGAGTGAATAGCCATCCCCTTTTCCAAGCTCTC
Source organism: Selaginella moellendorffii (assembly GCF_000143415.4). Taxonomy (NCBI): domain Eukaryota; kingdom Viridiplantae; phylum Streptophyta; class Lycopodiopsida; order Selaginellales; family Selaginellaceae; genus Selaginella; species Selaginella moellendorffii. The sequence goes on along the minus strand of NW_003314296.1, from coordinate 48,624 downwards.
CACCTTGACAAGCTTCTTTCCATCGATGAGCTGCCCGATTTCTTTGCCAGCCAAGCTCGCGCAAGCCGTGAGAGCTGCCACCACCGCTCGCTCGTCCGGCTCACAAGCTTCCGGACCGCTTCTCATCAGTGAAAACAGCTCCAAAGCCAGCTCCGCCTCGGAGTTTAGCTCGTATCCGACCATCATCGCCGTCCAAGTGATGACTGTCTTGCTCGACATGCTGTCGAACACTCTGCGAGCTTCCACCACGCTGCCACACCTCGAGTACATGTCGATCAAGCAGTTCCCAACGAAGTTGTGCGAGTCACAACCGTGCCTCCGAGCTACCGAGTGAACAGCCACACCCTGCCGCAACGCTTCCACCTTTAAGTTCATCCCGTCGATCCTGATTCCTTCTTCCTGTGCTGCTAAGTTCCCGCAAGCCAGGAGAGCTGCCATGACAGTTCTAGCGTTCGGTCCCGGCTGCATCCTATAGAAAAGCCTCAGAGCTTCGTCGTTCTCCCCGTTCTCCACATAGCCGAGAATGTAAACGTTCCACAAGCTCACGTCGGGGCGAGCTACGGTGTCGAAAACTTTCCGGGCTTGTTGCATGCCCCCACACTTTGCACAGAGAGCCACCAGAGCCGCGGCGACGAAGTTGTTTGCGTGAGAGCCAGCGCGGGAGTAAAGAGCCATGCCGCTCTCTAGAAACTCGAGCTGGCGAGCCTGGTTTCTGGTCGCCTGGTGTGTGTAGGCCATGAGCACCGCAACGAAAGTCCTGGAGCTCGGTGAGCATCGCTTGGAAGCTTGCATGGCGTCGAACAGCCGCAGAGCCTCTTCGCTGTTTCCATTCTCGACGTAGCCGAGGATGAGCGCGTTCCATGAAACCACGTCGCGGTGGAGCATATTGTCGAAAACTTTGCGAGCTTCTACCATGCTGCCACAGTTCGCGTACATGTCCACCAGTGCTGTGGCAACAAACAAGTCGGATTCGTGGCCGGCGTCGATGGCATCGCGGTGGATTTTTCGTCCTTTCTCGACGTCCTTGGAGGCGGAGCATGACTTCAATCCGGCCATGAACACGCATTTTCTCTCGTGTTTTTGTGAGCCCATCTTTGCTGAAAGTCCATTCGAATGCTGGAACACGAAGCACAGTTTTTCTTTGAAAAGGATATAGGTAAAAGTGGTGAAACTCGACTCACCTCTCTCGAGTCGAGCTTTTTTCTTGCTGTGGATTTAGTTGAGCTCTGTGATTCACAAGAAAGAGGTGAGAATTCAGAGCCTACAAGCTTATCTTACCTTCGTCTTTGTCCTCGTGGAAGCCAAGCTCTCATCCAGAAATTCGCTCGAGTGCTGCAAGGATTTCTTTCTCGTTTCGCCTTGTCCTTTAAAAATCGTGTCTCAACATACCTCTGATGGAGAATATCCCGGCCTAAAAAACGCGCTCGGCTGGAAGAACAAGAACGAAGAATCCATTGCAAAAATCTTGACAAAAATCAAAATGTAGCTACCTCTTCGATCCTGGAGGCGCCAGGAATGCTCGAAGCTGTTCTAGCGATGGCGCATTGTCGCGCAATGCGCCTCATTCATTCCAAAGAAACCTAAATGTGCCACGAACTGCGCTAAAACCCTCGAAGAACCCTAAAAGAAGGCACAAAATATATTCATTCGCACGAAAAACTTAGCCAAAACTCTCCTCTTCACTTCTTCTTCTTTCCTCCTCCGCCGCCCTTCTTCTTCCCGCCGCCGCCGCCACCACCACCGCCACCTTTCTTCTTCTCGCCGCCCCCACCACCGCCGCCACCCTTCTTCTTCCCGCCACCATCGCCGCCACCACCTTTCTTCTTTCCGCCACCGCCGCCACCTTTCTTTCCACCTCCACCGCCGCCACCTTTCTTCACTTTCTTCGCAGCGTCTCCGGCCTTCTTCTTTGCGGTTTCGAGCCCTTCTTTGGCAGTGTCCGCCACCTTTTCCACGACTTTCTTCACCTTCTTGGCGGTGTTCTTCACTTGATTCTTCATGTCGAGTTGGGTATTTCTCTTGCCCGGGAAAACTTTCTCGATCGTAGACTTTGGCTTCGTGCTTTTGACGCGGCTGCATTCTTTCCCATAGTTGTTTTTGCTCCCGCCACCCTCGCTCAGCATCTTCTCATCCTCGGGATCAGCCCTCTTCTTCCCCTGTTTGTGCATCACCACCATCGAAATCCAAGACAGTTAAATCGATTGGACATCGCCCATTCGAGAAACTTAAATCCATGTTGCTCATCTAAATGCGAAAGATCGAAGAGAAAGGAGAGAGACTCGTTTACATATGGGCGATTGAGCAAGAGCTTCCTGAAATCTCTACAAATCGATGCCACTCCCGGGCTAGAGGCGGCGGTGGCGGCAGCGGCGGCAGTGCTGAGAGGATTGAAGCTGCTCAATTGGAACGGCGGTGGCGCCGATGATGCCAAGATCATCACAGCATTCGCGCTGGTCGCTGGGGAGGACCGGCATCTCATCAATTGGCCCAAAAGGCCCATTGCGCTCCTCATCGCGATCACTAGTAGTTCACTGGCAAACAATCTTTCCTCCGATCGAACGATCAATCGACGAACCGCGAACCAAATTTGAAGAGCGGCAAAAACCCGGGAGATTGTTAGGGATTTCAAATCAAAACCTTTTGCCACGTAGGCGTCGCCAAGATTTTTAACCCCCTTTTGCTTAACTTCTATTTTAAAGGCAATATAGGTTTGGATTAAAGCAAAGGGTTTTTTTCACTAGTTGTGAGATGGCAAGCAAAGATTTTTCCGGACTGTTGGTTCTTGCGGACGCTGCAGCCTTGCAGCCAAGTTTCCCGAAGACATTTATCCTGAGAAGGAAGCGGTCTCCACGGAAATCCATGCTCTGGAGGGCTCTACTTTGGTTCACGGGGGATATGAGCACCAGCGAGCCCGATTCCAACGGCAAAAGACAAGTGATTAACCAGGAAGCTGGGCAGCTACAAGAGAAGAAAAGAAGAAAGGTGGTGGTCATGGACGAAAGTCAAGGACTGGGACAAAAGGTAAAGATACTTAAGATGGGCGATCGAGATTTCTGTTCAAGGACTGATGAGGTGAAAGATTCCTCCTCCTCTGTTGAAGATGGCGCGATTCAGGCAGCGGGAGACACCAAGAAATCGAAGTGTCACAAGTGGAGACCCCGGAAACGCGAGGATCCTCTCGTCACCTGCGATCCATCTCGTTGGGCTTTATTATTTGGCAAGAAGCTGACCGCCAGCGACGTGAATAGCCTGCACAGATTGCTCATCCCGGTCAAGTACGAGTCGATGCTCCCGAATGAAAAGGTTCTCGTGGAATTTGTGGACGAAGAGGGCGGAGTTTGGGAGCTCCGGTGCAAGAAAGGGAAAACTGGGAGCCTGATCACAACACACTGGATTCATTACGTGAGGGAGCACTCGCTCAAGGAAGGAGACACCGTTTGTTTCTACAAGAAGGTTTCCTCGGCTGATCCTAAGTTTGGAATCTCATTTGCTAGAACTTCTGGAAAGGCAAAAGGTCCTTCACACTAAAGTTTGGGCCGCCTGGGTTTGAGAAAGATGCCAGCGATCTTCCCGTTAGCCCCCTTGGGGAAGAACAATCCCGGTACCGAAGCGTCCCCTGTTCCGTACAAAACTTGGAGAATTTGCTGGGGCGATCTCGAGATGGCCATGGAGTAGTCATTCGCGGAGATCAAATTCCCGTTTACTTGCTTCTCGGCTCCACGGTTTTGATGCACACTCAAGCCCTCGTCGGCCTTTCTTGTGTGATCAAGCTTGTGCCGGAGATCCGAGACGAGGTTTGTCAACTTTGCGACTGTGACGTTGTACGGAGGCAGCTTGTTTTCCATGATCTCGAAGAGCAATGTCCGGATCACTGCGTCCTGGCCGGCTTGGACTCCCATCAATCCGGACACCAACTGTTTTGAAGAAACAAAAAATCTCTTGAAAATCTTCATTAAGACTTTTAGTTCTTTGTTACCTTTCGTGCTTGAATGCCAGTGACTCGATTGCTAGAATCTACGAGCGTGTTGAGGCCAATGTACGGTATCACATATGCAGCAATGAGAAAGTTTGCGTCGTTTTCGTACGGATCAAAGTGCAAAGAACCACCACCATCAACTTCGGTGTGATTGTGGATGAGAGCCTTGCTGATGAGGGAATCCCACACTCCAACACTGATGTTTAGCAATGGCCGGCAAATCGATTGTTTGTCCAGCTTATCGTGGATTGCCCTGTGTGGGAAACAGCTTTAGAAAAAAAAGACTTGAGAGAAAGAAATGTTAATTACCTGATATGACCTGTAGATTGGAGCCCAAGTTCTTTGGCAACATGCTCCATTCGTGTAGAGAGTTGAGCTTTGCGGCCTCCAACAGGCGGTGGCCCCTTCTTCGCAAGCTTTGCATTAACTTTGTCAAGCCCGTGTCCAAACGCTGCATGGAGGAAGAACTCGGCTTGGAGATAGTGAATGTTGAGAGCAAGGTTGATTCGATCGACATCGCTGGAGGTGAAGTTTACTGGCAGCGGTGGTGGCGGGCACAAAGGCGGCAGTGGCGGTGGCGGTGGTGGTAGCATTGGAGGCCACGGAAATGGAAAGGAGGGCCATGGAAAGTGTGGGATGATGTTATACCACCAGGGAAGTCCATCGTTGTCATCTTTTGCGAGTGATCTCGAGAGCCGGTTCAGGAAAATTTGATAGGCTCTCCAGAGCTCTTGGAAATCCCGGCTCGTGTTGTTGATGATCGAGTGTGGATGCTTGGGATGTTTTGAGTGCTTTCGATGGTGCTGTAGATCATGGTGGCCGTGATGAACCACTTGATCCTTCTGTGAACTCACAGCTGACGCACTAAAGCAATCGATCAAAAGCAGCAGCAGCAGTGGCAGGAATTTGCCAATCATTTTGCCCGGACGACAGTTACTTTCAACTGACTGTGACCCTAAAGGATATCCAGGGATGTTTTAATCAAATTAAATCGTTAAAATGTTTATTTGTTCAAATCTCTTGCAAAAATGAGAGATGGGATGTCTTGGAACAAAGAAATTTATTTTATTACTATAATCCAAGGAAGTGTGTGAATTTTCATAGATCTTTGAGAAGTTCCTCCAAGTCGACCTTGTCCAATCTTAACTCTTCAAGTAGTTCTTGATTCATCACGAATTCGTTGTCCACCTTTCTGGGTTCTCCAAGTTCAAAGAAACTTGCGTGATCCATCTGGGATCCTTCCAGATCCATAAGAGAGCACAACGTTGGAGGATACAGGGCGATCCTCTTGGGTGGAGAACACTTCCTCTTGGTCGACCAAGTTAAACTCTTTGAAGAACGGGGACGTGGAGAACGCTTCTTTTTGTTACACCAAGTCGGCTTTAAGGAATTTGGTGATGGATGATTGATTGAAGAACTCGAGTGAGAACCCATCGTTTTTCCTTCTGATAGAAACCTTTACCTTCATGGATTTATAGAAAACTAAACTACCCTTTGTGTTAATAACCACCTTTTTGCTTTGTTCCTTATTTTAAAAATAAATTAAATAAAATTTAACCGAATTACCAATAGTCTCCACAAGAGCACGTCCCATTGTCAAAGTGATGGAAGCGATGGCTGTCTCTCACCACAATCTCTCTTCCCGTGATCTTGGAGATAAACTTGGTGGCAGTGTGACAGTCCCCACACACGCGCAGGTTCTTGATGATCCTCAGCGAAGTTCCCGGGGCCGTGCTGATCAACCCAAACGCAATCGCCAGCTTCTCGCTGTGATACGAGAGCAAGCGCTTCTTTTGCTCGTCCCCGACGTCGTGAAGCATGAGAGTGGTGTCTGGAGTGTATCCCGCCTTGGCCATCTCCAAGCTCAGCCTCTCCAGCTCCTCCAAGATCTCCGGAGTTCGAGCATTCGTCGTGTCTCCCGTGAAGAACTCGTGGACTCTTCGCTTCACCGCGATGGAGCTGAAAGCCGGCTCCTTCCTGATGTTCTTCTCGTACATGAGCCTCCGGATCTTGGCCCCCTCGTCCTTCTTCCCGACTTCGTCGTAGAGATTCGACAGCACCACGTACGCGGCGGAGCGATCCGGCGTGAGCTCCATCAAGTGCTCGGCGGACTTTCTCGCTCGCTCCACGTCCTTGTGAACTTTGGAGGCTCCGAGCATCGTGGAGTGGATCACCCGGTCGGGCTTGAGAGGCGCCGCGGCTATAAACTTCTCGGCAGCATCGAGCTTCCCGGCTCTGGCTATGAGGTCCACCATGCAGTAGTAGTGCTCGGCTCGCGGGGAGATCGTCGGGAAGTCGTGGAGGAGAGACACGAAGAGCTGGACGCCGTCTTTGACGAGGCCACCGTGGCTGCAAGCCGAGACGACACTGACGAAAGTCACGTCGTTGGGAAGCTTGCCTTCGTGGTTCATCCGCCGAAAGAATCGAAGAACTTGGTCCGCGTGGCCGTGCTGAGCGAAGGCCGATATCATCCCGTTCCAGGAGATCACGTCCGGCAGTGGCATTTTCCCGAACATCTTTCTCGCGAGTACCAGAGTCCCCGACTTTGCGTACATGTTTAGAACCGCGTTGGCCACTGTCATGTTGCTCTCCAGCCCGGTTTCTCGTATGCGATCGTGGAGTAGCTTTCCTTCGGCGAGTGAGGCCTGTGCTGCGCAAGCCGAGAGAGCAGCGACGAAGGAGATTACATCCGGCATGAACCCGTGGAGCTGCATTTGCTGAAAGAGCAGCAGTGCCTCGGAGGAGAGCCGAGGCTGAGCGGCGTAAGCTGTGATCATCGCGTTCCAGGACACCTGGTCTCGAACTTTCATGGCTCGGAACACCCGGGACGCGTCGTCGGTGCTCTTGCAGCTCCCGTACATGTCGAGGATGGCGTTGTCCAGCATCACGTCGGCTTTGATACCGCTCTCGACGATCCACGAGTGGATCATCCTCCCTTTTGCTAGAGCCTCCGAGGTAGCACACAACGGGAGAGCATTGACGAAGCTGATCTTGTCCGCCTTTACGCCGTCGAGCTGCATCAGATGGAGCAGGTGGAGAGCCTCCGGATGCTGCGAGTGCTGGCCGTGAGCTGCGATGATGGTGTTCCACGAGATCACGTCCCTATGCTGCATGGAGCGGAAAACCTCCACAGCTTCTTCCAGGCTTCCACACTTTCCATACATGTTGATGAGAGCGTTTCCTGCGTTGACGTGCCTGTCAAACCGGATCTCTCGCATGAAGCCGTGAATTATCCTCCCCTCTTCCAATCCTCTCGGCCCGGAGCAAGCGTTGAGCACCGCCATACACGCGATCCTGTCCAGCTTCACGCCCTCGAGCAGCATCACCTTGAAGAGCTCGAGAGCCTCGTCCCAGCGCTCGCGCTGGGTATACTGCGTGATCATCGCAGTCGCCAGTATCAGCTCTAGCCGGTGCCTCGAGAAAGCTCGGAAAGCTTGCTCTAGATCTCCACAGCTTCCATAAAAGTTGACGAGAGCAGTGGCGAAACTAGAGTCGTGTAGATGATCATGTTCTCTCTCCTCGACGCAAAGCTTGACGAGCTTTGCCACCTCGAGATCCTTGAGCTTGGAGCAAGCATCAAGCACTCCAATGAAGGTGATTCTCTCGGCCTTGACCCCTTCCAGCAGCATCGCGTAGAACACCTGGATTGCCTGCTCGTGATGATCTTGCTGCGCGTAGGCAGTGATCATCGCATTCCACTCTACCACCCTCTTGTGGCGAATCCCATCGAAAACTTTCCTGGCATCCTCCACGCTGCTACACTTCCCATACATGTGGAGCAACGTAGTGCTCACGTAGTGATCGCTCTCCATCGCTGTTCCTCGCAAGACCCCGTGAATCCTTCTTCCTTCCTCGAGAAGCTCTGGATCAGCCGAGCAAGCGCCAAGAACAGCCACAAAGTTCCTGTTAACCGGAGCCACCCCTTCCAGCTGCATCGATCGGAAGAGATGGAGCGCTTGCTCGCTATCACCGATCTGTCCGTGAGCGCGAATCAATCTCGCCCAGGTGAGCGCGTCCTGGACGGGCATTCGATCGAAGCACGCCTTGGCATCGATCAAGCTGCCGCAATCCACATACATCCTCACTAGCAAGTCGCCCATGAACGGCCCCCTGTCCATGGCGCTCTTGCAAATCCGTGCGTGGACCTCCTTGCCGAGATCTAGAGACCTGGAATCCGCGACAACGTCGAGGAGATCGGCGTAGATCCTGGTATCGCCTTGCCGCTGCTGTGGATCTTCGTCTAGCCATTTTAATCGCCGCTTGAGCCATGAATCTAGGCTGCCGGAGCTGCCGAGAGCGCGATGGATGGAGATGTGAGAGAGGAGATGATAGCCTAGAACACAATGCGAGAGCTGTGAGTCGATCGATCGATGGACAACGCACCTGTTCTTGCTTGCTGGAGCTGCGATAGCATCGGTTTGCCCTCATTGGTGATCGATCCATCCCTCTAGCGGCATTGCTTCCATGCCCTAGCTCTACCATTGCTCCCGCCCTAGCTCAAAATTTAGGGTTTATGGAGGAAGAGCTCCAGCTCCTTGGAATCCCTCGCGATCACACGGCGTCTGGATTTCCAGGAGGTTCTGGGGATGTTTTCAAGATCCTGGATTGTTCTTCCATCGCAGACACGGCGATTCTTGTGCGAGGCCATCCACGGCACGGTAGTGCAGGGAAATGTGAGTGATTTTCTTTGCTTGTTCTTCAAAGATTTTGAGATTCTTCGTGTTCCAGCGCCTAGATTTCGAGGGATCGATCACAATCAAGGACTGCATAGCCGGTTTGAAGGCCTGCGGCAGCTCTGGCGATCTCGAGCGAGGTAAGCAGCTCCATCTTGCCGCAAGGGAGGCTGGAATAGATTCAAACAAGTTCGTTTCTACCGCGCTGATCGTCATGTATGGTAAATGCAGCAGCTCAATGCGTGAGGCTCGCCAGATCTTCGATGGGATGCTTCACAAGGATGTAGCTGTGTGGAACGCTCTCATCGCGGGATACGTGGATAATGGTGAGAGTGAAGTAGCTCTGGAGCTGTTCTCGAGCTTACAGTGCTGTGGTGTTCCAAATTCCAGGACTTTCGTGGCCGCGATCACGGCTTGCAGCGAGCTAGCCTCCAGAGAAGATGGTGCCAAGGGGAGAACTAGATGGCTAGAGAAAGGGATGGATTTGCACGCTCAAGCGAGAAGACAAGGCTGTGACTTTGCCAACCAGTTCGTTTCCAATGCCTTGATCGATATGTACGCGAAGAGTGGGAGCATGGCTGATGCGCGACGTGTCTTCGATAGGATGTCGGATCACACAGTGGTTTCGTGGACTGCTTTGATGCTGGGATACACAGAAAATGGAGAGGCTGGCTTGACTTTGGATCTGCTGGGGTGTATGGAAGGTCGAGGCTGTGAACCAAATGCAAGAACTTTCATGGCTGGAGGAATGGCCTGCATAGCTTTGGCAGTCGAGGAGAAGATCAACAGCGAAGTTGTGAAGGTCAGGTGCTGCGAGCTGGGGGCCGGAATCCATTCTTTGGCCGTGAGAAGCAGAAGTTCCGACGTTTTTCTCGCCAACACTTTGATCGATCTTTTTTCAAAGTGTGGAAGCATGGTGAAAGCTCAAAGTGTCTTTGAGAAGATGCCGTGTCACAACGTTGTCTCATGGACGGCATTGACGATCGGGTATGCTGAGAACGGTGAAGGGGAACAGGCATTGGAAAGTTTCTCACTCATGAGAGCTACAGGTGTTCCACCGGATGGCCGTTCTTTTCTCGCAGCTCTCGTCGCCAGTGGTAGTGTAGCGGCACTCGGTGCTGGGAAAAGGATACAGGGAGATGTTTACAGATTTGGGATGGAGAAGGATGCGATTGTGCCATCGTGTCTTGTGGACTTCTACGGCAAATGTGGCTGCGTTCTCGCAGCTCGCCAGCTCTTCGACTCGCTCACTTCTGGAGCAGACTTGACGACTTGGAACTCTTTGATAGTAGCATACAGCCGACAAGGTGACATCACGCAAGCGTTCGAGTTGTTTCACCGGATGCAAGACGAAGGTGTCCAAGCCGACGATATCACCTTCCTGGCTCTCCTGTCAGCGTGCAGTCACGTTGGTCTTCTCGACAAAGGCCGACGGTGCTTCCATTCGATGCTCCCGGGATACAACGTGAGGCCTGGCTTGGATCACTACCACTGCATGGTTGATATCCTTGGGAGGGGCAACGAGCTCGAGGAAGCCTTGGCGTTGGTGAAGTCCATGCCTTTTAAACCAGATGCCTTGACATGGAGGACGGTTCTAGCTGGTTGCCGCAAGTGGAAGAATGTGGAACTTGGAAGGCTGGCCTTCGAGAGACTGCTAGAGCTGGATGGAAGTAATGGCGCCGCTTACGTGCTTATGGGGGCCATCTACGGCAGCACAGGAATGTGGGAGGAGCAAGCGAAGATTTTGAGCTTGAGAAACGTTGAAGTGGAAAGAGCCGAGACAAAGCTTGTGAAGTCATAAACCCTCGGGAAGCAGTGATGGAAAAGTCCCCACCCACGCCGCTCGGAACAAATCAGGTTGTGTTTCCTTTATGGTGCGTGTGCCATTACATCACACACGACGTGCTGGTGGCTCAACAGCTCGGAACTTCTCGTCTATCTCCGAAGCAGCATATCATGTGGTCTTATTATCTTTCCCATGTACTCACGAACGAGATCCGCGATTGAGACAAATGTTCGAGAGGCAATGGGACGCCACCATAACATTCGAGATACTGGTGCACGTATCGGCATAAGGTAAACGACTTATTATCTATGAGCTGACCAGCTTCGATTTGTCGAAGTACAGGCACAGACCTTAACTACAGGCACAGACTATAACACTGTTACCACCAGAGGCTTTACCATCTCACTCGAAAGCTTGAGAACTTCGGTGAGATCAACGGGATGGGCTGGGTCGACCTGGAACTCAAACTTGTGAACCAACCGAGCCGTCCAGAGAAGAACAGTAGCGAGGCCGAGAGCTCGTCCGGGACACACTCGTCGACCAGCTCCGAATGGAGCGAGACGTAAGTCGGTTCCTTTCACATCAACGTCCTGCTCCAAAAATCTCTCCGGGTTGAATTTCTCAGGCTCGGACCAGATGGAAGGATCGTGAGTGATGGACCACATGTTTACCATGGCCGTGGTACCTGCAGGGACGTGGTGGCCACTCAAGCTTACGTCGTGAATCGCCAACCGAGCCCAAGATAGCAAGGGACCCGGAGGATGCATCCGAAGAGTCTCCTTTACAACGGCCTGGAGGTACACCATCTTCTGGAGGTCAGACTCGGCAACTTTGGATTTTCCAACGACGCTCGTGATCTCATGTCGCAACTTGCTCTGGATTTCAGGATGGAGGACGAGCTCTGCAAGAATCCATTCAGTGAGGAGTGCAACCGTGTCAGTGCCTCGGAAAATCATCTCCTGCAAAACACCACGTAAGTCATAAAAGAAAACAGAGGCAGACTTGAAGCTTCTTACCCAGAGAACTGCGATCATGTCCGCGTCTTCAAGCTTCTCCTCGCCATCCAAGGAGAGCAGCACATCCACAAAGTCGGCTTCGCCAACTTTCTTATCGACCAACTGGCGGTGCTCGTCGATGATCTTCTGGACAAACCTCGTCACTTGGGGAACCAGAACGTCACAGCGCTGGAGGATGTTCTGGGGATCGACTGCTTTGAGAGCTGGCAAGTGATCGGCCCAGTTGAATGCACCGAGCAGCTCAAAACCTTCCCTCACCATCTCAGAAAGCCGAGCAGCGTCCTCAGAGCCATCCTCGAAGCTCCTGCCGAACACCGTCTGCATGATGTTGTTAAGCGAAGCTCGCTGGAGAAAGTCCCGGACTCGGACAAGCCCGTGGTTGTTGGCTGCAAAGGTACTCATTGCTTCGATCATCCTGCTTGTCTCTGCCTGACGAGATGGTTCGTGAGCAGCAATCTGGCGTGGAGAAAACAGATAGTTGGATGCAATCCTCCGCAAGTTACGCCAGTAATCTCCATAGGGAGCGAAGCCGATTGCTCGTCCAAACAGGAGCTGCTGTGCCGACTGCTTGAGAGGCCTGTCCGCGAACTCGGAGCTGTTGAGCAGCTCTCGTGCCACTTCCGGCTTGCTGGTGATGATCATCCTCGTGTTCCCCAGGCCGAAGGCCATTAGCTCTTTGGCGTGGTACCTCTCGGCGAGCTTGGCCAGCTTTCGGTGGGCTTGGCCTCCCATCTCCGTCAAGACTCCAAGCACTGGCCATCCTCGCGGCCCCGGGATGGTCTGCTTCTTCCTCAGCGTTCTCCCCCATGCATTGCCACCGGGAACAAGCCAAGCAGCCAGGATCGCCGAGACAGCAGCTAGAACGAGCACGGCCACAGCAGCAGCGGCGAATCGCCATGCATGATCGGTGAGTAAATGCCGGGGGAAGAAAGGCAGAGTGAGGATCCACCAATCGAATCCAGAAGACGACTCCATGATCTAGAGGAGGAGGAAATGCTTTCCTGGAACTCTTTGCTCCTGGTTGTTTGGGAGGTGGCTTTCTTTTATAGCGAGGAGCGACGTTGTTATCCGGAAGGAGAGGTGCATGCTCCAGACGGTAAGTGCCTATAAATTTTTTACTTTTGCTCTCTCGCATTTTTTTTTTCTTTCAAGAAATTATTTGAGTCACATAAGTAAAGAATATATTTAGAATATTCGAGAAGATTCAAGTTTATTTTAAGATATTCTTTAACAATCGAGGAATTTTGTCCGCGTTAAAATCTGCAAAGCCGAAGATGATTTATTCCCAATGAACTCAGGAGGACAATTTCCAAGCTTGCTACAAGTATCAGGACCGGGAAGCTGCCATGCAAGCACTGCAATATAGGATTCAAAGATCCACAGAAGTCACGAAACTGGAGAAATTGAATGGTAAAAAGCTTTGCCTCGTTAAAATGTGCTTCATGAAAACACTTTCTTTCATCTTCTAGCATAGAAAGATCTGCTATTATTTCGTTATCTTCTTGTATCCACGCCTGAGGGGCAAAGCATTAAGCCACCACTCTCATCACATAGCACCTAAGACAATGAATTGAGTCATGGGGTTTCTTTTTCATGAATGAGGTTGTGCTGATTGTTGGACGTCATAATGTTTTTGGAATGAACCTTGAGCATGCCAACTAAAAGTGTTAGAGAGACATTCCCTTGTGCTTAGCAATGAAATGCTGGCTTTCTTCACTTCTATGGTTAATTGATTTAGTTCTTGAAACAAGGAAAAAGAAGCCATTTGCACCTTATATATTGCAGTGGATCAGCCAGTGGATGCGAAGTTTATAAATTCCTCCCTTTTTGAGAGCACCTTTCTAGCATCACTCGGGGGACCAAGACAGCACTTTGTCAGCCACGACGATCTGCAGCATCGCCTCTATGAGGCAACGTAAATCAGGACCAATCATCCCATTAGCAGCAAGAAGAGCATACCAATGAAACATTCAATCAGCGCACTAGACAATGACAATCCATGTACTTCATCCTCTACGTAAAGAAATCTCCAACCAAGTATTTGTCATCGGTACTGTTTGTGTTTCAAGGCCAGCCATTTCTGCAGCTGAAGGAAGCCACCTTGCGTATGTACATTCAACACTGATTCGTCCAAAGGAGGCACGCCTTGCTCTTTGCACAATTCTAAACAGACAAAAAACGTACTGCGAGTTGGCGAAACATAGAACATATAGTGCTCAGTACCTTTGTATGAGTTATAGTCGATGTCATTGTTCAGAACACTTCAGCATACACATCAAGGATGCCGTAAGTGTCCACAAAAGACTGCCAATACATTCTATCATAGTGTCCAGCAGCAATGTTTCTCTGCATTTCAACTCAGGCAGAACCAACATTCTAGAGGAAACAATTGAGCAGAGTAATCAAAAGCAAAGAAATAGCACTTGGTAAATCGCTCCATCTTCCTTTTCTTTCCTGCACTCCACGGTAAACAGGGCTTGAGGGTCTCTTTATGTCACTTATTGAGCTTAGGATCTACTAGTGCGTTTCGGTTATGTGTTCAGAACTTGGTATCCGTCCGTCAAGTTCATCTTGGAATCACTTTGAGAAACAGTTCAAAACTACATTAAGATTATGTTATTTAATGCACAACTGAGCTTCTGGCCTCCTCATCAGGCTCCTCATCCTGGACCTTCAAAATGAATGTGAAAACAATCACAAAGATAGAAACAATTAAAATGAAGCAAAGTTGCTTATCAAAACATATTTCTCGTTGTATTCAAAGCCTTCGCAGTCGCATGCCCTTAGCATCTCTTTGGCATCTAAACGCCCTAATCCTGCTGTGACGGTGCAGAGATGCATTGGAACATGTCAACAAAAGCACCAGGTGATACGGTCTTATATGCGTAGATCCTGAGGAGCAAAGGGACTTCGTACGATTGCACAGCAGTAACCTTGTTATACAAAAGATCAGACCTCCATAAAATTTGTTCTCTGCGCCCAAGTAACTATCAATGGATCCTTGAGTCCACCATATGTTGACAAAAAGGCTCCACTCCAATGTGATATGCCGTAGGCTCAGACATTGCCTTGGCGACTTTGCTATAGCCCTGCCTTGCTTCATTTTGCTAGGGCTAGATCTCATTCGTAGAAAACCAAGATGATCCAGTACGTTCTCTTTGACTTGATGTCTCTTTCTATTTTCTTTCTATACAGGCCAGGGTGGAGTTTTCACTGGAATTCCTTTCGCAAGTTTATTCATTCTGTTCGACTCAAAGTGCCTAATCTCTTTACCAGGTCGTTTAGGAAAGCCTTTGTCAAGAAACTAGGCTGGGGAATCAAAATCGGCAAGAGGAAGGAATTTGCTCTTGAAAGTTTCCTTTGAAGTTGGATTTGCTGGCTTACAAACAGATCACTAGGAGCTCACTATGTTTCTAGGAAATCACTCTAGAAATTCTACGGCAAGATTAAATGTCGTGTCTAGGAAGTTACTTCTAGAAAGCACTTCTTTGGTTTTAACACCCCGAGATTTACAGTTTGGAAATCCTTTTGCTTGTGAGACCAAGCAGCTCCATCACCTCTCTCAGAATCGTCGAGTTTTCTTCTTCATCGCCCACCTCATGGTTTGCCTTCCAGGCCACTTCCTCAAAGAGCAAAGAAAGCTGCTCCTCCTCTCGCATGAACTCCTCATCCACGGAACTCGTCTTTCCACTCCCAGAAACGCGCTCCCAGCCTTCCTCATCATCATTAGCTACTCGCGACTCCACTTCGCCAAAGAGCTTGTAGAGGAGCTCTTCCTCTTGCAAATACCAGGCTCTCTCTTTGCACGATTCGTTTGCTGCCCATGTGAAGTCCATCTTCACTCCTTCATTCTTCCACGGCTGATCACCAAGCATCTCTACACCACACCCAAGCGCCATAGATCTTCTCTCGAAAGTCTAGTTAGCCCTTGAACTAGCCTCATTATATACTGCTAAGGCACCTTTTCCTAGATGATAATATTCTTTCCACCTTTTCCTTTACAAATACGTTTAGTATGTTTTCTTTCTAGCGATAAAATCAATCAAAGAGGTGACACTGCCGTCATTAAATTCCTGGCTCCAGTACCAAGGGCATGTTTTATGATTTTTATTAAATTAAGCTGAATAATCTGTTATCCTTGATTGCTTTTGTCTCTTGTTCTTAGAGGTGCTACTAGTTGGAACATCGGTGAGCGTGTCTTGCAATTCATCTACTTGTTCCTGCGAGACATTCCCATGCGACGATTTGCTTAGAGCATATGCCGCTCCCATTCTCTCCCGACAGATTTTACTGGCAACAGCATGATCGAGCACTGGATGCAACAAGGCACGGTGTAATCGAAGGAGCTTAGCCAAAAGTATAAGAATGATTTACCAGGTGTTGGATAGTCTTTCCCGATGATGCACTTTGCTTTCCTCTGAATCTCAACTGGAGCTTTCCATGGCTCGTAGATAAACTCCTGCGGCATATCTAAACGTCGTCCTTTGGTTTAGTGTTTTGACAGGAGATTATTTCCACTTGCCTTTTATAACGGGGAGAAAATGCTTGATATAGTTCCCTTGACGATCGTATTTCTTTGCAAACGTGATTGGGGAGTAAATTCGATGGTACTGGAATTGAGCACAGTAAGAGGAGGAGGAAGCAAGAATTAAAAGGTTTTAAATACCTGATTGAAAAACGCAGAAGCTGAGAGCCAAAGCCAGTTACCATTGTTGATAGACCAATCGGCGTCAATCAAAAGCCTATCGAAGACATCTCGGCCTTTCTCCCAGTATACAAACTGTCCAAATTTGAAGGAATGTTGTAATGACCAGTAAGGCAAAAGAGAAAACACTTACCATATCACCCCTTGTTAAGAAACAAGCGACTGCATGGCGAGCTAGATGGTGCATCCATCCCCATTTTCGTAACTAAAATCAGCAGAAAAGAAAGGAAAAAACAAAAGTGTTTAGTAAAGAAGAAGATGGAGGAGAAAGAGACCTGTGTCATGGCAGCGTCTATCCAGGGATAACCAGTACGTCCATCTCTCCAAGCACTCAAAAGTTCATCGTCGTCCTTCCAAGGGATCTAGACCAAAGTTATGGATTGATCGAACCAAAGCTTAGAGCAATTAAAAAAAGAGAAGATGAAGGATTTTACTTGCTTGCAAGTGGGGTTCCCAACCATCTTGTCAAAATTCGCAGTAGCATATGCAGCAGTATAGAAGAACTCCCGCCACAAGAGCTGAGCGAAAGAGGCTCACGGAATCTACTTGATAATAATGCACTAAACTTTGCTTACCTGAGCTTCCAAAGAAACTGGAGGACTCGTAAAGGACTTCGCCCTGGAATAGACCTCCTTAACGCGAGAGTAGAAAAGCCGGGAGGAAAGACAGCCAAACTACGCAAAAAACTGTGTGGAGTGAGAAAGAGAGATATTTGAACCGGCGCCTGAACCTTCAAGTATGGAGAAAGAACCGTGGTCGCAGGCTTTATAAACGCAGTTGGATCTCCTTTGGGCTTCTCGAATTCGCATACCCACTTCTACTTGCAAAGAAAAAGAATTTTTGAAAACATTGAAGCAAAGTTCCAGAAGTTAGTACCTCGTTCGCAAGACTATCCTCCAACCGAGTTAGTCCTACAGTTTCGCCACCACGAAACGGAGAAAAATCCTTTTAAACACACAAAGAGCGATTTAGCAAGAAGTAAATCAGGAGGAAAAAACACGAAGAAACAATTCACAAACCTCGTGAAAATCGGTATAACCGAGCTCCTCAAGTGTTGGAACTGGCACCACTTTGATCCCATGAAGATCACCAGTTGGAGGAATCGACGATGGACCATTTCCAATTGGCTTTGTGGCTGGAACAAGGTTTTTGCAGAAGGATTGGAACGTTAGAGGTGCCTTGCCACCATTCTGATAGAGAAAACCGCAAAATATTAGTAAACAAGAAGGGAATGAAGTCGTCACCTTCGCTATCAGAAGATCTGGATTGAAAATAGTGTGGCTCACAGAACAATGGAGCTCAATTCCTTTGTCTTTAGCATGCTCCTGTTCTTTGAAACAGTGAGAACTCTCGAGAAAAGAAAAAAAAAAAAAAGGCAAGATGAGATGAGCCAGGAGTTCTACCTTGATCTTAGCATCTCGATCCAATGCATATGGTTCCGTGTCAAATTCAAAGCACAACTTCCTGATTCTCCACTGGAAAAAAATAATAAGAGGCTGCTTTCAAGAACAAAAGAGAAAGAAGACTCCACCTTGTCAAGAAGCTCTGGAATTACTTGGATTGGATTGCCGTGGACGAGCAGGAGCTTACTTCCCCGGGAGCTCAAATTTCGATCCAAATCCTGCAAGCTCTCGAGCAAGAACTGGATGCGATTGATCCCAACTCGAGCAGACCCTGGCGATGGCGCACTTGGATCCGGCGCCAAGAACCAAGGATCCAAAACAAAGACTGGATACACATTTCGCGAGCCATGGCACGCGGCTTCCAGCGATGGATTGTCGTGGAGCCTCAGCCCCTTTCGAAACCACAAGAGCGCCATAGCCAAGAAACACTCTCTGTAAACCCTAGTTCCTAGTTTTTAAAATTCTCATTTAAGCGCGAAAAATTAGGGTTCTTATGGTCGTATCGCCAGGGCAGATCTCCCAGAGGCGATTCCAGCGGCGGCTCCTCGTCCAGCTTCGATCGGTGAGTTCTAGATCGGCATTGGAACAGGGATCGCGAGACGGTAACATCGGGAGACTGCTTGCCGGATTGAAATCTTGCGCCAGGGCAAAAGATCTTCCGGGTGGAAAGAGACTCCAACGCGAGGCGATCGCCAGCGGCAGCGCCTCGAATGTCTTCGTGGCAACAGCGCTGGTGGATTGCTTCGCAAAATGTGGAAGCATGGCAGATGCTCGCCAGGTTTTCGACGCCATGGCCAGTCGCGACGTGGTGTCTTGGAACGCTCTTCTCCTTGGCTATGTCGAGAATGGCGAGAACGAGCTCGCATTGGAATTGTTTGCCGGAATGGGAGAGAAAGGCTGCGAGGGAAATGCCAGGACGTTCCTGGCGGCATTCATGGCTTGCTCGAGTTTGGCTTCCAGAGAAGCTGGAAAATCACTAGAGGGGAAGCTCGTCAAGCTAAAGTCACTGGAGAAGGGAATGGATCTTCACTCGCAGGCCTGGAAAAGAGGAAGAGATTGCCAGGAGAATTTCTTCATGGCGACTGGACTTCTCGATATGTACTCCAGGTGTGGAAGCATGGTTGACGCTCGACAGGTTTTTGATACCATGGAAAATCACGACATTGGCTCCTTCAACGCACTGATCGTGGGATACGTCGAGAATGGCCATAGCGAGCTTGCTTTGGAGATCTACTCGTCCTTCCGACAAGGTTCTAGCTTGGTTGCGAACGCTAAAACTTTCCTCGCCGCCACCATGGCCTGTGGAAACTTAGCAGCAAGCCAGGGAGAAAAGATTCTGGAAACGGGGAGAGCTATACACTTGCACGCGGTGAAGAGCTGCTGTGACGGGGATATATTTCTGGCAAACAGCCTGGTGGACATGTACGCCAAGTGTGGAAGCATGCCAGACGCTCGAAAGGTGTTCGACAGGATCCCGGCTCCAACTTTAGTGTCGTGGACTTCGCTCATCCAGGGGTACGTAGAAAACTCCCAGAGTGTTGTCGCTCTGGAACTCTTTGGCCGACTAATGAAGAAGTGTTGTACCGTTCCAGATGCCAGGATTTTTGTCACCGGGATTATGGCCTGTGCTAGTCTGGCGTCTCAAGAGCAGCCAACTTTGGGAGATCTCAGCGGGAAGGATGTTAAAACCAGAAGCTTGAACAGAGGGCGAGAGATCGTCTCCATGGCTGAGGAGAGTGGCTGTGGAAAGGACGTCTTTCTCTTGACTGCGGCAATCGATATGTACGCGAAGTGTGGGAGCCTAGCGGAGGCGCAGAAGTGCTTCGACAGGATGCCGAGACATGACACCGTGTCGTGGAACGCTTTGCTTCTCGGCTACGTGGAGAACGAAGAAGCAGACTTGGCACTGGAAGCTTATCAGCGGATGCGGCTAGAAAACTGCCTGCCAAACTCGAGAACACTTCTGGCCTTGACGATGGCATATACGGCTTTGGCTACGAAAGAAGCTGGGGAACTCATCTATGGCCGGGTGGTGAAGACGAAGAGCTTGGAAAAATGCACGGCTTTGCATTTGGAAGCCGAAAGGCAAGGCTTTGCGTCCGATATCATTCTCGCGGGGGCATTGGTGGATATGTATTCGAAGTGTGGGAGCCTGGCAGATGCTCGCAGAGTTTTCGACGGTATGCTACATCACAATGCAGTCGCATGGAAGTCACTGATCCTGGGATACTTGGAAGCTGGCGAAGACGAGATAGTTTTGGAGCTGTTTGGGAGGATGGGAGGATTTACAGGCTGCGTCGGCGATTCTCGGGTGTTGGTCGCTGCACTAGCGGCTTGCTCCAGTGCTGCTGTCCGGGAAGAATCCACACAGCTCGCCGATGGAAAGTCCGTAAAGCTGAGGTGCTTTGAGACGGCGTTTGCGATGCATGCTCAAGCAGTGCCTCGCGGCTGCTTCTCGGACATCTTCGTGGCGACTGCGCTGATCGACTTATACATGAACTGCGGAAGGATTCTGGAAGCTCGAGAGGTCTTCGACATGATGGTGGATCACGACGTGGTCGCCTGGAACGCTCTGATACTGGGATACTTTGAGAACGACGAGAACAAGCTGGCTTTGGAGCTGTTTGAGCGCATGGAAGCTCAAGGCGGCTCGCCAAACGCAGCAACCTTCGTGGCCGTGCTAAGTTCCAGAGCTGCTTTGGCGACCAGAGAAGAAGGAACGAAAACGATCGATGGGAAGCTCGTGAAAGTCAAGTCACTAGAGGCCGGGATGGAACTCCACAGCCAGGCTGCTCAAACGGGATGCGACTCCGACTTCATGGTGACCAACGCGTTGCTGGATTTCTACGCAAAGTGTGGCAGCCCAGCCGATTCCAGGAGAGTTTTCGACCGGATGCCTTGCCACAGCGTGGTGTCCTGGACTTCTCTGGTGGCCAGTTACGCAGAGAATGGAGAGACGGAGCTAGCCTTGAGCATTTTCTTCCTCATGGAAGCTTCAACAGGCTTTGCTCCGGTGGCTCGCTCGTTCGTCGCTGCACTGAAGGCCTGTGGAAGCTTGGTGGCTCTCGACTGCGGCAGAGCCATTCACGCAGCGATCAACAGGGATGATCCTCGCAGCAGCAGTAAAAGCAGCAGTAGTATTCTTGAGAGATCTCTGGTGGAGTTCTACGGGAAGTGTGGGAAGGCGGCCAGCTCTCACAGGATCTTTGATGCTCTCGCCAGCAGCAGCAGGGACTTGAGTCTGTGGAACTCGCTCTTGGGGAGCTATAGCCACCAGGGAGACGCGGCTCGAGTTTTGGAGCTCTTTGGCTCCATGCACGACGAAGGCTTGAGAGGCGATGGGATCACTTTCTCGTGCGTCCTCTCCGTGTGTGGCCGGACGGGGATGGTGGCCACGGGCAGGAGCTTGTTCCAAGCGATGAAATCCTCGACGTATGGAGTGGAGCAAACTCTAGAGCACTTCCACTGCATGGTTGATCTTCTTGGACGTGCAAATCTACTGGAAGAAGCCCTGGCAATGGCAAAAACGATGCCATTCGAGGCTACTACTGTGACTTGGACAATTCTTCTCAGTGCTTGCTGCAAATGGAAGAATTTGGATGTAGGAAGTATTGTGTTTGAGTTTTTGCTCAAGTTGGACTCCAAGAATGCCACACCTTACATTCTAATGTCTAATTTATGTAAATAAATTGAACTTCTATCAAGGTTTTCATGGAAGTCTTTGTATTTGCCAACATGTTTCCAAGATTATGGTGGTTCATAACCTTGGAAAGATGAGATATTATTTTGTATTTCTAGGACTATAGACTATCATAACAATCTTATCATGATTGTAGTAAAGTTATTATATGTGTTGCTAACCTGAGAAAGGTTTCACCTAGTATATAAGACAGTCTTAGAAACCTTCACATCTCATTCAGAGAATCTCACAAGAAAATGGGTTGTGTTTCTTATATTTTGTCTTTGATTTTAATGTTGCTCCCATTTTCTTCTCTTGCAGCTAACACAGTATGTGCTCCAGAGATCTTTGTATTCACTGATTCACTTTCAGATACTGGAAATCTTTGCACTGCCACTCCATCTCTTTGTGTTGCTAACAATCTTCCATATCGTCAAAACTTCCCTCAAGGACCCACTGGAAGATTGGCTCAACATTCTAGATATGGTCTCCCAGGCTTTTGGTCACTCTCTAGCTCCAACCTATGGTACAAATTTCTCTCGAGGGATCAACTTTGGAAATGCTGGCTGCACTGCAAGTTTTCCTGCATCTTTTGTTGTTCCTCCACAGGGGAGGAATCCATTTGCCCTTGAGATCCGGATTGGCGAGT
This sequence comes from Selaginella moellendorffii, assembly GCF_000143415.4. Taxonomy (NCBI): domain Eukaryota; kingdom Viridiplantae; phylum Streptophyta; class Lycopodiopsida; order Selaginellales; family Selaginellaceae; genus Selaginella; species Selaginella moellendorffii. The sequence goes on along the minus strand of NW_003314296.1, from coordinate 26,737 downwards.
ACAGGCGTGTCCAGAAGCTTGTCCAGTAGAAATATAAGTCTTCAGCCGTGGATCTCAGTCTTTTGCCATCTCCAGAAGCTTTCTCTCGTGCTTTATATTGGGTGGCAACGACTTCAACAATTATAATCTCTTCTACTACTCCAATCAGACTGCAATTGAGCAAATTCTTGTTCCCAACATCTTAGGAGTTATCAAGGAAGGGATCCAAAAGCTTATCAAGTATGGTGCCATGAATTTCTTGATTTGGGGTTTGACAGCGCAAGGTTGTGCTTCTATTAATCTGGCACAAGCAACATCCTTGCCATTCACTACTGCTGGGGATTATGATCAGCTTGGTTGTTCTAAGCGCTACAACAATCCGAGCATCTATTACAACCAAAAGCTAATGGATCTGGTTGACGAGTTCCGAGCAAACTATACAGATTGATCATTCTTCGTTCCGGATTGGTACTCGGATCATTTGGGAATGGTCAATGGCACTATTGGGTCGTTTGATTCGTCAAGGTTTTGGATGCTTGCTGTGGAACTCCCGGTGCGAAGTATAGATGTGGATCTCCCCCAGATCCAACGCTTGGATGCTTTTGCAGCACTCAAACGGTGTGCAGCGATCCAAATGATTATATAATCTAGGAATTCTCCAGGGTTGCATCTTTGCAGCCAATTCCAAGTTTCTTAACATTGGAGGGAAAACTTTAGTAATGAGCAAGACTTGTTAATTAATATTTGATTTTGAAGTTACTCAAATCTTGACATTTAACATGAAATATATCGATTTCAATTGATTTTGATTTGATATGTTTCTATGACTTAATATTTTATTTCACATATGAAATAAAACATGCTTTCCACATTTGTAGCGTTTGATATAAAATGTGCTTGATGATGCAATGTTTCGTTGGGAATTGCTAATGTTTTGTATTTTCTGAAATAAGATTTGATACTTCACGCTTCCAGTTTGCTAGCACGTGGTGAAATTGGAAGCTACGTGGCCGCTCACACTTCGCGTGTTGACGTGCTGGAGAAGGAAATATTGACGGTCCGCGTGGATTTGATCCAACGGCTGCGATGCGAAGCGTCGCCCTCACTTTGTTATAAGACCCGCGTTCTCGCTAGTTTTGCCCTACCTATTGTGAATTGTGCGCTTTTTTTCCCCTCTTTGTGGCGGCGCAGCGTTTTTGCTCGATTTCTTCGCGATCGTCGTTTCAGGTAAGCGCGGCGCTGCGGCATAGCAGCGGCAATCTCTCTGACTCGCGCTAGTCTTGTGTTTTGTAGAAATCTTGGCATGTTGTGATGGACGCCAAGGGAGGCGAGGACGATTCTAGCAGTAGTAGTAGTAACAGAAACTCCAAATTCCGATACGAGATCCCTCTCGGCTACGTTGTGGAGGACGTTCGGCCAAACGGGGGTTTCGAGAAGCTCCGGCGTGCCGGATTCACTGTGGTAAGCTCAATCTCTTCTGATTCCGCGAGGAAAAATTCTAACTTTTTCGTTTTTTTCTTTCCCAGTGCGTGAGGAAACCATCCTGACATTCCTTCCAGGAGCTTCTCTCAGTAAGATTTAGCTAGCGTTGGGAAGATAGATCTAGGCAGCCAGATTTTTTTTTTCTTCGTCCTTCTAGCGGTCTTGGGGAAGCATCATGGGACTGGAAGTAGCTTGGGTGGCGGGGCTCCAGCAGGAAGAAGTGGCAGCTACTGTTGGAGCAGTGGCAACTACTGGCTTCGAGGGATTCGAGAAGAGGCTGGAAATCGAATTCTCGTATGGTCCAAGCAGCGAGGCATCGGGTTTGAGGTCGGTTTCCAGGGAAGGCCTTGACAGGATGCTCAAGGCGGCCGAGTGCACGATAGTGGCCCAGCTTAGCAGCGACGAGTTTGATTCCTACGTGCTCTCGGAGTCGAGCCTCTTCGTCTATCCACTCAAGGTGGTGATCAAGACTTGCGGCACCACCAAGCTGCTGAGGAGCATCCCGGTTCTGCTGGAGCTGGCCTCGGGTTTGGATCTCTCGGTCCGGTGCTGCAAGTATCGGCGAGGGAGTTTCTTCTTCCCGGCAGAGCAGGATTATCCTCACCGCAACTTCACGGACGAGGTGGAGTTTTTGGACGGCTTCTTTAGCGGAGGAAGAGGCTACGTTCTTGGGAGTTCTTCCTCGGCACAGAAGTGGCACGTCTACGTAGCACCCGCGGTGGAAGACGAGTTTGGCAGCGGTGGTGGCAGCAGCAGCGAGCCAGGTTTCACGCTCGAGATGTGTATGACGGAGTTGGACAGGAAGGTGGCGACCGAGTTCTACAAGGACGTGAATTGCTCGGCCGAGGGAATGACTCGAGCTGCCGGGATTGATGGTCTTCTCCCCGGTGCCAGGATTTGCGACTTCGCCTTCGATCCGTGCGGCTACTCCATGAACAGCGTCGAGGGCGGCGCTTACTCGACGATTCACGTCACTCCGGAGGATGGTTTCAGCTACGCGAGCTTTGAGACCATGGGATATGGACCGAGGGAGATTGATCTCCAGGTCCTGGTGGACAGAGTCTTGCGGTGCTTCAAACCAGGCTTCTTCTCGCTGGCACTTTACGCGACTGGGATCAGTGGAGCAGCCGGGAAAAAAAATGGTGGCTCCTCCTGGGGTGTGGGATTTGTTCCCAGAGGCTACTCTTGCGTGGGAAGTAGCCGCCAGGAACTTGGAAGTGGAGGAGATGTTGTGGTCTATCACACTTTCCGGGCCGAGGAGGAGCGATCGTCGCCATCGCCACCATCGCCAGATTGGTGGTCTTCAGTTCCAAGGCCTCTGGCAGTCTCGATCGATCCCAAGCGTCAGGAGCTGGAAAGTTTGAGCGACATCAAGCTCAAGTCGATCGAAACACTCAAGTTGAAGCAGCTGGTTGGCCGCCTGGTGCTGGAACAAGCTGCGTAAGGAGGAAAAGAAGAAAAACAATAAAAACAATAAGCGGCATATTCTGTCGCGTGTGAAAGAATATCCTTTGTGTGGTGTTCTAGTTTATTTTGTAGCGTATTCTGTCGGTGTTGCCCTAAAATTTGTGGTATATTCTGTTTGCGCTGCGCACATTCTGTTTGGTTTTTAATCGGTCAAAGGTGATTGCCAGCTGGCCAAACGCGGCTTGACCGTGAAATTACGTGGTGGAAACTTCACAGACTATGGATGTTTTAACAATGAGTAAATTTCTGGGATGGCAATGAGAATGTGTTCGTGCTCTTCTCATGGACGACGAACACGCAACTCTTCTCTTTTCCCCACAGAAGCTTCTCCGTAGAAATCGCGAGGGTTCTAGCGAAGGAGCAGGCGGCGTCCGCGGCGGGGCAAGGATTCTTGGAGAAAGGGCATGGCGCCAGCGCCCGGGTAGGCAGGGGACGCGCGAAATGCGTGTGCGCGATCGCTGTTCTTGCCGCGGGCATCCATTGTGATCGCGATTATCTAGGTCTGTGGAGGAAATCGGTGGAAGATCGATGCTTTGTGCTTGTCTAGGGAAGAAATCGTCGCCCGGGTGGAAGATTACGGTGTGAGCGTGGGATTGCTTGTGGTTTCAGGGATCTGTATGTGGTGGTTTCGTCGGCGCCGGGGCCGAAGGGATGATCGTCCAAAGCGCAGCATTGCGATGTCTTCTTCTTCGTCCTCCGGGGACTACAAACGTAACTCCAAAAAACTTATTTGGCTGGCTTGTTTCTTTCTTTCTACTTTTTTCTTTTCGTTGTTCGATGAAGACACTGACACTCTTTTGTTTGTTCTTGTGACAGTTGCGTGCTACTCTTACACCGATTTACAATCCGCTACAGAGAACTTCGCTCCCGAGAAGAAGATTGACGAGGGAAAATTTGGCGAGCTCTACAAGGCTAGTGTTGTTTGTATTTTTTTTTTTTCTAATCTTTCTGTGGCTAATCGTTCTTCCTGCTCGCTCGGTTTTTTCTATCTTCAGGGTGAATTGTCGGATGGAACCAAGTTTGCGGTGAAGAAGCTTTCATCAAAGTATCACAAAGAAGACCACAGTGTGTTCGCTAGCGATGTTTCCAGTATCTTCGCTGTTGAGCATCCAAATCTCGTCAAGCTCATGGGCTGCTGCATCGAGGCCGATGAGCAATTTCTGCTGTACGAGTTCCTCGAGAACGGAAGACCACTCTCGCGGCTTCTCTTCAGTAAGTTTCTCTTGGCTAGCTGGAATCTTCTAAGTTGTTCTTACGTAAGCCATTGCAGACCCAGATAATGGCGAATGCCTAAGCTGGCAAACAAGAATGACCATTGCGATTGGGATCGCTCGGGGTGTTAATTATCTCCATGAGGAAGCTCATGTTATCCACGGGGATATCCAAGCAAGCAATATCATCATTGATGAGAACTTCACACCGAAAATCTCGGATTTTGGTCTTACAAGCCTTCTACCTGACGAGGATAGCTACATCAACTCAAGATTCAGTGGAACTTTGTAAGTATCTTTTACCTTTTCCGCGTAGAAAAAGTCCTGATGCCTTTTGGCTTCAGGGGTTACATTGCTCCGGAAGTCGCTCAAGGCAAGCTGACGGACAAGGCCGACGTATTCAGCTTTGGAGTCTTGCTCCTGGAGATCGTGAGTGGGAGGAACAACTTCGAACCAGATCTACCAATGGAGACGGTGTTCCTCGTACAATGGGTCAGTGCTAGTAGCTTATATATTTCTCTTTCTTTCTTGAGTTTCTCATGGCCGAAGTGACACAAACGCAGACTTGGAAACTATACGAGCAAGGCAAAGTTTTGGAGCTGGTCGATCCACTGCTCAACAACGATTTCCCGGAGGAGGAAGTTTTCAGAGCCATCCACATTGCGCTCTTGTGCACGCAAGACTCCGTCAAGAGCCGGCCACACATGGTCCAGGTACGAGCCATGCTAACAGGTGACTGGGAAATCTCCGTGTTTCCGTCAAGGCCAGGATCGCTGACGGGCCCGTGAAGTGAGCGATCGCTCACGCGGATCTTTGTCTCGTCCCGGAGAAAGATTTGTAACTGCGTTTTCAACGCTCAGGTACGATTGCAACTAGTTTCGCGATTGACAACTCTGGTTGCAGCGTCAAAAGGCATGACTTTTTTTGTATGGAAGAAAAAAAAAGTATAAAAGAAATGTAGATTCTTTTTCTTCTGGATGGTTCACATAAGGACGTGTGATAAACGGAAATGGATGAGTTTTAGATGGATTGCCTTGGCAGACTGGGAATTTGCTCTGGTCTGCTCAAACCGAGACAAACAGGCTCGCTAAAGTGGTGTTTTTTCTCTACTCTTGACTGTCCGGCTCAAGAGAAGCCCTACAACTGTCCTATGGTTTGCATCATGTCGGGCTCAGTGGCAACCAAAGAAAAGCCGAGAGGTCCTCTCGTGAAGAAAAAATGGTAGCTCAGTGAAAGAGGCTTTGGCCGTATTCTATTGTTCTTGGTCTCTTGTTTCTTTATCTAGAGGCAGAGACAATTAGATTAAGCCCCTGGTTTCTTGCCCATTAGGTAAGCTTGGTTCTTGAAACTCTTTTACAGGACATGCTAGCCGACCAGGAACTGTTGGGCTGGAATGTAAAGATAAAATAGCAGCTGCCCAAGGATTAGAGTACCTACATGACTAGGCAAATCCTTCAGGATTTCAGATCTTCACTCAGGATCCCAAGCTCTCAAATTTTGATCTTGCTGGGAACCCTGCCAGCCAGCTCCAACCCCCTCTGCTTCCCCCTGGGCGGAGTAGGGACAAGCTGCCTCTTCCTCTCCGATGGATGACCTTCTTCTTTTTCCCAGCAGTGGAACTCAATTTAAATGAGGAGCTCAGTAGTACATTGACTTCATCTAGATTGTAAATTTCTGTTCCCTGTTAATTTAATGAAGTAAATGTTTGCAGAGAGTTGTCCAGATATTCGTACCATGCTTGATGTTGGCTGTTGATGTTTGTTTGATAAGAATGTTATTATCGTTTGCTCCAAAAGAAGAACAAGCATGGACTTCCAGCAATTCTCACGGTCATGGGAATGCAGAGGCTGGTTTATCCTAGCTATGCTTATGATATCGCACATTGTGCTTGTAGAGTTCTATGGCATGAGGTACACATTTATTTTTGTATATTTGAAAGGACTTCATTATTACTTTTTTGCCACAGTTGGTAAACTCTTTTTGGACCTCAGAAAATAAAGAGCTAAAAGTCATCCACTTAAGTTGAGACTCTTGAAATATCTCTAAATGTAGGAGTGAAAGTTAATGTTTATAATGGTGTCATAACATGGCTTTTTCTTTTCCATTGTCATACAAGGTTTTTTCTTTCAGACGTTAGATATACAATCATTTTGCAATTGTAATCTCATATCATGATTTCAAATTTTGTTATTTCTATTAACTACTTCCTTATCCCAAGTCCATGTCACTTTTAAGTTTACCTTTGACCCACGTTGACCACGTGGTTAAAATTGGCCAATACAAGGATAGTGATCAAAATTTTTGCTTAAACTCTTAATCCATCATCCACAGCCATATACATCAAGGAGGCAGTGAATTATAAGTTTTTGTTTATTGGATTCCTTCATAAGTTCTCACTAAAACTTACATTCTCCATGTCATAACTTTAGGACCAATCAGTGCTAGCACTAGCTTTGTAAGTACATGACTGAATAACAGCAAAATCCCTCTTCATAGGAATCTCAATATCTTTTTGTGGTCTTTCTCATGCTCAAGTTTTTGCCTTTTAGTTCAGTGCCAATTGTCCTTTATGGTTGTCACATGAAACCCTTATGAGATGTAAAAAGGATGATGATCTTCATCCATTAAAACATTTTTGAGGATTTATTTTTATCTCTAGTTATGAACAAAAATATTGTTGAGTTTTTAGGGTTTGTGTAGAAGATGGAAGAAACTTCTGATCTTTTCTTTCTCTGCAGCATCTTCTGTTGATCAATCTACCATATTAATAATTAAATGATGGTCTATCAAGGTCCATATGTCGATTATGAAAGGTCCCATCCAAAGACGGATGCATATGCAGATAAGGAAGAAAAGAACCTAGAGTATGCCCTGGCGGAAATCAAACCTCACACTTGTTCATCACGAAAGATCAACCAGCTGTGAAGGATACCACATGCAAATGTAGTCGACGGGATCATATAGTCTTCCATGCAGTCGGAAGCATTTTCCAGGCCAGTTCTCCCACAGCCTGGAAGGAAGCCATGACTCACACGAACAGCAAAATAATGGAAAGAAGGAAAAGAAGAGCGGAAAGAAAGAAGAAAAGATTTTATGGTCTCTGTGGCGCTTGGTGGGGCATGGTACCTGTGCCAGATTTTTGGTCTTACGATACAGGAACTCTGGCTCAAGATCATGCAGGAGTTGCCGCCGTCGGTCCCCAAGGCATTGAAGGAAGTATGTCGTGAGGGATGCATGCGTTGCGTCAGAGAGAAATCGGGCCGTGGAGAGTGTGGAAGTTGTATGCTGGACATGTGAAGCGCGCCTGGCACCCCAGTGAATTGTATACCGGAGGCCGAGTTCCCATTGTTTGTAGACAAAAAGCAGAAATTCTTCCGCTTGTCCGCTCCAACTAATCCAATCCAGCAGCATATCCAGGTTGATGTTGAGTTTTGCTGTCCAAATGCGGCACTCGTGCCACCATCCTGCTGCAAGCACACGGGAATATTGAATGGCTGCGGAGACGCAGTGCTCCATGTCATCGTTCCGACCGTATCTCGCCATGCTTGGATTTCAACACGGCGGCACTGGCAAGGGGAAGAAAGTCCTGGTGAAGATCAGTTCTTTCTTGTTTTGCCAGGAAAAAATTGGAGTCCCATGATAAATCTTCCTATTATCACAAAACAAATGGCATCTCTTATGAGAGATGCTGACTTGGAAGAATAGCTTTAACTTTCTTTCCTCACCTCCTTGGAAGCTCTCACGAATCGGAAGCTCTGCAAATGGAAATGAGAATTGTGAGTCGCAAAAATGGAGATCGTCGTTGTGACTAGACAAACTGTTTTTCGCGTATGCTGAGCATCGAAGAGAAGTCCTCGGCCACGTCCTTGGGAGGAACTGTGACGGGATGAGCGCTGCTGAGCTGATGATGAATCCCCGCGAATTTTTCTTGGAGTCTCTCCACCTGTTTGACAAGGAAAAACCGGATTTTGTTCCCAAGCAAGCACAGATTTTTCAATCATACCCGTCTTAGCTCATGCTCAAGATCCATCCTCTGGTGCTCCAGCACTTGCCTCGCTTGCTGGACGTCAAACACGCGATCGAGATCCTCCTCAAACGCGACTTCCAGATCCTCGCGCAGTAGCGCCGGGAACTTGTCCACCACGGGCATGAGGAAGAAGCAATTGAACTGCGCGAAACAACACAAAGAACCTTGAGAACTTTGAGAGCTTTCGACCGTTGGAAAGAAGAAAAGTTGGAAGAACTTACTTTCAACTCGGCAGCTGTGACGAAGTGATCCCGGATGCCTTCGAAGATCTTTGCGACGAGAGCGTTCACGATGTCCTCGGACGATTGCGCGAGGCGCCGATTCCACAGCGTGCTCTCGAGAAGATCCACGAGCCTCGTCTGCGTCATCTGGCCCCCGGACGAGTCCTGGCCTTTGAGCACCTTGGACGAGTTTTCCTGCTTGTTCCCGTTGCTTGCGACGCTCACGAGATCGCCAGATCCTCCTGCACTGTTTGTGAGAATCGATTGCTCGAGCGAGACCGTATCCAGGAACTGTCGCAGTCCAGCCCGGTTCTACAGTGGACAAAAAAAATTCCGATTTTTAGGCACAGGCTAGGACGTTTTCACCGAGTGCTACCCTGTTATGCAGTGACCAGGTGACATAGCGCGTTGTGCTCAAAAGATCTTCCATGCACCTGGGATGAATCAAAGCTAGAAAAACTCCAAAACGAGAAAGAAAGGCTTACTTCTCTCGGCATGCTCGTTCTGTGCATTCCACGAAGAGATGGAATGCGGTTGACACGCGCTTCATAAACATGTCGTGGTTACTTAAATACTCCCCGTCTTTCTGTAAGTCTCGGCCATGAACTCTTCAGGGAGCAACGAGAACAACACTTACTTGGAGTAGGAACAGCGCAATAGGCAAAAGTCTTCGCAAAACATGCGAGAGTCTGAATCCCAGCTGATAAACACGACGAGAATGTGAGTACGTGACGAGTGATCGTTCGATCTACCTGATGAAGAAATGGCTCAAACACGTCCCTGCCTTTCGCAACAGCTATGACACAAGCGGTCCTGAAAAAACACATTTTCGATAAGAAACGAGGCGCAACCAAGTAAGGAAACCTGAAGTAATTCGTTCCGTCGTGCATGTCCTCGACTCCACAGGCGTTTACAATCTCTTCTCTGGTGATTACCGGGCACTTCATGCCTCCAACCACGAAACGAAACTCCGCCATGGCTCTGTGGTATTGAGCTCCTCCATACAAACGCATCCCGGCATTCTAAACCAAAACGAGATCTCTCACACCAGAGGCCTGAAACATGAGCTTCATACCGGCATGTGTTTGAAAGGCAATTGAAGACCATCTGCACCTACAAACGCTCCTCCGTGAACTCGCTCGTCTTGCAACGTCTCACCTGCAAAAAATTTCTGTAAGTGGTGAGATCTTCGTGTTGTAAACTTCGTCCGTTCATACCAAACTTCTCTGGTGGCGCCACCACTGTTCCTTTGAGTAAAAGCGAGAGCTGAAAGTACAAAGTTTCTCAATCAAGAGATAGTTTCTAGCGACAAAATCGAACCTTTGCGAGAAAAGAGTCTCTGAAAACACGACCACGCTCCTTGAGCTTGATCTCGTCTAAGTCACTGCAGCAAAGAGTTTAGCTAGCCAAAGAAACGAGAGAGAAAAGCTCATACCTCAAGTCAGTCACAGTCTGATGCAGCTTTAAGGTGACGTTCCGGTATTCTCTATCCAGCAGCGGGACAATGGATGGAACGCTTTCCATGTACCTGCGATCTGACTAAGTTCTAGCGAAAAAAAAAAACATCTATCACGCTTACTTGCGCTGCAGGATTTGTTCTAAGAACCATCGAAGCCGGCTAACTCCGACGTGATTTCTTTCTTCTCTGAGCAGCGGACGACCCAGCTTCTCTTCGAGACTTGAAACATCTTCCAGTTCTCGTGCTGCAACCGCCTAAAAAAATTGTATTGTTTTGTGAAGAAAAACCAGGACTTGCCTCTCTAAACTGCTCGTTTGACTTGTACACTGCGTCACGGCCACTCCCGACTCTCCCAGAAGGCACTGATGTGAAAAACGGGGTCCCGCCCAAGATATCCCCATCTAGCAGGCGAGGTGGCGGACGGAGAAATAGCTCTACGTCCGCAGCTCTTGCAAATTGTGGAATTCGAGTGTCCAGTTTTGTCGAGACAACTATTGTCCGAGACAGCTCAGGATCCACCTTGCAAAAATGTCAGCTTTTCCAAGAAAAAAAAAAGACGTTTTCGTTCACTACCTGCATGACAACTCTTCGCGTAGTCGCGTTGCTCCAGTCGCTACAGTCCTCGAGGCAAAGAATGATAAACTCTTTGTGCTGCATTTTGCTTCGAACGAGAGCTTCCACTGCTTTGGCCTGAGCCTGCGAAAGCATTCACTCACTCAAACCGAAAGCTTTGAACACAAACCTGGAGCGCGGTGGTTGCTTTAGATTGAGGAGGCGGAGCTATGAGCCCAGGCGTGTCAATGATCGTAAGATTTGGACAGTATTTGTACTCGATCTTGATGATGATCTCCTTCGCCCAAAACTGGTGAGTGTCTCGTTCGAGTCTCAAGTTCTCGGACTCTATGTGAGCCTGCGATACAAAAGAACCACCAAAGAACTTTACGTGATGAAACTCCAAGAAGGAAAGAACCACGTACCTGGATATCATCCAAGCTGCGTTCTTCTTCGCGAGGAAGACCATCCTCGGTCATGAGATAGCACAGTGGCTCGGAACAGGCAGCGTTGTACTTCATGTGTAGCGTGATCGGCCTCCTCGTCTTGGTTCCTCCACCAACGTGGTTAAACTGGAATCCCATGAGAGCTTCGATGAGAGCACTCTTGCCATCCGTCTGATGCCCCACGAGAAGTATAGCCGGCGCCTCGAACGGCTTGTCAAAGTCCTGCGCAAGCCCGTGAAGATCATTGTAAGCCTCGTAGAGCTTCTCGTTGCCAGCCGATGGATACAAGCTCTCGGGCGATCCGGAAAGAGCTGCTGTTGCTCGAGAGACGTCTTTGGGGCCGTGATCCCGGTTGAACAAATGGAGCCTCGGTAGAGTTTTGTGACGACCAACCAGGTAAGGTGACAAGCCCACGAGGTTGTGCTGGCTTGGCGAGCTCATGCTCGAAACAAAACCTCCAGGATGCCCGTGACTTCTTCCTTGCTGCTTAGAAGTCGCGGGATCACTGCCCCCCATCACGGGAACGAAGCTGTAGGAAGGAGTGAAACCCGGCCTTGGTTGATCATTCGGTGGAGTGAAAGCGTTGGCCGGTGGCGAGTTTCCATTCCAGTGCCTGGGTGGAGACGACTGATCAGAGGCTTTCGGGGAGTTGCCCTGTGAAGAGGCACTGGTTGCCTGGTGAGAAATCCAGCGCTCGGCCACATTTGCTCTCGCCTCGTGCTTCATTGTCGAGGACGAGCAGGGATCGATCTGCCCAAAACTAGAAGCTCGCGAGAAACGATCAAAATGGGATCAAAACGAAGAAACTCACCTGAAAGATGCCGGCCGCTTTGAATGAACCCCAGCGCTCCCTGTGGCAGTGTAAGTAACAGTGACGAGATTTCATGATGGGTTCTGACGTACGGCTGACGGGTACATTTTGACGGGCCAGGAAACTTTACAGGCGGCAAAACGATAAGCTGCACGCGAATCTCTTATCCGATCGTCTGCATGGAGGACATGAAACTAGCTCGTTGATGAGCTTGGAGATAAAAATCGTATTTTTGGTGAAATCTCCAGTATTGTTTTGTATCTTCCACAATCAGTTCCTTTGGATAGTGAGTTGTACATAACTCTTTATATGTTAGAATTCACTGGCAGAAAAGCAAGTGAATGGAAACACAAAACAATTTCAACAGTGTTTGTTAAATTTCCGTATAATATTTTTATTTTCATATTTTAATAGTAGATGACCATCAAGTTACGTATAAAAATGCAAACGTTATCAGTTTTCTCAATATTTGTAGATCATAAACTTTGGCTAGCAATAATATTTTCAACTATCAAATTATAGTTATTAAGAGTTGCTCAGTGATCCTGTTGGACTTGACAAAGAAGATCCCCGTGTGACTTTTCGTATATTTCTATTTGATGACATTAAACTATTACTATTTATAATATATGATCAAAACATAAAAAAAAAACCATTTATTCTTTGTGTTCAATGTTTTTAACATTGTGAAGTATCTAAATCATTTGAATTTAAAGTATTTGGACGTGGATATAATTATCAGGTAAATCTTTTAGATAAAGTAGCTCAGGATATTTTTCATTAGGATCCAGTACCAAGATAATGTATTGTAATATATCTATGTACTGTGCCAAATATTCTTAAAACATAAAGACATACATGATAATCTACAAGCCTCTAGTTTGTAAAATGTTGATTGCAAGTATTCTGCTGAAAACTAAAAATTTGTATAAATTGATATAAAATTAAATTTTCAAAAAATAATTAGAAACTATTATAAACACTTGCTGACTACTAGTGAAAATTTATTCTTGAATGTAATATCCAAATGATCCACATATTATTTATATGTCAATACTAGTGATCAATTCCACCTTACCATTTAGTTTGAGGTGGTTGTACTAAGCAACACAAGAAATGTAGCCAACTTTGTATAACTAATTCACAAATTATAATTTTTTTAATAATTATTGAAAGACATTCATATTATAAAAAAATTTGCATGCAATAATGCTTATTTTAATTAATACTTATTTATTATTTTAATTGATTAAATAGAAGTTTATAATTATAAACATGTTTATAATTCATAAACACCAGATTAATCTTATTGCATATCAGCCATTAGAAAATTTTAAGAAAAATTCATAAATTATAGACATGTTTATAAATTATAAATACAATGAATAACAACCATTAAATGGTAGAATATCCAAGAATATTTTAAATATATCCACTACCACCCTAGATTTTCTTAAAAAAACCAATTAATAGAAAGTTTTAAATAAAATTATTTGATTTATAATATGATTTGAAACGAGTAAGAATGCAATAGAGATGTAGTAGGGTGAAAAGATTTAATCTTTCACTGCTTATAAATGAATAATATAAACTCAAATATAAAATTCTGCCAGGTAACATTTAATTTATCTTTTTAACTAATAATTTTGAGCTTACAGAAAAAGTGTTATAATGATAATTAATTAAGAACTAAAATAATAAATTAATCCTTAAAAATATAAATATTTTAATATTTTATTGTCTGTTATAAATTATGAATGAAAATATAATAAAATAATCTAAAGTACTAGGAAAAGCATGTATGTCAACCAAGCTCACACTCCAAGATTCTACTGAATGTCGTGGTTTCTCTGGTCGGCATGGTGAGGACAATAATACGTTTCTTCGGGAACCTGAGCTTTGTTGTTGCAACGGTCCCTCACTTTTGTTCCACGACAAGTCTTGAGTTCACCCTTCACCGCTGTTGCCGGCTCTTTCAGATCGAGGAGATCAAAGACCTCAAGGCAATCGTGCACATCACCGAATTTTCTGAAATGCAGATCTGAGTGGGGCACGTCAGTCAGCCGGACGGACTGAGGCATGATGTAGTAGAACTCTTCCTTTACCGCTGTCCACCGCTTTTTGGTTGCCGCCTTCCATATCTGCAGAACTACTCCCTTCCAGACTTGTTGGGACTTTGCCTTCCACTGAGCGACGATGATCTGCATTGCTACAAGCCGAAGCTCCTTTCCAACCAGTATGACGTAGATCACGTCCACTGCTTGCTCGTTGAAAGCCAGTGGACCCAATAGAACGCCTTGTGTAAGCTCCTTGGTTCCCAGCTCGTTAAGAGCAGTTGCCTCTGAGCCGTGTGCATATGTCCTGAAATGCCTGAATGTATATCCAAAGACGCTCTTCTGATATCTCATCACAGCTATCACCAAGCTTTCGACGTTCCAGGCGATCCGGGCAGGATTACGCTTTATCACGTCTTCGTCATCAGGCTCCTGACAGTCGACACTAATGGCCTGAGCCCAAGTCTCAATGTCACTCAACAGTAATGAGCTTTGCAGATTCTCATGTTGGTCCATAATGTACAGCTCCGCCTGACTGCGTACGTAGGGGCTCAGAGGACGAAAGAGGCCAATACCACCATTTTCATCCTCCTCCTTATAGAAGCAAGTGAAATCTGTGAGACCAAGTCCCAGCTCGTGACTGAGTTCTCCCCAGATGACCAGCTCCAGGGCACCACGAAGCTGCTTCTGCGTCTTGAGCAAGCCAATAAATCTCTTGAACAGCTTAGACGTATACATGCCTCTGATCTTCCCTTCAAAGACTCCCTCATTCCCCTTAGATTCCTCATAAAACTCGAGAAGAAGTGGAATGCCCCCGGTTAAACGATCTGCATGCTGCAGCTCTTCTACCGTTAGTGTCGACTGTGCCATCCACGTTTCCATCTCGCGGCTGGTGTATGGACCATCGAAGAATTCAGTCTGTATGTGATCGTCATCCTTGTCACTCTCCGACCATATCTGCCTTTCCCTGCTATCAGCCGAAGACAGCATGAGGAGCTTGTGGGTGAAAGCCGCAGAGGCCAAGTCCGCAGAAGAGACGCTATTCGCCTCGAACTGATCCCAGTCATCCACTACGAACAACAAGGCCCCCCGCTTCTGCTGGCGACACCACGACTTAAGTTCATCGATCGAAGTCATTGAGGAGAGTGAAGAAGAATCGCCAGATGCCACAATCAAGGCTTCCCTGAGGACCAAAACAGGTTCCGCAATGTAGCGCAGCACGGAGATATAAGCTACACTCATCATCTGAGAGCCAACGAGGTAGCCAGAGATGGTGGATACCACTGTACTCTTCCCAGTACCTTTGGCACCTAAAACCTGCATATGTTGCCTTGCTCTCATGCTCGTCATCGCACCATACAGCCTCTCTGCACCCTCCCTTCCTACGTACTTGTATTGGGCTGTAAGGTTGGTGGCGAAATTCGTCGTAGGGCGGAGAAGCTCCCACACTTGACACGGATCCCACAGGAAGCTTGGATCTCGCCCAAAATACAAACCCGCAAGAGCATTGCGGAGAGCCGTAGGGCCTAAGTCCTCAAGCGCCTCCGCGCTGCGCTTCAGCGGCAGTGACATTGTTGTTGCCAAAAACCTTAATGGTGAATTAAGTTCTGTAAAGGTTCTTTGCACTAAATACTTATGCCAAAGTTCCTGACTTTCATACTTTCATGTGAAGTGATGCAAACTTCTATTCATCAACTTTGAAGAATGTGTAGGACAGGACTAGATTTGTTATATCATCCATGCGGGGATCCGTCGCAAACTCTGGATCCACGTAGAAGAATACCTGCAAAGGAGACACGGTAACAATCTGGCAATGGACTTTGTTTTTGATTTTTGTTCGAACTCACGGGCATGTCTATCTTTTCTCCTGGTTGAAGCCTCTGTTCCTCAAAGCAGAAGCACTGTATCTTATTGAAATAGACGGCCGCCTGGAAAAATCCCAGTGTGAGCTACTTTGAAGGCGGGATAGTTCTCGTCAAAGTACCTGCATTGGCACCACATTGTATGTTGAAACACCGGTTATAGGCTCCGAACTGAGATTCTCGGCCGTGAAAAACGCCAGTGAGCTCTCACCGGGTCTCACCTTCACCTGAACAGCAAAACAAAACGAGTGACTAAACTCAAGAACTGAAGTTACCGTTCTTTGACACGGCGTGAATCTCCATTGCAACTTATCGGAGACATCCGTGTTGAATTGCACGACAATCTCGCTGCAAAGAAAGACGAGCAAATGAAGAAACGAATCACAGAATGCTTGAGAAGGAAAGAGAAAGATCACACCGAGTTACTGGAGCGTCTTCTTTAGCATGGCGAGCGATCTTTTCCTCCACAGACTGCAAAATGGCCATCACCAATCAAGCACAGAAAATGGTAAAAAAACAAAAAAAAAAAAAAAAAAGGAAGGAGAAAGAAAGTTACCTCTTTTCTTTGGATTGTTCCACCATAGCCAGTTGCTTGGCAAAACCTCCGATAGAGTGGCACCGAGGCGTACGTGAGACCGACCATTCCAATCACCACCGCGCTGAGATACATTAGAGTCGTTTGCGTCTTGTTTGGCCTCTCTGTTGCCCCTGGCGACGCTGATGCCCTGGCCGCGAAGTAGCGCGATGCCGTGTAGCTTGGCAAAACGATCGACTCAGCGAGAATTTCGAAGAAAGATCACGATATCCTCACCGGCATTCAGTCGATCGCGCGGCATCGCGCAGCGCCCACGCCCTCGCCCTCGGCGCCAATCGCCCCAGCATTTTAGAATTTAGGGCTTTTCCCCCTTGGGTTTATCCGTACGGGACAAACGTACGCTTTGGCCCATCACGTCAGCTGTTCGAATCCTTGTGGCGTCACTTAGGGTTCTTGTGTCAGATCGCTTGGTTGTTGCGCGGCAAAGAGATCAGTCCTCCATTCCTTTGGTACTCTGCAATCTCCCAGGTGCCCTGCGATGGTTTGCGATGGATTGGGGGAAATCTATCCTCCAGCGCGCCTGATTGATTCGCCGCAGCGCATAAAGATCGAGGTAGGGAAATGCCAGGACATCGTTTCCCCTATTCTTCCTTTGGAGGTAATTTCTTCGTTCTTCACATAATCTTCTCAGACTCACCACGCCTAGCTTCAGATTTGCGCTCTAGGATCTATAGAGCTATCTCGAGAGGTATAAAGAATCTCTAGAATTATCTTATTGATGAAAGATCTTTGCCACATTTTTTTGCTTGAGACTAACTATCTCACTTTTACCACCAGTGGTGCAGCCATTTCGCTGGACAGCTTGAGAACTTCGGTGAGATCAACGGGATGGGCTGGGTCGACCTGGAACTCAAACTTGTGAACCAACCGAGCCGTCCAGAGAAGAACAGTAGCGAGGCCGAGAGCTCGTCCGGGACACACTCGGCGACCAGCTCCGAATGGAGCGAGACGTAAGTCAGTTCCTTTCACGTCGACGTCCTGCTCCAGAAATCTCTCCGGGCTGAATTTCTCAGGCTCGGACCAGATGGATGGATCGTGAGTGATGGACCACATGTTTACCATGGCCGTGGTGCCTGCAGGGACGTGGTGACCGGCCAAGGTTACGTCGTGAATCGCAAGCCGAGCCCAAGAGAGCAAGGGACCCGGAGGATGCATCCGAAGAGTCTCCTTTACAACGGCTTGGAGGTACACCATCTTGTGGAGGTCGGACTCGGCAACTTCGGATTTTCCTCCAACTACGCTAGCGATCTCCTCACGCAACTTGCTCTGGATTTCAGGATGGAGGACGAGCTCCGCGAGAATCCACTCGGTGAGGAGAGCAACGGTGTCAGTGCCTCGGAAAATCATCTCCTGTGAAGACACGTAGACGTGAGTCACAAACGAAAATGAGAATTGAAGACTCTTACCCAGAGGACTGCGATCATGTCGGAATCGTTGAGCTTGTCTTCGCCATCAAGTGAGAGAAGCACATCAACAAAGTCCGGCCCAGCAGCTTTGTTGTCGAGCTGACGATGCTCGTCGATGATATTCTGCACAAAGCTCGTCACGCGGGGAACCAAAACGGCACACCGCTGGAGGATGTTCTGGGGATCGACTGCCTTGAGAGCTGGCAAGTGATCGGCCCAGTTGAATGCACCGAGCAGCTCGAATCCTTCCCTCACCATCTCAGAAAGCTGAGCAGCATTTTCAGAGCCATCCTCGAACCTCCTGCCGAACACCGTCTGCATGATATTGTTGAGCGAAGCTCGCTGGAGAAAGTCCCGGACTCGGACAAGGCCGTGGTTGTCTGCTGCAAAGGTACTCATGGCTTCGATCATCCTGCTTGTCTCTGCCTGACGAGATGGTTCGTGAGCAGCAATCTGGCGTGGAGAAAACAGATAGTTGGAGGCAATCCTTCGCAGGTTACGCCAGTAATCTCCATAGGGAGCGAAGCCGATTGCTCGTCCAAACAGGAGCTGCTGAGCCGACTGCTTGAGGGGCCTGTCCGCGAACTCGGAACTGTTGAGCAGCTCTCGTGCTACTTCCGGCTTGCTGGTGATGATCATCCTCGTGTTACCCAGGCTGAAGGCCATGAGCTCCTTTGCATGGTGCTTCTCGGCAAGCGCGGCCAACTTGCGGTGAGCTTGGCCTCCCATCTCAGTCAAGACTCCAAGCACTGGCCATCCTCGGGGTCCCGGGATCGTCTGCTTCCTCTTCAGCGTCCTTCCCCATGCATTGCCGCCAGGAACAAACCAGGAAGCCAGGATCGCCGAGACAGCAGCTAGAACAAAAATGGCCACAGCAGCGACAAATCGCCATGCATGATCGTTGGCTTCAGCAGACAGATGCCGGGAGCAAAAAGGCAGAGTGAGGATCCACCAGTCGAATCCAGAAGCCGACTCCATGATCAGAGCACTCACTTGGAGAGAAAGAAGAGAACCCGAGGCAGGAGACTGAGATATGAAAGCTCTCGCGGCATGGGTCTTATATAGTGACCAAGGAGGAGATTACTTTGCGACTGGTGGCTCAAGAGGAGTGCTCCAAATTGGTAATTACTCCGAGGTAAGCATTCCACTTTTCTGGTTTCTTTTTGCTGGCTGTGCTGAAATTTTACTCTTTTTCTGGCTTGTGGAAATTTACTGCTTTGTGTCGTTTGGTTAGCTTGCTCAGTGGTCCCTTCCATGTTTGAATTACTCTTGCTTGCCTGGGGGGAGCCAGCCATGATGAATGTGCCCTGCGCTTTCGCTCAGTATTTTGTCGGTGTTGCAGATTACGCACTGTGGATGGGCTTGAATTCGCTTGTACTGTACACGAGCGCAACAACAACTAGAGAGGCTCATCGCATGTAAGTCATATGTTCGTCATGTGTGCTGAAATAAATACGTTGGTTGTTTTTATAGCTCGGAGCCAAGGACTGGGGGAGCCTCTCGCCTCATTCATTGAGAAGATGAAGTTCAGGTGTTTACATCAGAAAAAACAATTGACATACACTTTTCTAAAACCTCTATTCTTTTCTTCTGTAGATGTCCATCTGAACCGAATACAACTGGGAAGAGTTACTTAAAGCCAAGAGCTTAAAGTTTCGTTCTTACAATTTTTCATACAAAAGCTGCATACCATCACCTTGGCGTTGCGAGAGCTCTCAGAGGTACTTTCTTCCGTAGAGTTATGACAAATGCATCCTCCATGTCCAGGTTCTCCTCGCTCACCTCCCACTTAAATGCCTGAATCAATCTAGCCAGGGTGATTTCCACCGTTTTCGGTCCCAAGTTCATCCCGGGACACATTCTTCTCCCGGATCCAAATGGTAGAAGCTCAGTGTTTCCCTTTCACATCAACTGTGCCTTCCGTAAACCTTCAGGATTAAAAATCCCTGCAGACTCACCCCACCACCTTGGATCTCGAGCGATCGACCAGATGGTAATCAGCCTTCTTGTTTTCGCAGGGATGGCGAAGCCGTTTACCTTGCAGTCTTAGAGGAGCTGGCGGATGCAAGCGGAAGGTCTCCTTGACCACGGCTTTGAGGTATTTTAGTTTGGAAAGATCGTCTTCGTTTACGTCTCTACCGCCGCCAACGATTAGATCGATCTCATCTTGTGCATTGGCCATGCAGGGTTGATTTCTTATTAGCTCCGAGAGTGCCCACTCCATGGCGATAGCCGCTGTGTCAGTTCCTCCGGCAAGTACGTCCTGGCACACCCGTTTTAAAATGGATCATTAGCTTCCAAACTATTGAAAAGTTACCATGATCATGCCTTTCAGACAATCGTTGTCAAAGTCATCCAGTGACAGCATCACGTCGATCAGATCTGGAGCTTGATTGTCAACTTTGTCGAGAGGTTTGCCATCTCCTTTTCTCACCGGCTTTAGTTTTGACTTGTGTTCATCAATGATCCTTTGCAGCACCTTGTCCAGTTGCTTGTGTGCTGCTTTCATGGCTCCAACTGCGTTTTGGTAATCCAGCCAGCCCAAGAAGGGGAGATAATCGCCCAAGACGAAAGCTCCCATAAAATCCACTGCCTCTCACACCAGCTCCACAAACAGTGAGTCCTCAAATCTCTCGTTGAAAGCCATGGATAAGTTCATGTTCATCATAGTCAGTTTGGCAGCCATATCAACCGGGAGCTCTCCACTGCGGCCGATGGAATTAATAAGGTTCGAAATTCTACTCGCTCTTAGATCTCTTGAATCTTCCACTCTCTTTGCAGAAAAGAGCTCCAAGTTTGCTACAATTCTCATCATCCTCCAATGGTCACCATATGAAACATAGGAAACATGCTCGGCAACTGAGATCTTTGGCCTTGATGGAAAATGGATGTCATAAGTGGAGAGAAAAGCTTTTGCTGCATCTGGGGAGGACACCACAATGGTTGGAACTACACCAAGTTTGATACTCATGATGGGACCAAATCTTTCAGAGAGTTTGGACAGGGATTTGTAAGAGTGAGGTCCTAGCAAATGCAAATGCCCAATAAGTGGAAGTCCATTTGGTCCTGGTGGGAGATTTCTTCTTTGTGAGCAAAAATGAAGAGATACCAAAAAAGATGATTGCAGTGATCATATCCATGCTTTACTGAAGAGCATTACTACCTCAGTGTCAATTATGGGTGGAAAAATTATTGTGACAAGCCACATGGAAAGTTCGATGAAGAAAAAAGCGCGAAATGCAGCCGTTCGATGGACCTTTGCCAAGAGCCCTAGAACCAACGGCTGGCATTCATTTGTTTCGCGCTCGAAGAAAAATCACATAGCCTTGATAAAGACCGTAGAGTTACCTACGCTCACCTCCCACTTAAATGCCTAGCCAGAGTGATTTCCACCGTTGTCCGTCCCAAGTTCATCACGGGACACATTCTTTTCCCGGATCCATAGAAGCTCAAAGTGCTTCCCATACCTCTCAGGATTAAAAATCCCTGCAGACTCACCCCACCACCTTGGATCTCGAGCGATCGACCAGATGTTAATCAGCACTCTTGTTTTCGCAGGGATGGTGAAGCCGTTTACCTCGCAGTCTTGGAGTGATTCGTGGGGAGCCATTAGAGAAGCCGGCGGATGCAAGCGGAATGTCTCCTTGACCACGGCTTTGAGGTATTTTAGTTTGGAAAGATCATCTTTGTTTACTTCTCTACCGCCAAATATTAGATCGATCTCATCTTGTGCTTTGGCCATGCAGGATGGATTTTATGAGCTCCGAGAGTGCCCACTCTGTGTTAATGGCCGCTGAGTCAGGTCCTCCAGTAAGTACATCCTGGAATACAGCCGTTTTACGATGGCTTATCAACAGACTCTTTCCTTCTTGCCCTCTGCGATGTGGATGCTGCATACCTTCCATCTTTCAGCGCTCCGGACCGATATTCTTACCTTAAACCGCACAGGATTAGTGGGAATCTACGTTGTTTAAGCTAACCCAGCCTTTACTTTAGTGCACATATAAATAAGATCAAGTCCTTTAGGGTCATACGAGCTATGGCGAGAGCAAGCAAGAGAAGTAGAGAAGACGATGGTATCATGGTGCTGAAAAAGAAGCGTCGACTGAGAAGCGAGAGGGCTTGCAAGCTCACGGCCCAAGAGGTGAGGGATCAAAACTTGTACGGCGTGTGGGAGCACCACGACCTGCCGGACAACGTGTACCAGTGCCCAAGGTGCCAATCTTACAACACGCGGTTCGATTACTACAACAACGAGAAGAGTACTGGCAAGCGCGACCAGCCGCGCTACGCTTGTAGGTCGTGCAAGGGAAAATGGACACAAGGTGGCAAGGTAAGGGACGTATCGCTATCGCCCACTGGTGGAAATAAGAGAACTTTAAAGAGCCATGGAAGAGACAAGATCACTCCAGTCGTCCAGGAAGAATTTGTAGGCGAATCATCTCAAGTTATGGGTGATTGTGTTGCGGGTTTTGATCAAACTACTTATTGGGAGCAAGGTCATGGTCTGGGTGATTGTGCCCAACCTTTATCTCACGAGGCTTTTGATCAAAACAGTTGTTGGGAGCTTCTGCCAGCCTTGGGTCAAGGACCTGTTGGTGACTGTGTGCAAAAAGTGTTTGCTCAAGCTAGCGAGCTTGGCGATGGAGTGTTTGCTGATCAAGTTAGTCAGGAGTTTGTTGGTGGGGTTGAAGGTGGAGATGTGCAAACCAATTGCTGGGGACAACCTCAAGAATTCAACGATGTGTTTCTTGATATTGAGGGATTTCTGGCAGACCTGCCAGAAATACAGGCTTGCTGATTCATGGAAATTTTTGTCAAAAGAAAATTTATAGTTGGATCCCAGGGTTTCCAGGGAGTTTTCATTTGTTTGATGAGTAGAAGAGAATTATATTTCAATCTCTATGTCAAATAATTTAGAATATGAAAAGCCGCAAGGATAAGAAAAAATATATACTTTTTCTTTCTCTCTTTCAAAATAGTTTCCTGTCCACCAGTAAGCCGACGA
Organism: Selaginella moellendorffii; assembly: GCF_000143415.4. Classification (NCBI taxonomy): domain Eukaryota; kingdom Viridiplantae; phylum Streptophyta; class Lycopodiopsida; order Selaginellales; family Selaginellaceae; genus Selaginella; species Selaginella moellendorffii. The sequence goes on along the minus strand of NW_003314296.1, from coordinate 4,157 downwards.
AGGAGCTCACAGAAACCGCGACAATGGTTGCTCCCAGGAACCCGGAGGAAGCCTTGCCCTGCTTTCCCACCACTTTGTCCTTGCCACTGCTCGTCTCCTCCTCCACAACTCCCGCGGAAGGAGCCGCTCCTTTCCTCCTCCTCGGCATTGCTTTGAGAGCTCCGGTATCAAAATCTCTGGAGATACTTCTCGTCTGTGACGAAGATGAAAATCCATGTCTTAGCAGCAAGCGAGGAAGAAGGAGAGAAAATTGTAGAAGTGTGGTTCCTTACCTCGACTTCTTCAACGGCTGGCTCCGCCGGACGAGTCTCCAACTTCTTGGCAAACGCTCCATTTACGTGGATCTCACTCAGCTTCTTACGAAGATCCTCTCTCTCGCCTTTGATACTAGATATCTGGCGTTCATCACAAAGTATTAGGAGGAAAGAAGAAGCCCAGGCAAGAGTTACCTCATTATCCAGCAGCTGCTTTTCCTTGGAAAACTCTTCGCTCATCGCGCTTAGCTTGGCGAGGAGCGACTTGGTCTCCGATGCGTAGCCATCTCGCTGCTGGGCCTCGCTCTCCTGCCTTCGCGAGATCGTCTTCTCCTGCTCAGAAATGAGTCGAGCTGCTTCGTCCAGTTTTTCCTCCAGAGAGCTCGCCACACCTTGGACCTTCGCGAGCTCTGCTTGAAAGTTTGATGCCATAGCCTCGGCTTCCTTCTCGAGCTCTTGCACCTTCTTACTTTCAGCGTCTTTGGATCTCGCAGCCTCTTGTTTGGTGGCCTCGAGCACTTCCTCCGTATTAGCCAGCTTCTCCGCCAGCTTCTCGATGGTACTCTCGAGAGCGGCGATCTTCTCCGCTGCGGCTCTCTGGCTCTCCCCTGCGTCAGCCTGATGCTTTGCGGTAGCTTCTTCTGCGCTCGAAAGCTTGCCTCGCAGTTCTGCCTCGGCTTGGAAAGCCGACTTGAGAGTCTCCTCTTGGCCAGCCAAGGTCTCTTTCAAAGCTGTCAGCTTGGAGTTCACAGCCGAGAGCTCCTTCTCTCTTTCCGAGGCCACCTTTTCTCGTTCGCCCGCTGTTGCCTCGTGCATTGCTGAAGTTTCTTCTGCGAGCTTGAGCTGTTGACGTAGCTCCGCCTCGGTGTCAACAGCCGCCTTCAGAGTTTCTTCCTGGCTTGCCAGAACCTTCTCTAGAGATGCCAGTTTCGAATGTAAACTCGACATCTCCTCCCCCAGCTCCGCAACCTTCTTGTTGGAGACGTTGGCGAGCTCTTCGTAATGCGCCGATTTGCTCTCGGCAGCTTCGACGCTCCCTTAAAGTGTCACATGCATTTGACGAGAGCTCTCCACAACTCCTTCGAGCTCGGAAGCCTTTGCCGTGTGAGTGGAAAGTTCTGCCTGGATTTTACGCAGCTCTCGAGGTATGGTTCAAGCAAATAAGAGAAACACTTGGAATCTTTTAGAGCAGATCGAGGACAAACTTGCAAGTTTGGAAGTAAGATCGATTAGAGAACGAAAAGGATAGAAGAGAGAGAGAGAGAGAGAGAGAGAGAAAGATTTTAAAACCTCTGATCATTCCGGACAAAGCGTCTGGACAAAAGCAACACTGACAGAATCTACTAACAATCGTCGAGAAAGCAGCGAGATTCTCTTCGCAGTACGCACCTCAAAACTCGAGATTCAAGGGGTAAATTGTCTCTTTTTCAACCTTATTGAAGCGGCAGGGGATTTTTAATCTTTTGTTCACAGATTTTCACAGTGACTCTTGTCCCCCGTGTCGCGTCTCTCCGCCAGCTTCACTGTTTTCTTTCCCGAGAGCACCGCTTCTCCTCAGGCGAACCCCGTGACAAGTCTAGGATTTACAAACGTAGAACATATGAGGAGAATATATGGTCAAATAATTTCTTAGTAATTAATCTAATTTTTACGTGTAGAGCTCACGAGACATTTCGAGTTTTCGTGTGTTGTGGCAGTAAGAACCTCAACTCGTGATAACGCGTGATTACCTCGTTGGCAAGGCAAAGAGATTGAAACCTTCTATGCTTCTTTCTTTAGATCTCGATCTCCTAATCGCCACTATATAGGTATCTTGGTCTACCTCAATCTTACTCGCTTTAGCTTACCAAGTAAAAATACGGATGCAAGCACAACATCGCATTTAACTTATACAAAACTCCGTGTACAAGCTTACACAAGGCTGTCATTGCACAACAGCAAGGCTGGAAGAAGCACATTGCATATATATATAAATCAATCTGGTTTACATGTGACCATGGTTTTAAGTGTAAAGATTGCTCCAGAGTGAAAAAAAGGGGAGCATGTGATCTGGCTCTCGTTTACTTGGGCAAAGTCATTTGCAACACTATCAAACTAGTGACAGATGCAATATGGCCTCCCAACTCTCATTGCCCATGCAAACATCAATAAAAATTTCCCAGAAGCATAACATGCCCCTCACCATTGTAGATATATTATATTTTTTATTATTATCTATACTATTTTAGACTAGTTTGCAAGTTGGCAACAAGTATATAAATAAAATTTTTACATAAATAAATAAATAAATTGCTATGCGTCAACACTTGGTTTGCTTAATAGTAGTGTTATTCTTACTTATTAATCCAATTCATCAAATAAAGTTTATAATTATAAGCATGTTTGTAATTTATAAACACAAGATTAATCTTATTGCATATCAATCATTAGATGATAGAATAAAAAGGATATAATAGAAAGTTTATAATAGAAAGTTTAAGAAAGTTTATAAATTATAAATATGTTAAATACAAGATTAATCTAAATGATGGTAGAATATCCTGGAATATCAAAGTATATTCTAAGTATATTCACTACCATCCCCTATAGGTTTGCTTAACCAAACCAAAAATAAGAAACAAATTCAACTTTCCAAACATTTATCATCAAATTTAAAGTTAGATATTTTGATTTATTTTTATTTTTATTTAAAAATTAAAATCTATCAAATTACTAGATTTATAGCATTTTTAATTCAAGTCTTTTTTTTACATATGTTTATCAGAATATAATTGTGTGGAAAACATTAAAAAAAAGTATTCATTTACTAATTCTACTAGTAGTACTACTTTATCTCCTCAATATTCAAGAAGAGCACTATTTTGCTATCTCTTATAGAGGTCAAACTTTAATAAATATCCAACTTCTTACTGAAGCTCATATAGCACTTATTAATCGTTTTGAGAATCATCAAAGAACCCCTCAAACTTATGTTGAAAATACGATTATGCTTCACAATGTTAATTGACAGAATACATTCATTTAAGCATTTAATGATTTATGGGATAACTGTCTTTAAAATGTCAACCCCGTTTCGACTGCATCCTGATGGACCAAGCGATCACGCATCCAGAGTGCTCAGTTCGAGTCAGCATTCACTCCAAACGGGGTTGGTATACTTAAGGTTAAAAAAAGAATATATATGAAATTTGAAATTTTATGCCACCTTTATTTAAGCTCTTATACATAGTTGCCAATTTTTTCAGAATTTTTGGTTTGCTTAAGTAAACTTGTAGGGGTAATGAATATATCTAGAATATACTTGAATTTTCTGGGATATTCTACCATTTAACAGTTGTTATTAATTTATATTTAATCTTGAATTTATAATTTATAAACACGTCTACAAATTATAAATTTTCCTAAGCAGTTCCTAGTATATTCTAATTTATTCTACTATTTAATGGTTGATATATAAATAAATTATAAAATTCCATTTGATCAACTAGATTAAAAATTTGTTGTGCATTGCATGCAGCAAAGCTTGGTTTGCTTAATAATAGTGCTTATTACTTATAAATTATATTGATCAATTGGAAGGTTATGATTATAACATGTTTATAATTTATAAACACAAGATTAAATATCAACTTTCAGAATAAACTAGAATATGCTAAAAAGTGTTTAGGAATGTTTATAAATTATAAATACATCATACTCCCTTATTTAAACGTGCTATTGGCATATGGCATCCGGCATCTTTTATTCCATTTTTAGAATATTATTTCTGAATATGCTTATAATCTAACGGTTCAAATTCAAAAACTTCAAATAGACGGCATAGATCAGTGTTTCTGAACGCGAGATAAAAGCAGCTCTGCAGCTGCTTGCCTCTTTCTTTTTCTTTATCCTCCTTTTCTTTTT